>NW_006921725.1:4819356-4832054 GCF_000298275.1 Orycteropus afer afer | reverse complement strand
GTTGGTCTTGCAAAATTCTACCATGCAAAGTCCAGCATTATTTCTGTCACCAAGGCCAAATTTTCCAGCTACCAGTGATTCTTCTTTGTTTCCAACTTTTGCATTCCAGTCACCAGTGATAATTAACATGTCCTGATTGCATGTTTGGTCAATTTCAGACTGCAGAAGTAGATAAAAATCTTCAATTTCCTCATCTTAGGCTTTGGTGGTTGGTACATAAATTTGAATAATAGTCATATTAAAGGGTCTTCCTTGTAGGTGTATGGATATTATCCTATCACTGACTGCTTTGTACTTAAGGAAAGATCTTGAAACATCCTTTGTGATGATGAATGCCACGCCATTCCTCTTCAAACTGTCATTCCAGGCATAGTAGATCACAGGGTGGTCTGATTAAAAATGGCCAAAACCAGTCCATTTCAACTCACTAATGCTGAGGATGTAAATCTTTATGCATTCCATTTCATTTTTGACAACTTCCAATTTTCCTAGACTCATACTTCGTACATTCCATGTTCCAGTGCCTAATGGATGTCTGCAGCTGTTTCTCTTCAATTTGAGCAGAGCCACATCAGCAAATGAAGGTCTTGAAAGCCTTACCTTATCCATATGAGTAAGGCTGGGTTTACTCAGATGATGCAGCTCTTTCCCAGTCCTATTTTGAGAGCCTTCTAACCTAACAGGACTATTCATAAAGTTGCACAGTAATGTATCAAACAGTGCATCTTTGTTATTCATAAGGTTTTTCCCTGGTCAATTCTTTGAGAAGTGGACAGCCTCTTCCTTCTTCCTAGTCAGTCTCAATTTGTAAGTTAGGCTGATACCTGTGCACCATGTGCATCCGGCTGGGTTTGAAACACCAGTGGCTCAACCTCTAATCTCACATCAACATGTCACCACGGTAGGACAAACCAACAGACAAGTTTGTCTCCTTGTTGGAAATCTCTCCTACCACCCTTGCTTGGGTCGCTGTGGCTGACTCCTCCTCTGTCCAGTTTCCTGGAACTTTTAATCCCCTTTCTCCAGATCTCCCATCCTGCTGCTTTGGGCATGCCTGAGTCCCCTCTTCTCACCTGGATCCCTGTGGCTAACTGCTTCTCTGTCATTGTTCCTGGCTTTTAATCCCCTTTTTCTCTCTCTTCCACACTGCTGCTTTGGGCGTGCCTGAGTTCCTCTCCTCACCTGGATCCCTGGGGCTGACTGCTCCTCTGTCTGGGATCCTGGCTTTTTTATCTCCTTTCTCTCACTCTCATCCTGTTGCTTTGGGCATGCCTGATTTCCCTCTCCCACATTATTGCCACTACTGCTCTTTTTTTGTTGCCATTTGCTTGATATATCTTTTTAAAACCTTTGATTTTTAATCTGTTTTTTTCTTTCTCTCTAAGGTGTATTTCTTGTTGACAGCATATAGATGAGTTATGTTTTTTTATCCAGTCTGCAGCTCTCTGTATCTTAGGTCATGCATTTAAACCATTGATATTCAGTTTAATTATCGACAAGTATGAATTGGTTGTTGTCATTTTGTTATGGGATTTTTCATGGTATTCCTGGTTTCTTTGTTTTGTATAATTTTCTCTGCTGAGTTTGTGAATCATGTTATCATTTCCTTTGCTGCTATTGTTTTAGTATTTTCTAAAGATTTGTGCTTGTCTTCTTTTTTATCATGATATGAAGGTTTATCATTTTTCTTTGGGGTTACCTTGTGAGTTATAATTTTCTCCCCAACTTTAGAACAGTCCATTTTATCTTGCCACTTTCTTGGCTTCCTCACCGTTTAGAAGTTCTGTAACTATACTATTTTTTCCCTCTTTTTGGTTTGTAGTTGCCCAGCTTTGCCAATTGATGTCTATTGTTCCCTGTTTACAATCTTGTAAGCTTATTTTACTTTGGATATTTCCATATCTGTATTGGTTTCTGTGTTATGTCATCTTGTGTATTAATGGTTGGTTTTTGTTTGCTATTTTTGGTTCTCTGTTCAAAGGACTCAATTTAGTATCTCTTGTAAGGTAGATCTGGTTTTCACAAATCCTTTAACTTCTGTTTATCTGCAAATTTCCTAATTTCACTATCATATTTGAGGGACAGTTTTGCTGGGTATAAAATTCTTGGTTGGAAATTTTTCTCTTTCAGGGTTTTATATATACCATCCTGTTGCCTTCTCTCTTACATGGTTTCTGCTGAGAAATCAGAGCTTATTCATATTGGTTGTCCTTTGTAGGTAACTTTTCATTTTCCCCATGCTGCTTTCAGTATTTTTTCTTTGTCTTTGGTTTTAATGAGTTTGGTAATGATATGCCTTGGTGATTTTCTTTTGGGGTCTATCCTGTTTGGGGTTCATTAGACTTCCTGAATGGATATATTCTCATCTTTCTTCATATCAGGGAAGTTCTCTTCCAACAAATCTTGGACAATTTTTTCAGTGGTTTTATTTTTCTCTTACTGTTCTGGAATGCCAATTATATGTTGGTTATTCCTTTTGATGGTATCCCACATGACCCTTAGGCTTTCTTCATTTTGTTTTGATCTTTTTTCTGATCGATCCCTTTCCAAAGAAGTATCCAGGTGCTTGTCTTTAATCTCATTAATTCTGTCTGCCATTGCATCAATTCTACTCCTTTGCCATTTCAATGTGTTATCTATTTCTGATAATTTAGTATTAATCTTCTGAATTTCTATGTATAGATTTTGTATCATTTCCAATTTTTCATTTATTTTGTCATTTTGTGCTTGTGTTTTCTTCCAAAATTGTTCTAGGATTTTGTCTGTGTTTTCCTTAATTTTGTCAGTGCTTTCCTTGATCTCTCTCTCAGTCCTTTGAAGACACCTAAGTACAATTCTTTTGAATTCCTTATCAGGGAATTCCAATGCTGCCTTTTCCTTACTGTTTCATTCTGAGTCTGTATCTTGCTCCCTTGTTTCTAGCAATTTATCCTGCTTCTTTGTGTGGACTGTGATTGTCTGTTGTCTCCGAGATATTGTGATCTGTGGTATTTAGATCTGTTAACTGTTTGTGAAGAGCTGTGAAGGATGAGTCAGGCTCTTCTTGGTTGATCATTTATTGTTGGCCAGTTTGTGCAGGAGAAAGTTGTGGCTGTCTCTCAGTATGTGGAGCTTCAGGAAGTGCAGGTGTGGATGCATCACATGGGCATGGTTGCTGTCTCCCACTCAGATGAAAACAATGATTAAAAAACCATTATAAACATAAAAGCAATCAGACAAAAAATATACCATATAATCACAGAGGAACAATCACCAAAAAAAGGAAAAAAAAAAAAAATGACATCTGGGGATGGGGCAATAAAAGAAAGGAAGTAGAGTAGGAAAATAATGAAGAAAAAATGGGGAAAATGAAAAAAGAAAAACAAGGAATGAGGTTAACCATTAAAAAAAAAAAAATCCAAACTCATCGCTGTCAGGTCAGATCCAACCCATAGCAATCCCTCCCTTGGATTTCTGAGGCAGTATCACTATGGAAGTAGATTGCCTAATCTTTCTTCTGAAGAGTGGCTAGTGGGTTGGAACCACCAGCCTTCTGGTTAGCAGTCAAATGCCTTAGGTACTACACCACCAGAGTTCCCAGGGTTAACCATGAGAAAGAAACACCACTTGGGACACCACTTGGCAATATCCAAGCTGTCCATGCCGTGAGGATCACTGACAGATGACAGCTCTATATATCTCCTTTTTTGGTGTTTCCATGCAGGGCCTTTTACTAGTTGGAGTTTAGTCCATTTCTGCATCCTTCCTTTCAAAGCTCAGGGGTCCAGTATTATCTTCAGTATCTGTATTAATTGGATCCCCTTTTCTTTGTTGAAGAGGGTCTGTGTAGTTTGCCTATTCCACCATCTTACAGGAACACCACAAATCAAATTTTAAAAACACCAAACAGGTCAATATTTAATAAATGGACAAAATAATGGAAATTTACAAGTACAAATAAGTAGTATATGAAAAAATGCTCCACCTCATTAGTTATTAGTATTATGACAATTGAGAATATAATGATAAGCCAGTACATACTTACTTATTGCTGTTAGTAGCTATCATTGAATCAGCTCCTGACTTACAGAAATCCCATGCACAATAGCATGGGACCATTGAAATCTGTAGAGTTTTCATTGGCAGCATTCAAAAGTAGATTATCAGGCCATTCTTTCTAGTCTATCTTAGCCTGAAAGCTCTGTTGAAACCTGTTGGCATCATAGAAACATGCAACCCTCCACTGACAGATAAATTATGGCTGCATTTGTAGTGCATAATCTGGACACACTAAAATAAAAAAGCCCAAATATTGTCAAGTACTTATAGAACTTTGAACTCTCATACATTGGAGATCAGTGTGTAAAAATGGTGCAACTAATTTTGGAAGTCATTTAACAGTGTCTTTTAAAGTTATAATTACCCAACTTGTGAGTCAGCAAATCTACTTCTAGGTATTTACCCAAGACAAATAAGATCATCATCACACATACATCCATCAACCAAAATACTTGTAAAAATTTATTCATAGGAGTTTTTTTTTTTCTTTGATGATAGCTTCAAATGGGAAATTACCGAAATTCTCATCAATAACATTGGCTAAACAATTTGAATATATACAACAAAATACTATTTAACAGAAAAGAGAAAAAACACACACAAACTACTGATTAATGTCAACACATGAAAATTGTGAAACCATCATTATGAATGAAGGAAATCAGTCAGAAAACTGTGCATTTACACTTTTTAGTGTAATTTTAGAGCAGGCATATAACTAATATATGGTGAAAGAAATCAGAACAGTGGTTGGTGGGCAGAGGGTTGGGAAAGATTGAGGGATAGCAGCCATGATGGGCTTTTCAGGGACGGCACAGATTCTTTATTTAATAAGTTCTTTATTATAATAGATTTGTAGATTATACAAATGAGTCTATCCGTATGTCATAATTCATCAAACTTTCATATTTAAGGTATAGATTATACTTCAGTTTAAAACGGGGATATATTTTGAACCCAATTCTTTCTCTTTATGAATGATTTCAGATGAATTTTTTCAGTTATCTGTGCCCATGAGGAGCTCTGGTGGCACTGTGTTTCAAGCACTGTGTTACTAACCAAAAGAACCAAAAGATAGGTAGTTCAAACCCACTAGCCACTCCACAGAGGGAAGATGAAGCAATCTACTTCTGTAAAGATTTACAGCCTTGGAAAACTGTGGGAGTTACTGTGAATCACAATCGACTCTATGATGGTGGATTTATTTGTGCCTATGATTTGAAATCTGTAAGCTAAATAGGATTTTTAAATATTTTTAAAAAAATTTCTTTTAACGATAGTGCATTAAATAAAATCATTTACTTAAAGTCTTAGGCATGCCTAATAGATAAACAAATTCTACTGAACTATCTGATTACAAGATATCAAACAACTGACTTAGAACATAAAGTTAGCTGGAGATGGATTTCAGCCCTGGCATAAGCTCAAAGAAAATAGCATTACACTTTTTAACGTTATCACAACCTAGTAGGTTGCATTAGGAAATGTGCATTCACATAGACGATGCTTCAACAAGGGCTCTGCAAAATTGCCAAGGGTCACAGTTCTGGCATTTACTTTTCAGAAGACCTGAGCACTCTTTACTCATGGGCTCTGCTTCAACAAATGCTGCCAATCTCCTCTTTGGTACAGTCTTAAAGGAGCAACCTGACCTGAGAATTTTGAAAGAGGAGAGAAGAGACAGGAACAGAGAAAGAAAATTTGTTAAGAATTATTAAAAAACTACTACAAAAGAAAAAAATAAAATAAAATAACCCAAAGCCCTTGTAGCTGCCCCAAGTCAGTGATGGCTGCCATATACCATCCTACTGTGACATGACAAACATGTCTCATTGTTGTCTCATTATTGGGTAGCAGTTTTGCCCACTCTTTAGTCCTGAGTATTTCCCTTATAGCTTCTATTTTAAGGAGTTAATAGCTAGGCTATAATAATTTGCTTCAGGCTGGCAAACCAGGTCTCAGTCAGGCAGTACATTTAGAATAATAGAAGACTGCCTATATCAGATACTTTTGTTTATATGTGTGCGTGTGTGCATATAATATAATGTTTCCTGTTGCAAAAAATTATATTGAATAACTGATTAATCTCTAATGTGATACAGTTAATTTTATTTGCCCACCTCAAATACTGGACAAAAAACAACTCACTGAAAAAAATGTCTCTTTGGGAAAAAAAATATGTTAATTCATATTCATTTCCATTAACTCTAGTATCTAGTGGGTGTTTAGTAAGTGTTTATTGACAAGAGCACAAACAACCATTCTACAATTACACATGGCATTGTGTTCACCAGGCTTCTATAAATGTGCTTCTGTAAATGTGATTTATTTTAAAAAGAATGTTAAAATAGCTGTAATATTTTAAGCAGTGTTTACAGCATACCCAACCTCCCTAAATCTCAGGAAAAGAGATGAATTTCAAAGAGTTACAGTCTGTTTTCTTTAGGTGGAAGTGAAATGCTATTTGTCTACATTTTTTTAAAAAGTCTTTTATTCAGCGCTGATTAATTTTGGAATTCTGTGACACTCAACAGACTACTTTGTAGTTGAACACGGATCCTGTGTGTAATTATTGTGAAGCCCCCTGGATAAGAGTTTGATATTGAAGGAGAAATCCCTCTACTCAATTTCTTCTGATGGTTTAGAGAAGCAGAATGGGACACAGTGGTGAGCGAAGGAACTCCTACTAGAGTAGAATGATAGATCCAAGCTACTTAGCTTGGGCATTACCTACCCAATTTTCTGGGGTCGGAGTGACCACTCCTTGTGCTTCCAAGGCGGTATCACTACGGAAGTAGATTGCCCAACTTTCCTTCCAAGGAGTGGCTGGTGGTTCAGTCTGGTTAGCAGTCAAATGCCTTAGGCACTACACTACCAGAGCTCCCGTGCCAGGCACTGTACGTACATTATTCTTAAAGTTAAAAAATTTCCAATGTAGTTATAACTATCCCCATTTGGCAGTACAGGAAATTGAACCTCAGACAGATTAATAATTTAGCTAGTCTCAAGTAGCTAGTAAAGGAATCTTAATTTGTTGTCAAAGAAAAAACTATATGGATAATTAGTGAAATAATTAGAAATGATGATTCTTTTATTAAATCCTTCTTCAGAGAAACTTGTTTCATTGTTGTGAAAATAAAAATAATACATTTGTTTATGCAATATTTTTTATGTGTACCATTTAGTGATACCAGTTACATTAATCATATTGTGCAAGAATCATATTGTACCAAAAATCATTGCCAAATTTTCTCTCAAAATAAACAGAAATTCAATGATGACCATATAAATCTCATGCTTGATTGTTGCTGTTGTTGTGTGACATCAAGCTGATTCTGACTCCTAGTGCCCTATCAGGCAAAATAGAAGTGCCCCATAGGTTTTCCTAGTCTGAAATCTTTTATGGGAGCAGATTGCAGAGCCCTAAGTGGGTTTGAAGGAGCTCTGGTAGCACAGTGGCTAAGACACTTGACTGCTAACCAGAAGACTGGTGGTTCAAACCCACCAGCCACTCCTCAGAAGGAAGATGGGGCAATCTACTTCCATAGTGATACTGCCTCAGAAACCCAAGGAGGGGTTGCTATGAATCGGGTCCGACTCTACAGCACAGAACAACAACAACAAAAACAAGTGGGTTTGAATCATCAACTTTTTGTTAGTAGCTGAGCACTTAACTATTGAACCAACAATACTCCTTTCTGCCCCTAATTAATAACCACTAATAAATTTTGGTTGTTATGCTTTTTTAAATGGATATTTCATTTAAGTGAATTTTGAAGAATATATTTATCTGAAAAATTGAGTCATAAATTGGACACAGGTCAAGGCCTGTCTCTTGCCCAAGACCGTTTATTTTTTTCATTCATTCTCAATCCAGGCAAAGATCTATCAAAGACCTCAAGCATGATCACTTCTTTTGCTCAGGACAGGAATGGTATGCATGTTGTTAAACTGATGTTTTTGATTCTCATCTTATCTCCTTGCTTAGATCCAGTTAATCATTCCCTTCTTGAAATACATTTTCCCTTGGCTGTCAGGATGGAACACCACTTGCTTTCTCCTTCCGCCTTCCTGTTCCTTCCTTCCCAGCTTCCTGCCATTTGTTCCTCTCCCTCTTCCATATGAGAAGTTTCTCAAAGCATTCTTCTCTTTTCACTTTTATTCTCTCTTGTTGGTGTACTTTGATGCATCTTCTAACATTTACTCTTCCTTGCTCAGAAGTTTGTTCATACTGTACTTCTCTCAGCTCTGTTTCATACCCAGCTCTTCTCTTAAGGTCGTCTCACAGTTCTCCCATCTACACGGAATTTTTTCCTGGTGCCTTTTTGCATTGTTCAGAATTTACTGCCAGTTACTTATCTATGAAATCTTCACATTTTTTGCCATGTCTGCACCAATGGTAATATCATCTTCCTTTAAATTACTACCTTTCTTTAAATGAATCACTAAAATAAGTCTATTCAAAAAGGAAAACTTATGTAATTGCAATACATAATAATACTATGATTATTTTATCATCATTATTAATACCATGATTATTTTCCAAAATTAATAATACCATGATTATTTTCCAAAATTAAAAGAAAGCTATTAAAAACAAGTATATTGTGTAATAACCTTTATCATCTATATTTAACTGTGTTTTGGCATAGTATTTACTAGGAATTGACCTAGTAAATTCCTCCTCCTTTTCCTTCTTTTTTTTTTAAGAGATAAATCAGCCATGACTTTAAGAAAACTTTGCTTAATCATACTTTCTCCTGATTATCTCAAGCTACCTTATGACACATTTTAATTACTTTTTTTCTCCTTTGTAGAATTTAACATTTTTTTTTGTTAATAGTATAGTAAATTTTTTGATGTCTTTCCTTCCCTTTTAGAATGTAAGCTCCATGAGAGCACACCCAACTTACTCAGAGCTACTCTCCCAAAAATTGAGAGTTTTACATAATTGATCCTTTATATATAGTAGATCCTATATATATATGAGGAGCTCTGGTGGCATAGTGCCTAAGGCTTTTGACTGTTAACCAGAAGGCTGGTGGTTCAAACCACTAGCCACTCCTTGGAGGGAAGACTGGGCAATCTACTTCTGAGTAGTGGTACTGCCTCAGAAACCCAAGGAGGGGTCGTTATCAGTTGGATCCGACTCGATGGCAGTGAGTTTATATATGTATGTGTGTGTGTGTGCGTGTGTGTGTGCATATGTGTGTACATACATTGACTTAGATTTATACATTAAAACCAAATTTAGTGTTATTTTTTCATGTTCTAAAGTGTGGGGCTATAATGTTAAAAATTGCTCATAGTCTAGAGGGTGGGGCTTCCTAATAAATCAATTGCATTAAAATACATCATAATAATGAAGAGTGAAATACAGAAACTTTTAGAAAAGCAGGCAATGGGCACAAGACAGTAAAAATTAAGCAAGCAATTACAAATTGTGATAATTTTTTGAAGTATTAAATGAGCTGTGAGGAAGAATAAGGTAGGTGTCTGGATCTACTTTAGATTGAAAGGTAGAAAAGTCATGTCAGAGAAGTTGCATTAAGCTCAGGATATGTGGGAGCTATGCGGGCTAAAAGTAGAAAATAATATTCTTGACAGAGGATAGAGTTTAAGGTCAGGCCATTTGTCGGCTTTTTCTGAGAGACAAAGAAATTTAGTAGGCTGAATTTGTGAGCAAAAGAGAAAGTAAAGTTTGATGCAGTAGGCAAGAGTTAGATAATGAAGGACTTTGTAGGCCTTGGCAATAAGTTTGGCTTTTGTTTTAATGTTTTGGGAAGCTGCTAGAGAATTTAAATAGGAGATTGATATGAACTTTGGTACATTTTAAAAGATGGCTTTGGCTTTTTATTCAGGTTATGAATTGGAGGGCAGATGGAGACCAGTTAAGTTAGTTAAAAGGCAATGTTGGTGGCAGTAGAATTGGAGATAAAAGGATTAATTCAAATGTATTTTGGAATTTTCATGTTCGTAATTTACTAATGTTGAAGTACTAGTACATACTAGTTTATTTATTTATTTTTGCTAAAGCCATTGGGATGAAATATGGTGATTTAAATTTTTTTTTATTATGATAAATGTATAGGTAACAAAAGCATTGCCATTTCATCAATTTTCACATGTACAGTTCAGTGCTGTTAAATACATTCATTATGCTGTTCAGCCATTACTATCTCTGATTTTTTCCATCATTTTTTAACATAACTTCAGTGTCTCTCTCCCTCTCACCTGCTCTGAATATGGAGTTTTGTAAATTGAGCCAGATTATGGGGAGAATGGATTTTTGGATAGAGGTTTCATATTTCAATTGTGAAGAGGTTAACCTGAAACATCTACAAGATGTTTAAGTGAAGATGTTAAATGAGCATTTGGATATAAGGGTCTGGATCTCAGTGAAACTAGAATGAACATATACATTTAGATGTAATCAGCATTAAGTGTTTTAAAGCCCTGATGATGAATGAAATCACCTCAGGGGAAAGAATGGAGAAGGAATTCAAAGAGTTAGGGCTGAGTCCTAAGGAATTTCAATATTTAAATGTTGGGTGCAGGAGATAGAAAGCCAGTGAGGAAGAGGATTAACTCTTGGTGTCATAGAAGTCAAGGGACCTGAGGGTTCCAAGCCAAGTAAAGGTTTTTTGCATGTGGGAAGAATGTTAACTGATTTCGTTTTACAAATGGGAAAACAGAATCCCTAATTTCCTGGCCATCCTACTCTTAAATCACAAAGCAAGATTTACTTCAGTCATTAGATTTTTTACGCCTTTAGATTTTCTTAAGCCTCAGATGACCAGGCTATTGACCTTACTGAGAATATTTAAGACATTAAGATATTTGGAAGACAACAAAGATAACTTTTGGATTGTACATAAAACAGGCCATATTAGCTGGAAATAAGTAATAATATAGTGATCAAAAGTCTATTCAGA
The DNA here is from genome assembly GCF_000298275.1 of Orycteropus afer afer. Taxonomy (NCBI): domain Eukaryota; kingdom Metazoa; phylum Chordata; class Mammalia; order Tubulidentata; family Orycteropodidae; genus Orycteropus; species Orycteropus afer. Next base: position 4,821,081 of record NW_006921725.1, on the reverse strand, counting down.
AACAGTCCAGAAAAAAAATTAACTGAAACTTTTCTTGTAGTTTTTCTTTGTTAAAGGTAGCAGGAAAATTACTCAGGATTACACGATGTTAAAAGGAAAAGGTAAGTTTGCTTCCAATTTCTCTAGGCCTTTGTTGATCAAAGTTAGATCAGTTTTGGTGATGGTTATCTTTAAATGAATATTTTCAGGGACACTACAGGGTTTAGCTGATGTGCAAACTCTTTGAAGGCTGATTGTGGTTAAGTAATGAACATCTCCTATTAGGCTTTTATAAAACTGCATCACTGATCAGAAATGCCAATTCTTGGGGAAAAAAAAAAAAGTCTATTGTTGGTCAGAGCTTTAATTAAAAACTATGCTCTGTTTTCAATCCAATATTGGAAAGAATACAGGAGCAAAAGCAAGGTGTAAATTTTACAATGCCTTGGCAATGTATCCAATTCTCAGCCGAACAAAGAAGCTTATATGCAGAAAATCTTGTAGGAATAAAGCACGTAAAATAAATAAAAAGCTTCCAGTGCTTAATTCCAATCTTCTCTACAGCAACTGGAGTTGCAGATAAGACACCTACTCGGAGTAATGAAGCATAATGTGAAAATGCAATAACCCAGACCTCATAAGTAGGGACTAATGCCATATTTTTAAAGGAAATGGTTGCAAATGTAAAGCGCAATGTGTTGAGCCAATTTCAAAGGTATTTTCATAAACATGGCAAAATGCCAAGGTTTGGTTTTTCTGAACATGATAGGAAGAGCAAGGATTATATCTATTATAGAGGTATTGGCTGTTTGTCCATGTTGTATCATATAAATGTTTGTATGCTGTCAATTCATTATTACTGTCAGTTTTAATGGGAATATGAATATTAAAAAGTGTGTTTACTACAGATAAATCATAGGGGTATTGAATAATTTGCAATAGTAAAGCTCATTTTGGATAATTACCGAGCCCTTGAAGAATGTGTTTATGTGTTAGATAGCAGTGGATTGTTAAGAAGGAAACTGTTTTGGGTTGTGATATTTTGAAAAGTGTAGAGGCTGATCTGGTTTGGGACTAGCTTAGAGACATGTGAGGACATTAATGGAAAAGATTTTATGAACTGGAAAGAGGAAAACCACAGTATTTCCAGTTGTTGGGCTAACCTTATTTAGTCAAATTTCACACAGATGACTTACTGTAACTACAGAAATAACATAAGAAATGATTAGTTAAGATTACACTGGCAGTAAAGATACTAATATTTTATTGCATATTGAATTCTAGTTTACATTTATGCAGGGGTAAATTAGACTGCAATGTTGTTTATCTTTGTTTTATGAAGGCTATTTTCATCACAGTATTAAAGGTTATTATTGGTTTACCTCCTGCTTTCAGTTTTATTGGAAAAAGGTGATTTTCAGCTTCCTTATTTTCCCTGAAAATCATAAAACTCCATAAACTTTAAACACAATGAGTTAACAAAAGAGAATTAAACAATTGTGTCCCAGTCTTTGGGAAGTCATATTATAGTGAGATTAAAATTTCTCCCCTTCAGGTATTGTTAATCTGTAAACAGGTCTGACTTGGTCTTCTTATAATTGTTCTGTTGATTAATTTCCTACTAAACATAAATTCCTTTCCTTTCTGGCAAGCTAGTCAGAGTCTGCCAGTTTGGTGATTGTTCAAGAAAAATGCAGCATAGAGAAAAAAAATGCTTCAGCCAAGTGAAATGAGCATAAAATTAGA
>NW_006921725.1:4815127-4819256 GCF_000298275.1 Orycteropus afer afer | reverse complement strand
AAAAAAAAAAAAAAAAAAAAAAGGACACTCAATAGCTGTTAAGTGAGTTTTGTGTTCAAGTTGTAAAGTAAGCTGCTGCTGGAAGGGACAGGAACAAGGGGCTTTCACCGCTGGGCTGCTTCTGCCTTGGCTGTCTGCCCTCTGGAGTGACTCCTCTGTGTCTATAGTGGACTATTGTGTGGACCGGCTTTCAAGCTCCTGCATGAGTGCATCCTCACCCTCACATGTGCACTGGTGCAAACAGACCAAATAGAGTTCCTAGTAAAGAATGCTGCTTGAGTAAATTTGTTATTTACATGACTTGTTTCCAAGTGGTAGCTTTCCTCAGTATCAGTCTGTCTTGGGGTGTGTGTGTAGGGGAGGGATACATTCAATCAGCTCTACCTGGCAAAAGTACTCATATCTTCAACTGGTGATATTATTTCCTGGTGCTGTGCCATAGGTTGAAATTTGGGAAACCTGGTATAATTCAGGTGTAGTAATGGATATCTTGGCTCTTCCACCTCTTACCTCATTCGAATTTGGTTTGCTTTATTTATTTATTAACTTTTTATTGTGCTTAGGGTGAAATTTTACAAAGCAGATTCGTTTTACATTCAACAGCTTTGTTTTATGACACAGATTATAATCCCCACAATGTAACAGCCCTTTTCCCACTTCCTCCCACGGTTACCTTTTCCCTCTCTCTTCTCGCCTATGCATTCCAGTCTCCCTGGATTTCTCCCTCTAGACATGCAAATTTGGTTTACTTTTGTTGTTGTTGTTATTTACTTTAGATGGCTTCAAAACCCTTGGTGGTATCAGATGTAGAGATTTCATTTCACAGCTCATCCTCTTCCATTTTTTCTTTAAAAAGTGAATGTCAAGAATAATGTTAATTTTCTTAAGAAAAGAGCTTCTGATGTCTTAGCCCTTTCACACCTGTTCTGAATTTCCTCATATTCAAATATGACACGCTTTTCCTTTAAAGAGGTTTCCAATGTCAACATTTTGTTGTTGTTGTTGTTATTTGCCATCGAGTCACCCCGACTCATAGCGACCCCTCCTTGGGTTTCTGAGGCAGTATCACTACGGAAGGAGGAATGCCCAACCTTCCTTCCCAGGAGTGGCTGGTGGGTTTGAACCCCCAGCCTTCTGGTTAGCAGTCAAGTGCCTTAGGCACTATGCTACCAGAGCTCCTAATGTCAACATGGGGTAATTAAATGTTGAGAACTGAAATTTTATGTTTCGTTAATGTATAGATGAATGCCAGTAAACTTGGTTGGTAAAACAGTTCTTTAAAAGTGAGTAAGATTCATTCACTGGTTATCATTAGAAATTGAATGTGTATTTCCTTAGGAACAATAGAAAGAAACTGAGACTGCAGTGAAAACTTTGTGAGAAGATAGAAGATTTGAACATGAAATGCTGGATATAACAGAACTGTAATTGTGTTGGATCATTTGGAAGTTACTTTCTCCATCCAATTTCTTTTTAGTATTTCTCTTATTCTAGAAATATATACTCTTCCTGGCACACAAATCATCTAAATCCAAAGAATTTTTAACTGTGTCTCAGTACTTGCTATACTCATACTAATTGACCTCTATGATACTTTCTTGCAGATTCTTGCCACACCCTATAGATTCAGTGTTGTTAATAAGCATCATTAATCTATTAAATTTGAAGGGATTAATCCAAAAGCAATCAAAATTCTAGGATAAGCATGTGATAAACTGGTAGAGGAATCCTAAGAGCAAGGGCAAGATCAAAATCCTCACATCTTCTCAGCCCCATGTTCTAACCAAACATGGATCACAAGTAAGATCCAAGCATATGGAGTCATGCAGATTTATTACTATTATTTGTTGGCTGTGTAACTTGAAACAGTTATTAACATTCCTGACTCTCAGTTTCCTCATTTATAAAATGATCATTATTAATACCTTGAAGGAATACGTGAGGATCAAATAAAATGCAGAATTTATATACGTATGTATATATCTACTATTCAGAACATACTCTGACAAAAAGCAGGTGTTTAGTTTCCTAGGGGTGTGTGTGTGTGTGTGTGTGTGTGTATTTATATATATATATATATATATATATACACACACATAATTATTTTTTAAAAATTAACTATTATGATTGGCCTGGTTGCTTTCTATCTGCTGCTTCTGTTCTCTATGTAAACTTTGCATATCATGAGTTCTTCTTCACCTCGCCTTAGAGGATCTCATTTGCCCTTTCATTGCCACATGCTCCTAATATATAGGACTCTACAGATGCTGGGGCTGCTTATATTAAGTTAGGAGGCGTTGCAAGTCTGAGTAGTGGATCTGGCATCACGTCTCCACCATGTTAACACCTCCTATCATTTGGCTGTTTGCTTCTCTCAGAACTTCATGAGCCCCAGGCACTTTCTGTTCCAGAGGGCTTCAGAGCTGTAAAGGTGAGTGGACAGGAAGGGAGTAACATTCATGAGGCACTTTCTATGTGCCTTGAACCAGACATTCTATCTTATTTAATCTTTATACTATTACTAGAATGAAATGTTATAGTTTTCATTATCATTAAAATAATTGTAAATAGTTTGCCCAAGTTCATGAAGCTAATAAGTGTTAGAGCTAGAAGTAGGACGCAGGTCTTTCTGATCTGAAGTCTAAAAGCTTCCTACTACACAACACAGAGGTCAGTCTCAGAGCACCAGAACTTTAAAACCAGTAAGTCTACCCTAGAGGGAAATGAGCTTTAAAGAGCACTCCTGGCTGTAAAGAAGATAAACTACCTATGTACTTATCGGCCCAACCTCCTTTGCCTGCCTCTAATTCCCAATGAGTTTGTTGTTTGATTTACCACAAAGATTCTATGAATCCCATTTCGATAGTTTTTCTCCACCACGTGACCCTGGTTATGCTTCTGATTCTCCTTTTGTCTCAAAGATCAGGTTTCTTAATCCTGCCCATCATCTTCTGTGTTTTCCATACCTGACCAAGACCAAAGTTGGACTTAATTATTCCAGAGTTAATGGCTTCAGACCCTGTGCTGATGGTGTCTGGCAAATCCTGTTCCACCACATAGCAGAGATAGGAAATACAACATACTATGGGCCTTACTTTGGAGTCCCCAGCTAGTGCAAAGGGACTTCTGGGTGGACTCAAACTTTGGTCGATCATTTGCACCAAAGTTTGAGTCCACCCAGAAGCACCTTGGAAGAAAGGCCTGGAGATCTACTTCTGAAAAATCACCTATTGAAAACCCTGTAGAGCACAGTCCCACTCTGATACTCATGGGATGAGTTGAAGTCACTTTGATGGCAACTGAGGAGCTCTGGTAGCACAGTGCCTCACGTATCTCACTGCGAACCAGAAGTTTCATGGTTCCAACTCACCAGCCACTCCACGGGAGCAAGCCTGGGCAATCTACTTCCATAAAGATTTACCACCTTGGAAACCCAATGGAGGTCACTATGAACTTGAAGGCAGTGGGTTTTTGGTATTTTGATAGTGACTGGAGTAGACTTTAGCTTTGTAAAAGTCCAAAACAAAGGATTCCCAGGAAATTCCAAAAATTACATATTATACATTAAAATGCATTTATATCAATAATATAGTTTTTATTAGTCCCTTTATTATCAATGATAAACTAAGCAATACCAAGTAAGCTTCCAAATACTCTCTTAAATTAACTATGATTAGTTCATTTTGACATAGTCCTTCACCATTTTACCTCTTATTTATCCAGCCACATTCTCAAGATTAAATAATTTTAATACTCATCATGTTCTGTGGTTAAAATTTAAAATATCATGATTACTGTTCTTCATGTCTCGATCAACAATCTCCTAAATCTAGCTTAGTCTAGACAGAAACTATTGAGTAAACCTTTACCAAAACTTCTAAGATGTCCTTTCATACTGAAGTATGAAATGAATTATTATTATTATTATTATTTTTCATTTGATCCTTCCTCTCCCCCTACAGTTCCTTGCAGAATGATTTATTTATTTATTTAAATTGTTTTCTTTAGAGCCATGACAAGCTCTTTCTTTTAGGATACCAGCCACTCCTCGGAAGGAAGGTTGGGCAATCCTACTTCCGTAGTGATACTGCCTCGGAAACCCAAGGAGGGGTCGCTATGAGTCGGGGCC
>NW_006921725.1:4790047-4815027 GCF_000298275.1 Orycteropus afer afer | reverse complement strand
TACCAGCCACTCCTCGGAAGGAAGGTTGGGCAATCCTACTTCCGTAGTGATACTGCCTCGGAAACCCAAGGAGGGGTCGCTATGAGTCGGGGCCCACTCGACGGCACATAACAACAACAACAACAACAACAACATATATGCCCCAGGTGGCTGCTACTAGATGAGAAGAATCTGGCCACTGCAAAAGCCTAGTCTGTAACTCCAGCTATTTAACTGGGAGGAAGTGGAGTCTAGAAGGAGAAAGTGATAATAACCAAAAGCTGTGCCAGTGGAAAGCAGCAACAACTTTGTAAAATGGGTTCTCCAAAATAATATGTGGAGCACAACCATTGGGATTTCATGGGAAGTTACCATTCAGGTCACCACCTGTCTGTCATTTTGCCATATTGTAGTGGCTTGTGTGTTGATATAATGATGGAAGTTCAGAAACCCAATGAAGGTTACCATGAGTTGAAATCAACTCGACGGCAGCAAGTTTTTTTTCTTTGTTTATGCCACCAGTATCTTAAATACTAAAAAGATCATTGAGGCAGACAGCTTTCAGGGGAGCTTCCAGGCTGGGAAGAAAGGGCTAAAAATCTACTTTTGAAAATCATCTAATGAAAACCCTATGGATCACACCAGAATATTGTGAGATATGCAGCCTTTGTGGAGCAATGATTAAGAGCTTGTATGAATAGCCCAGAAACACTGTCTGATACAGTGCCAGTAGATGAGCCCCTCAGGTCAGAAAGCACTCAAAATGTGACTGGGGCAGTGCTATCTCCTTAAAGTACAGCTGACCTTAATGATGTGGATGGAATAAAACTTTCAGGACCTCCATTTCCTGATGGGGCACAAATCTAAATGGGAAGAAACATCTGCAAACGTCCATTAATAATTGGAACACGGAATGTACAAAGTATGAATGCAGGAAAATTGGCAGTTGTCAAAAATGAAATAGAATGCATAAAGATCAATATCCCAGGCATTATACCCTCAACAAGACAGATTGACATAGTGGCTGCAATGATGGGTTCAAATATAGCAAGTATTGTGAGGATAGTACATAATCAGGCTTTGGGTCACTATGAATCAGAGCACACTTGGTGGCAGCTAACAACACAACAAGTGAGCTGAAATGGACTGATTTTGGCCATTTTGAATCAGACCATCATATGATCTACTATGGCAATAATGACAAATTGAAGGGGAATGGTATTTGCATTCATCAACATAAAAATTGTTTTATGATCTATCCCGAAGTAAATGCTGTCAGTGATGGGATAATATCCATACACCTACAAGGAAAACCTATCATTGCTACTATTATTCAAATTTATGCACCAATCACTAAAGGCAAAGATGAGGAAATTGTAGATTTTTATCAACTTCTGCAGTCTGAAATTGACCAAACATACAGTCAAGAGGTATTCATTATTACTGGTGATTGAAATGTGAAAGTTGGAAACAAAGAATCACCTGTAGTTGTAAAATATGGCCTGGGTGATAGAAATGGTGCTAGAGAGTGCATGATAGAATTTTGCAAGACCGATGACTTATTCATTGCAAATACCTTTCTTCAACAACATAAATGGTGGCTATACACATGGACCTTACCAGATGGAATACACAGGAATCAGATCGACTGCATCTGTGGAAAGAGGCAGTGGAGAAGCTCAATATCATCAGTAAAAAAAAGACCAGGAAATGATTGTGGAATAGATGATCAATTGATCATATGCAAATTCGGTTTGAAGCTGAAGACAATTAAGAAAAGTCCACGAGAATCAAAATATGACCTTGATTACGTCCTACCTGGATTTAGAACAATCTGAAGAATAGATTTGGCACACTGAATACCAATGACTGAAATCCAGATGAATTGTAAGATGACATCTCCTTGAATATCATCCATGAAGAAAGCAGAAGGTCATTAAAATGACAGGAAAGGAAATAAAGACTACAACTGATGTCCAAAGACACTCTGAAACTTGCTCTTGAATGGAGAGCAGCTAAAGCAGATGGAAGAAATGACAAGATACAAGAGCTGGACAGAAGATTTCAAAGAACAGCTTGAGGAGACAAAGTCAATTATTATAATGAAATGTGCAAAGATCTAGAGTTAGAAAATCAATACGGAAGAACACCCTTGGCATTTCTCAAGCTGAAAGAACTGAAGAAAAAATTCAATCCTCGAGTTGCAATATTAAAAAGTTTCTATGGGCAAAATATTGAATGATGCGGGAAGCATCCAAAGAAGATAGAAGAAATACACAGAGTCACTATATAAAGAAGAATTGGTCAATGTTCATCTATTTCAGGAGGTGGCATATGATCAAGAACCAATGGAATTGAAGGAAGTAGAAGCTGCTCTGAAGAAATTAACCAAAAAAAAACAAAAAACAAAAAACAAACTAGGCTCCAGGAACTGATGGAATACCCATTGAGACATTTCAACAAACAGGTGCCACATTGGAGGCACTTAATTGTCTATGCCAAGAAATTTAGAAGACAGCTACCTGGCTAACTGACTGGAGGAGATCCATATTTGTACCCATTCCAAAGAAAGATGATCCTACAGAAGGTTGAAATTATCAAACAATATCATTAATATCACATGCAAGTAAAATTTTGCTGAAGATAATTAAAAAATGGTTGCAGCAGTATATTGACAGGGAACTTCCAGAAATGCAAGCTAGATCAGAAGAGGATGTGGAAGGAGGCATATCATTGCTGATGTCAGATGGTTCTTGACTGAAAGCAAGGGAATACCAGAAGCATGTTTACATGTGTTTTATTGACTGTGCAAAGACATTCTACTATGTGGATCATAATAAAATATGGATAACATTGAGAAGAATGGGAATTATCGAACACTTAATTATGCTCTTGAGGAAATTGTTAAGTAGCCCAGGAAGATGTCGTTCAAACAGAACAAGGGAATACTGCATAGTTTAAAATCAGGAATGATATGTGTTGGGCTTGTATCATTTCAGCAAGCTTATTCAGTGTGTACACTAAGCAAACAATCTGAGAAGCTGGACTACATGAAGAAGAATTTGGCATCAAGTTTGGAAGAAGACTCATTGACAACTGGTGATGTACAGACAACACTACCTTGCTTGCTGAAAGTGAAGATGATTTGAAACACTTACTGATGAAGATTAAAGACTACATTCTACAGTATGGATTACACCTCAACATAAAGAAAATGAAAATCCTCACAACTGGACCACTATGCACCATCATGATAAATGGCAAAAACCCTGAATTTGTCAAAGATTACAATTACTTGGATCCACAATCAACACCCACAGAAGCAACAGTCAAGATATCAGATGTCATATTACACTGGACAAATCTGCTGCAAAAGACTTCTTTTAAGTACTGAAAAGCAAAGATGTCTCTTTGAAGACTAATGTACACCTAATCAAAGCCATGGTATTTTCAATCACCTCACATGCCTGTGAGAGCTGGACAATGAGTAAGGAAGACCGAAAAAGAGTTGTCATGTTGGCGAAGAATACTGAAAGTACCATGGACTGCCAGAGGAACTAACAAATCTGTTCCAGAAGAAGTGCAGCCAGCATGTTCCTTGGAAACAAGAATGGCCACACTTTGTCTTACCTACTTTGGTCACGTTGTCAGAACAGTCCATTCCCTTGAGCAGGATATCATTTCTGGAGGATCAGTGAAAAAGGGTAAGAACCTTCACAAGACAGATCAACACTGGTTGCAACAATGGGCTCAGGTACAGCAAGGATTGTGAGGGTGATGCACAAACGGGCAGTGTTTCATTTTGTTGTACATAGGGTCAGAGCCAATTCCACGGCACCTAACAACAATGCTAACTGAAAGGTTGATGATTGGATGTCACCCAGTAGCTTTGAAAGACCTGGTGATCTGCTTTCATAAAGATTACAGCCTAGAAAATCCTAAGTGGCAATACTGCACTGTAATATGGTGTCTCTATGAGTCAACAATCAACTTGATGGTGCCCAACAACAACAATAGTGGTGGAAGAAGGGTCCTCTGTGTTGAAAGGCACTACACAATATCCACAACAATGGACTCAAAATACCAATGATCATGAAGATGGTGCAGGACTAGGCACTGTTTCATTCTGTTTTATAAATAAAGCTGTCATGAGTCAGAACCAACTCCATGCCAACTCCATGCCAACAATAATAACAATGGCCATTTGGAAAGTGGTACTTTCATTAAGTTTGGAGTTCTGAGTCGCTGGGGAAAGGAAGGACACTGAAACATGCACATAACATATAGACAACAGAGGCAAATAATAGTACATGCACAATACTTCATTACTACTAACACCAAACACCAGGCTATGGATAAATGCATAGACAGGTGAGAAGATCAGGTAGGGGTAGGCAAACAGGAATATACTCTAGACCAAGGATAGATTGGGCTTAAGATAATCTTAGATATGTTTTTGTGCTACAAGATTAGCCACATACATTACAGAAGCAACAGAAAGCAGAGTTGGAGTAATTTGTCAGAGACAACCAAACACTTTGAGAGAGAGAATCACAGGCTCAGGACCATAGTCTTCGGGGACATCATGCTCAATTGGCACAACATAGTACAGAAAAATCTTGTTGTACAATCTACTTTGGTCAGTAACTACTGGGATCTTAAAAGCTTTTGAGTGGCCATCTAAGGTGCAACTATTGGTCTCTCGTTGTCTGGAGCAGAGCAGAGTGAAGAAAATCAAACAATCTGGAAACAATTAGTCCAAGGATGAGATAACCACAGCCTTCATGACCCTGAAATTAGAACTAGATAGTGTCCAGCTACCAATGCCAACCTCTGAGAAAGGGATCAAAACTGGAGATCTTCGATAGAGTGAGAGAAAAACGTAGAACAAAATTCAAAAACACAAAAATGATCAGAATTACGGGTCAGATAGTGACTGGTGGAACTCCTGACACTATGGCCCCAGGTTACCCTTTGGGCCTAGAAATGGACTCACTCCCATCAACTTGCTCTCAACCCAATGGCAGAAAGATTTACATGCAAAACACCTACCCCAGGGCAATGAATTCACCTATTCTAGGGAGATGCACTCCTCAAATCAATCAGCCAAGAGACACCAGAGGGGCAGCACTGACATAGAGGGAAAGCTGGACAGACAGGAATGCATAGTTAAGAAGGGCACAGGAAGGGGATAGTCACAGGGAGCTGAGGTGAGGAGAGTTTTTTGTGGTTGGGGGTGGTAATCGGGCATGAAGTCAAATGTGCATGAACTGTTGTTGAATATACAACAAAATTTGGTTTGTAAATTTGCACCTCAAGCACAATAAAATAAATAAATAAATAAATAAATAAATAAATAAAAAGTCCAGATGAAGGATAGGAGTGTGAAGCAGGATCTCTTTTTCTGGGAGAAATAAGCTCTAAGCAATACACTGGAATCCAATCAAAGGAGAAAGGTTGCAGGAGTAAGCAGGGCTTTGAGTTAAGAAGTCAATCACAGTTCTCAGAACTGGTCACAGGTTATTTGAGGGCAAATTCTATAGTGTCAGGCTATAATACAGCCAGTTCCAAAACGTTCTGTAAGAAGTTGGCATTAGCCTTGAGGAGAAATGGCGATGGGATGTGTAGGCAATTGGAATATAAGGAATAGATTTTTTAAATCGCACTGCAGTTTACTACATTGTTTGTTAAACTATTTCATGAAAAAAATCTTTCTTTGCTAAAACTATGCAAAAACACTGTTGGTGTTCTACCTAGACCCCTGGAATCTCCTTTATTGCTCATTGCCAGCTCCACAGGTTTTGCCCCTCTTTCAGAGGAGTACCTTGGGCTGCTGGAGTCACTTGGCCAGGTGGAGGACAAACTGTGGTGTAATTTATGTTTCAGAGCTCTTCCCATGATCAGGCTGAACTTGAGACATCATTCGAAATCCTTCCCTTGTTTAATTTCTTCATCTTTCTATCCAGCTTCTCCTACTTCCTACTGTTCTACTGGAAGAACTTCCTTCATCAATCATTTGCACATGAATCCTTTTTTCATGTTCAGCTACTGGGGAACATGAGTTAAGATTACACATACCTTTGATATATTAATACCAAAACCAAAACAAGCACAACACAGTTGTTCTTGAGTTGACTTTGAATCACGGTGACCTCATCTGTGTAGGATAGAACTGTGCTCCCTAAAGTTTTCAATGGCTGACTTCTCAGAAGTAGATCACTAGGGCTTTCTGCCTCTAGGTGGGCTTGAATCTCCAACCTTTTGGTTAACAGGTGAGTGCTTTAGGAAATAGTGAAAATACACTAATAGAAATATTGGTACCACATGGTAGAGAATATTGAAGTATAAATTGGAGCAAATAATGGAGGAGCAGAATTTGGATGCATCAATTACTTCTTTTTATAGGTCTGCAACTGTTCTATGTTGATATTCCTTTTCCATGACTGGAAACTGTCATTGAAATACAATAATCTAAATCCCAATCTAATGGTCATTACCACAGATTAGTTTTCCACCTGATGTTTGCTGATGTGCACCATAGTAATCTAGAAATAGAGTGCACCCTTTCAAGTAACCTCTTTCTATAAAAAAAAGGAAAACACGTTAGCTTCTCCCTATTGTGTACTTACCTTTGTATTTGATAATCCTTCCATATTGCAGCACTGTTGTTGTCAGCTTAATACTGAAAATTTAATAGTATTTAATTAAAATCCGGAAATGTGCTTTCAATTCTATTACCCTAAAAAGTGGGAGGAAAAAAAAAAAAGGCTCATCCTTACCATTTGCATTATACTAGAAACTGTTAAACACTTAATCTTCTCACATAGCAGTTCTGTGCTTTTAAGAGGATTACATTATTAATTGTTTAATTATTCATTATGCTGCATTTTGCCATTCAGTACAAAAGCTTTTTTAAAATTAATTTAATGTTTTATCCTTCTTAGCAGTCATTCTTTGTACTGGGCTCTCTGTTCTTTCATGATAGGATGTCACAGCAAAGAATCAACAGGGTGCTTGTTGAAAGCTAAGCCTGTAGCTGTAGCAAATAGATCCTTTGCCAGAGCAATGACTCAACACATCACGAAGCAACTGAGTCTTGCTGTACTTCAGAGACCATGGTTAGAAATATGTCACCAGTGGGAGTATCATTAATCATAATTCTAAGAGTGACAGTAAGTTTCTTGACCTCCTTGAGATGGGCAAGGAGGTCAGTGCTTCAAGCAGTTCATCCTTCAGGCAAGGAAAACTATTGGGAAGATTTCTTTTTTGTTATCGCTGGCATTTTTATTTAATCCCATCATTTTCCCCACAGTCTGGGCAGAAGTACAAAAGCTTCAAGCAGGCACAGTCTGGCCCTTTTTCTTTTGTTCTCTGCCAAAAGTAACCTTGGCAGTTGATGGTTGACGGAAAAACTACTACGCCCCTTTTCCTCAACTGTGTTCTCTCATCCCTCCTCCCTTCTGCCTTTTTTTCCCCCTCTGCATTTATGTGGGACACAGTTCTACTTTGCACACATGGGATCTCCACCAGTGGAATTGACTTGGAATTGACACAACAGCAACTAACAACAAGAAGAAGGAATTTGGGGATCTACAGCTCAGGAAGCCAGAAAGAGCTACATTATCATTGCTTGATATTATCAGTCCCTGCCCATTTCTCTGAGTCCATTTTAGGCAAAGGTTAGGAGCAACCTTCTTGTATATGGCAGTGCATATGGGGCTCAAACAGTAGTCAGCCTGGCTGCGGCTGCTGGCAGAAAGTCAGCGCTGTTACTAGAGCCTGTCACAGCCAATGAACTTCATTCCCAGCACCACAGAGAATTTTTTTTTTAATTTATTTATATATATTTTTTATTGTGATCAGGGTGAAAGTTTACAGAACAAATTGATTTTCCATTCAACAATTCGTGCTCATTGTGTTTCATGACATTCATTGCAAACCCCACAATATAACAGCACTCTTTCCACTTCCTCCTTGTGTTTACCATTTCCCTTTGTCCTCCGTCTCTCCTATCCCTTCTGCCTTAGTAGCTTTGTCCCTGGGCAAATGCTGCTCTTTTGATCTTGTAAGGTTAATACCAGTGCATCCGGTCCTAGTATTACTGTTTATTTTATAATTCTGTCTATTGTTTTGCTAAAAGTTGAGCCACAAGGCTTGAGTTAGTTCCCAGCTTGATGCATGTCTAAGTATCGTAGTCTTGGTGGTCCCACCTTTTCTCATCAGACAGGTAAGCCTGGTCTTTTTATGATTTTGACTTTTGTTTCACATTTTCTCTCACTTTGTCTGGGATTTGCTATTGTGGTTCCTTTTAGAGTGATCAGCTGTGGTAGCCAGGCACTATCTAGTTCTATTGTCAGGGTTGTGGAGGCTGGGGTTCAGACAGTTCATTTGTCCTTTGGACCAATCATTTCCTTGCATCTTTGATTTTCTTCACTCTTCTTTGCTTTAGGTGAGAGATGAAGAGTTGCACCTTAGATGACCACTTACAAGCTTTTAAGATCCCAGTCTCTACTCACTATAAGGGGAGCTCTGGTAGCGTAGTGCCTAAGGCACTTGGATGCTAACCAGAAGGCTGGCGGTTCAAACCCACCAGTCACTCCACTACCCGGGAGGAAGGTTGGGCAATCTACTTCCTTAGTGATACTGCCTTGGAAAACCAAGGAGGGGTCACTGTGGGTTGGATCCGACTCCAAGGCAATGGTTGCATTGCATTTTTTTAAATCACTAAAGTAGGATGTAGAACATTGTCTTTATAGACTATGCTATGCTAATTGATCTTAGTCTCCTTTGAGACTAAGGTCCTGAGCATCCACCAGTGACTCATTCCTTCAAGGTGTTTGGTTATGACTAAGAAGATTTCATCACTTTGACCCCTGTATACTCTGCTTCTTTTATGGATATATTTGTAGCATATATAAATACGTAGGTAGAGCTAACCTTTGTCACAATCAGTCTCTGTATATTCCTGGGTATAGTCCCATTCACCTTCTCCCCTGTTCAGCTTGTCTATTTATTTAGCTATCCACTTATAGATTACTGCTATTACTGTTACTGCAGGATTGTGAATATGATAGTATTCACCTTTGTTCTTTTTAACTCTTCTGCTTTTCCCTGTGTTTTTACAACATCGATCATTTTGTGCTAACCTCCTTCTTATTGTATACTGCCTTTCCCTTCACGCAAGTTAATAAATGTCTACCCTCTAGTTAATGCTTATCCTCCCTTCCTCTCCCACACCTGGTAACCTTCGAAGAATGATTATTTCTATGTGTAAACCTTTTATTGACTTTTTATCATAGTAGTTTCATGCAATATTTGTCCTTTTGTGATTGACTAATTGCACTCAGCATAATGTCCTTTAAGGTCATGCCTGTTATGAGGTGTTTTGCAAATTCATTGCTATTCTTTAATGTTGCATAGTATTCCTTTGTGTACCATAGTTTGTTTATCCATTTATCCTTTGTTGGACACTTAGTTTTCCATCTTTTTGCTACTGTGAATAATGAAGTGATGAATGTAGATGTGCACACATCTATTTATGCTTTGGCTGTTATTTTTCTAGGATATATACCTAGTATTAGGATTGTTGGATCATGTGGTATTTCTATATCCAACTTTTTAAGGAAGCATCATCTGCTTCTGCTTTCTACATTAGTTGTACCATTTTATAGTCCTACCAGCATGAGGGTTCCAGTCTCTCCACACAGCATTTTTTTTTTTTTTTAATTTTGCTGTTAGTACTGGGGTGAGATAACATTTGAATGCTGTTTTTGTTTTTATCTGTCTAGCTCTGGTGTGATAGTGCCTAAGCCAATTGACAGCTAACTAGAATGCTGGCAGTTCAAACCCACAAACAATTCCTTGGAAGAAAGATTGGGCAATCTACTTCCGTAGAAATATCACCTCAGAAACCAAAGGAGGGATCGCTATGAGTCAAACTGACTTGATGGTAGTGAGTTTGTGTTTTATTTAATGGCTAATAATTGTGAGCATTTTTTAATGTGTTTGCTAGCTGTCTGGATGTCTTCTTTGGTGAAGTGTCTGTTCATGTCTTCAGCCCATTTTTTAATGATTTGTCTTTTGTTGTTAAGGTGTTAAAGTTTTCTACAAATATTGAGATTTGTACCTTGTTTGATATATCATTGCAAATCCCCCTCCCACAGTTTACAGTTTCGCTTTTTACCCTTTTGGTGAAGTCTTTTTTTATTCTTTTCCTGTTGGGCTCTCCTCCCACCCCCACCTTTTTTTTTAAACTTTTCATTGTGATTGATTGAAATTTTATAAAGCATATTCATTTTACATTCAACATCATACACATTTATTTTGTTTCACTGGTTATATTCCCCGCGGTGTAACAGTTCTCTCCTCCCACTTTCAGCCTGTGGTTACCCTTTCCATTTGCCCTACTTGCCTATGGGTTCCTGTCCTCCTACCTTTCTCCCCGTGTAAATGTTGCACATCTGATCCTATGGTTCATTGTTCTAAGGAATACATCTCCCTGGTGTAGGTGTTCGTATCATAGACCTGTCTATTGTTTAACTGAGAGTTAAGCCATGGGCATGGGTTCAGTTACAGGCCCCAAGAGACCATAGTTTTGGGGGTTTCAACAGTATCTTTCAGACAGAAAGCCTGATCTTTTTTTTTTTTTTTTTTTTATGATTTTGAGTTTTGTTCCACATTTTTCTTCCACTTTATCCAGGATCTCCAATTTTGATCCCTTTCCGAGTGGTTGGCATTGGTAGCCAAGCACCATCTTGTTTTTCTGGTCTCAGGGTTATATAGGCTAAGGTCATCATGGTACATTAGTTCTATAGACTAGTTGTTTCAATGTATCTTTCATTTTCTTCTTTGCTCTTCTTTGCTCTGGATGAGGCAAGATCCATAGTCACATTTAGATGGCTGCTCACAAGCTTTTAAGGCCCCAGTTGCTGCTCACCATAGTAAGATACAGAACAGTATTTTTATATGCAATGTTGTGCCAGTTGAGCTTGCTCCACCCAGTGATCATGGTCCCCATCCCACAGGCCCAGTGACCCACTCCCTCAAGGTGCTCAGTTGTGGCTAAAAAGTTATCCTAACTTACCTCCCATTAGGTTTAAACTGCATATGAACATTTTTATAGCATGTACAAATACATATGCAGGAACATTGTCCACCAAATCTATGTATGGTCCTGGGTATATTCCCATTTACCTATCCATACCTGATGTTCTTGCCTGTCTGCCCACGTGTATCCACCATATTGTTTGCTGTTATTGATAATGCAGTATTGGGTATGCAATAGTATTTGTCTTTACTGTCTATACTTGTGCACCTCTCTGTGTCTTTCTTTTCCTTAGTAATTTTGTGCTAGTCATACTTTTCCATTATAATGCTTTTCTCTTCACCCGTATCAAACCTGTCTGTTAACTATCTATCTGTTTTTTTTTCCCTCCCCTCCCTTTCCATTCCTGGTAACCAACAAATAAAATTTCCTTTTCTGTGTCAACCTTTCCATGCCTTTTTATAATAATGGGCTTTTACAATATTGGTCCTTCTGTAATTTACTTATTTCACTCAGCATAATAAAGCATAAAGACTTCTGATGTGCATAAGAGTTTAAGGTTTAGGAGGTCCTGGTTGTCCAATTTGTCTTCAATGGTGCATTTTTAGTTATGTTTCATAGTGTATTTAAATTATCATGTAAATTTGTCCCTATTTTATTATTATTTTTTTAATAATCTTTATCGTTTTAGGGTTTACATTTAGGTCTTTCCTCCATCTTGAGGTAGTTTTTTTATATGGTGTGAGTCATGGATCCTGTTTAATTTTTCTGCAAATGGATATCCAGTTTTGCCATTACTATTTGTTAAAGAGAATATCACTTCCACATTTAATGGGTTTTGGCCCTGTGTCAAAGATCAGCCATCCATAGGTGGATGGATTTATTTCTGGGTTCCACTGATTTATGTGTCTGTCTTTGTTGTTGTTGTTGTTGTTGATAAGTGCCGTCGAGTCATTTCTGACTCATAGTGACCCCATGCACAGCAGAACGAAACACTGCCCGATCCCGCGCCAGCCCCACAATCCCTGCTATACTTGATCCCATCATCGCAGCCACCAATACCAAAATGTTTGACTACTGTGGCTGTAAGGTAGGTTTGAGAACAGGGAACCTGAAGCCTCCTACTTTGTTCTTCTTTAGTAGGGCTTTGCTTGTCTTAACTTTCTATATAAAGTTAGTGATTAATTTTTGCCTCTCTTTAAAGAATGATGATCGAATCTGGATCGGGAATGCATTATATCTGTAGATTGCTTTGGGTAGTATTGCCATTTTCATAATGTTTTGTCTTTCTATCCATGAGCATGATATTTTCTTCCATTTATATGTGTCTCTTTCAGTTTCTTGTTTTAGTGTTTTGTACTTTTCTTTGTATAGGTCTTGTATTACTTGTTAGATTCATTCTTAAGTACTTCATCTTTTGGATGGCTATTGTATATGGCATTGTTTTTCTGATTTCCTTTTCAAAGTTATCTTTGTTAGTGTAGAGGAATCCAACTGATTGTTATGTATGTATCATGTGCCCTGTTGCTTTGCTAAATCCTTCTGTTAGGTCCAATAGTTTTCTTGTTGAGTCTCTGGGATTTTCTACACATAGAATCATTGCATCTGCAAATACAGTTTTACTTCATCTTTGTCAGTTTGGATCACTTTTATTTCCCTTTCTTGTCTTATGGCTCTGGCTAGGATTTCTAATACAATATTGAAAAGGAGTGGGGATAAAGGGCACCATTAACTGGTTCCCATTTGCAAGGGTAATGCTTTCAGTGTCTCTCCATTGAGAATAATATTGGCTGTTGGTTTTGCATGATGTTGGATTTTATCAAATGCCTTTTCTGCATCAATTGATATGATCTTGTGGTCTTTTTTCTTTGTTTTATTTATGAGGTGGATTTCATTAATTGTTTTTCTAATGTTAACACATCTTGCATACTCTGTGTGAATCCTACTTGGTTATGATGTATTATATTTTTGATAATTTGGTAGATTTTATTGGCTTAAGAATTTTTGCATCAGTGATCATGAGGGATATTGGTCTGTAATTTTCATTTTTAGTGGTGTCTTTGACTGTATTTGATATGAGGGTTGTTCTAGTTACCTAGTGCCGCTCTGACAAGAATATACCACAAATGAGATGGCCTTACCAAACAGGAATTTATTCTCTCACAGTTTGGGAGGCTAGAAGTCCGAGTTCCAAGTGCCAGGCTCTAGGGGCTGTGTGAAAGCCCCTCAACCTTGGCCTTAAGCTTTGCCTCTTACTCCTGGCCCACTGAAGCTACAGGCACCTCTTCACTCAGGCAGCTACTGGCTGCTGAGGCTAACAAGCTCAAGGTCAACAAATAAAATAGCATAATCCTGATGTTACCAAACCACATAGCAGGCCACTAATTTGAGTCCACTGAAAGCCCCAAGGTTGGCAGAGCATGGCAGGCTGCTGAACAACGACACAGTTACATGCAGAGTTCAAGTATGCCATAAACTGGAGATCATTCCCCAAGGCTTCTGCTTATATACAGGAAGCAGACCACATTCCCTAAGGCAGCTACTCCGCTCCTCACAGTAGATTCCACCATGGAGTTGATTACCAGTCTCATCATGGGGCATACTACATCCAGCTGCCCAGACATTCAACCCGGCCCAGCCAAGTTGACCCATAAACTGAACTACCACAGGGTTATGCTTGCTTCATAGAATGAATTTGAAAGTATTCTATCTTTTTCTGTGTTCTGGAATAATTTGAGTAGTATTGTGTCAGCTCTTCTCTGAATGATTGGTAGACTTCACCAGTGAAAATATCTGGGTCAGTTCTTATTTTTTGTTGGGAGTTTTTTAATGACCTGTTCAATTTCTCCTTTTGTGATAGGTCTGTTCAAATTTTCTACCTCAAATTGTGTTAGTTTAAGTAGGTAGTGTTTCTAGACATATGTCTATTTCTTTTAGGTTTTCAAATTTGTTGGCATCTTCATAGTATTCTGTTAACCTTTTTTTTTAGTAGGTTCTGTTGTGACATTGTCTTTCCATTTCTTAGTCATGTTATGTGCATCTTTTCCTTTATTAAATTTGCCAGTGGTTTGCCAATTTTACTAATCATTGCAAAGAACAAATTTCTGGTCTTGTTGATTCTTTCTACTGTTTTTC
The DNA here is from genome assembly GCF_000298275.1 of Orycteropus afer afer. Taxonomy (NCBI): domain Eukaryota; kingdom Metazoa; phylum Chordata; class Mammalia; order Tubulidentata; family Orycteropodidae; genus Orycteropus; species Orycteropus afer. The sequence continues at coordinate 4,800,869 of NW_006921725.1, read as the reverse complement.
TGTTTCATTGACTTGAATACTCAAATATTTCTTTTCTTTTGGTGACCGTAGACTTTTTTGCTGCTTCCCCCTACCCCCCCACTAATTATTGGAGATACTGGGTTAAGGTTTGATTTTTTTTTCTTCTTTTTTCAAGTATGCATTTGATATAATTGACCAGTGCTCAATTTTCCATTGAGCACTTACTTTGCTGTGTCCCAAAGATTTTATAGTGTGCTTTCCTTTTCATTTGATTCAAGGACATATTTATTCCATATGTTACCCATTAGTTTTTAAACAGAGTGTATTCAATTTCCATATATTTATTTATTTTTCCTTGATCTTCCTATTGTTGATCTCTAATTTTACAGCATTGTGATCTGCTAAGATGTGTATAGTATTTCCATGTGTTTAAATTTATATAGGCTTGCTTTGTGGCTTAACATGTAGTATATTCTACATGAATTTCCACGTGCACTGAAAAACAATATATAATGTGTTGTTTTTGGATGGAATCTTCTATATACATGTATAATGTCTAGCTGGTTGATAGTGTTGTTTAAATCTTCTGTATCTTTGTGAAGTTTCTTTCTAGTTATTTCTCTTTCATTGAAAACGGTGTATTAAAGTCTCCTGCTATTATTATTGAGTTGTCTATTTCTCTTTTCAGTGCTGTTAGCATTTGATTTATGTTTCTTGGGCTCTGTCATTGGGTGTATAGATGTTAACTATGGTTACGACCTCTTGTTCAATTGACTTTTAATCATTATACAATATCCTTCCTTTTCTCTTTTTCTGGTTTTTGCATTAAAGTCTATTGTATAAGAGATTTATATTGACATTCCTCTTTTTTTTTTTATTTGCTTGATAAATGCTTTTCAGTCCTTTGATTTTTAGCTTATTTTTGTCTTTGTTTCTAATATGTGACTCTTGTAGACAGCATATTAAAGGGTCATGTTTTTTCAATCCGTTCTAGTCTCTCTCTTGACTTGTGTATTTAATCCTTTTAAATTCAGTATAATTATCAATAGCTATGAATTTACTGCTGTCATTTAGCTGTGCTTTTTTTTTTAATGGTGTTAATGATTTCTTTGTTGCATATATTTTTCTGTTCTGAGCTCATTTTCTTAATAGATTTCTTATCTGTTATTATTTTAGAGATTTTGTAATATTCTTTTTTATTTTAGTGACAAGGTTTACTACTTTTCTTTGAGGTTACCCTGTAATTTATTACTATCTTTCCAAGTTCAAAGCAGTCTATTCTATCTTTATATCACCTTGATTTCCTCTCCAATGTAAAGTTCTGCAAACTCCATCATTTATTCTCTTAATTTGCTTTGTAGTTATCATTATTTACAAATTGACATCTCTGATTCCATATTTTCAGTATTGGAGATTCATTTTATTTGATACATCTATATCTGGATTGATTTCTGGGTGATGTCTTTGTGTGTCTTAATCTCTGTTTGTGGTATGTTGTTTTTGGCTGTCTGTCTAAAGGACCCCTTTTAGCATTTCTTGTAAGATTGTTCTGATTTTTCCTTTTCCCTTAATTTCTGTTTAACTGAGAATGTCCTCATTTCTCCTTTGCATTTGTGGAACACTTTGCCATATATATAATACTTGGTTGAAATTTTTTCTCTTTTAGGGTTTTATATTTGTAATCCCATTGCTTTCTTCCATGAATGGTTTTTGCCAAGAATGAGAGCTTAGTTATATTGGTTCTCCTTTTTCAGTAACTTTGTTTTTCCTACTCTGCTTTCAGAATTCTTTCTTTGGTTTTGGTTTTGGAAAGTTTTATTGTGATATGTCTTGATGATTTTATTGTGAGGTCTATCCTATTTAGGAGTTGTTGAGATTCTCGAATGCATATTATCTTGTCATTCATAGTATTGGGGATGTTTTCTTCCAACAAATCTTGGGCAGTTTTATCAGTGTTTTTAGTTTGTCTCTTCCTGTCCTGGAACTCCAATAAAGTATAAGTGATTCCTCTTGATGTTATCAATTTCTTAGGCTTTCTTCATGTTATTTCCATTTTTTTTTCTTCTGATAAGTATTGAGATTTATCTTCAATCTTGCTATTTCTGTGTTCCATTGGTTCAGTTTTATTTTTTGTCTTTCCAATGTGGTATATATTTTGAAATTTTAGTATTAATCTTCTGGATTTCTATTTGCTGTTTGGGGATGGTTTCTAATTTTCCATTTATTTTGTCAATTTGTCCTTTTATTGTTTTTTTTGAATTCTTTTAGAGTTTTCTCTACATTTTCTTTTATTTTGTCTGTGATTTCCTCAAATGCTTTTTCAATCTTTGAATGTACCTAAATATAATTTTTTTGAATCTTTATCATGTGGTTCCAGTAACATTTCTTCCTCTTGAAGGTTTTCTGGTCCTATATTTTGCTTATTTGTTTGAGCTATCTAGTCTTGCTTTGTAGTATTATTTGAAGCTGTCTGGTGTCTCTGAGATATTGTACTAGTTCTTGTATTATTTATTAATTATGCGTTGGTTTGCTTAACCCTGTTATTTTGTTTCATTCTGTTTTAAGATATCGGGGCAACTGGGGGGTGCTCTGGTTGCTAATTTGGCAGCACTGGGACACTCATCAACTGTCTGTTGACAGAAGAGGAAAAGAAGTGGGAGAAAAGTAAAGAACTAAGAAGAAAGAAAAAAAAAAGAAAGAAAAGAAAAAAGATTTAGCAGTGGATGGGATTGTGGGCACGAGTCTTGTATCACTGATGGTGCAGAGCAACTGGAGACTGGCTGGGCACGAGTTGGCATCTGCCTGTCATAAATCCAGTGGGTGAAGCAGCAAGTGTGGGTAGGTATGGCTGGGTAGGGTCACTGTCTCCCAACTGCTGGGGAAAGATAGGAAAAAAAAAAATAAAGTATGGGGAGGAGGGAAGAATTTAGAAGAAAGGAAGGAAGAAAACACAATGGAGAAAAAATCTGGTGCAAATGTTAGCTGTCAAGCAGACATATTGAAGCAGATATATGGAGCTCATGATATTTCCAATCACCTGGTATGCATGTGAGAGCTGGACAATGAATAAAGAAGACCGAAGAAGAGTTGATGCTTTTGAGTTGTGGTGCTGGCGAAGAATGCTGAAAGTACCATGGACTGCTAAAAGAACTAACAGATCTGTCCTGGAGGAAGTGCAGCCAGAATACTCCTTGGAAGCAAGAATGGCCAGACTTCGTCTCACCTATTTTGGTCATGTTGTAAGAAGGGACCATTCCCTGGAGAAGGATGTCATGCTTGGTAGGGTGGAGGGTCGACGAAAGAGGGGGAGGCCTTCAAGGAGATGGATTGATACGGTGGCTGCGATGATGGGCTCAAGTATAGCAGGGATTGTGGGGCTGGCGAGGGATAGGGCAGTGTTTCGTTCTGCTGTGCATGGGGTCGCTATGAGTCGGAAACGACTCGCCGGCACTTAACAACAACAACAACAATATGGAGCTCACTCTGGGGGAGCACACACCACTGTCTATGGAGGGGTAGGTGCTGCTACCTATGGGGAGAGGAGGAGGGTCAAAAAGAAAAATTAAAGAGGGGGTGAAGAGGAAAAAATAAAAGAAAAGAAAGAAGAGGAAAAGAAGTGGGAGAAAAGTAAAGAACTAAGAAGAAAGAAAAAAAAAAGAAAGAAAAGAAAAACAGCAGCACAGTGCTGGTGAATGTACCAGCAACCAAAACAAAACTGCACAGGAACTCAGTGCTAGCTCCACTGGCACACACAACTTTGACCCAAGAGGGGTGAGGATCGGAACTACTAATCTGCTTGTGAAGTGGGGGAGGGGCACCTGCTCTTTGGGACCCACCAAAAAAAAAAAAAAAAAAAAAGGAAAAGGGGGAAAAAATAAGAAGAAAAGAGAAAAAGAAAAAAAATGGAGGAAAGACAGAAGAACTTAGCAAAAAAGGAAAAGAGAAGAAGAAGAAGAAGAAAAAAGCAGGACAGCACTAGCAGTGAGGGAGTGTTCAACTGGCCACTGGGTGGCTGGAGGTATGTAGAGCTGCTCCTCTGGTCACTTGGGGTTTGTGCAAGGTAAGAGGGGAGGACACACCTGCCTGGCCACCTGATTACTGATGTGGGTGATCAATCCCAGGTAAGAAGAGTCAGTTATTTTGTTTCTGCTCTGATTGAAATGCTGCTTGTAATAATTCACAATGGCCATACTATGTCAGTTGGTAGTTTACTGCTCCTTGTTCACTGCTTTCTTTTAGTTCCTTCCTGTCATTGGTATTGGTATCTCTTTATCTTTTGCTCTGAAGCTATGGGATCCAGGATTGTCATCTGTAGCTGTTTCTGCTGTTTTTTTTGGGTCTTTGTTGTAGAGAGTCTGAGTACTGTATCTACTTAGTCTGGCATCTGTGTAGTGCGTATGGCATTTGACTGCTAATCAGAAAGTTGGCAGTTCAACTGCATAAGCCACTCAGCAGAAGGAAGATTGGGCAATCTATTTCTCTAAAGATTTACTGCTTCAGAAACCCAAGGGGGTCACTATGAGTTGGAATCGACTGGATGGCAGTAAAAAAAAAAAAAAAAAAGACTGCCACCTTAGATCCTCCTCTCTTCAGAGGATTTTCAATCACCACACAGAATCTTCATAAAGGAAATTCACTCACAATGAAAAGAGCCCAAGGATCTTGCAAGCTGCCATCTAAGTGACAACTACTGGTGCCTCCTCATCTGGAGCAACGAAGAGTGAAGAAAATCAAAGATACATGGAAGTATTTAATCCAATGGACTAGTGGACCATGAGAACCTCAACCTATAAAACCCTGAGAACAGAAAAACTGCCTGGTTACCAATTGCCAACCACTCAGAAAGAGATAAAAATTTGAGATCCTGGATAGAGTAGAAGAAAAATGTGGATCAATAGTAAAAATCATAAAAAAGACCAAGCTTTTCATCTGGTAGAAATTGGTGAAAACTGCCAAGACTATGGGCCCTAGTTACCCTTCAGGCCTGGAATTGAACTCACTCCCATGGTTTAACTCTCAGCTGAATAATAGACAGGACTACAAGCTGAACACCTACATCAGGAAGAGGCATTCCTTAGAACAATTAACCATGGGAGATCAGAAGGGCAGAATTTGCACAGGGAGAAAGGTAGGGAGGCAGGAATGCATAGGCAAGAAGGACATAGGGAAAGGGTAACCACAAGGAGGAAGTGGGAGGTGAGATGTTACACTGTGGAGAATATAACCAGGGTCACAAAACAAAATGTGTATGAAAAGTTGAATGTAAAATGAATCTACTTTGTAAAATTACACCCAAAGCCCAATAAAAAGTTAAAAAAAAAGAAAAAAAAAAAAAAAAAAAGACCAGCTTGGCCGTCTACTTCTAAAAATTAACCAATGAAAATCTTATGAACACAACAAAATATTGCCCTACCTCCTGCTGGAAAATGAGCCCCCTCAGTTAAAAGACATTCAAAATGTACAATTGCCCCAGCAATTGACTTAAACTTACCAATGATCATGAAAATAACTCAGAACTACTCAACATTTCGTTCTATTGTGCACAAGGCTGCCATGAGTTAGAGCTAACTTGATGGAAACTAATAACAACAACAAAAAGAAAAGAATCCATGGGCATACATTTGTATATGTGAGGGTACATTTGACCATTAAAAATATTTTTGTTCAGAAAATCATTATGATATCCTAACAAAAGATACCTGTTAAATGTGAACTTATGAAAAGAGATTTAAATCCTTGATTTAATCGATTATTGGTATTAATTCTATACCAGGCATAGTAGGGTCCTGGAGTTTTTCAAGTTGGACATGATCTTTTGTTCACATTGTGCATATGTTTTGGAAGATAAGAGATAGAAGAGTGATAAGAAAAGTAAAAAATAATAAAAGTAATATGAAAAAGTGTGGTAATGGGTGGCTACTTTAGATGTGACTATCAGGCGATGCCTCTCCTGACAATATAAATGTTTTTGGGCATGTTATGAAAATGTTAAGGAAATTCTGTATGTGCTAACTCCAATAGAAAGGAAAAGACAGTCATAGGTATTTTTCTAATCATTGCTCAAAAGGGATGAAATTTAAAATAAAAAAGATTAATTACTATCATATTTTGGGTTTGTTTTTTCTTTCTTAAAAAAAAAAATAAAAAAAAAACCTATTTTTTTAATGCTGATCTTAGACCAAATCTTTTCTGCAAACAAGTATGGTTTTCTTGTCTTGAAATCTAATTAATCTCTGGTAAATGGCTATTTTATAAGGGATTTAGATTTCTGCGTAATGCCATAGCCTTTATTCCAATCCAAAGAAAATGTATGTGTTTGGGGACTTCTAACTCCAGTGTCAGTACTATGGGAGCATCTGCTAACACTTTGTATCATCCTTTTTCTCTCCTTTTCTGTGAATCACTTTACAAATGTCCCCTCAGTTATGAATGTTGGGCTTAAGAACATCTGGTAGTAACAAACAGATGCCCTGTAAACCCCTTTTTATTAAAAATTTGAGGTACATACAGTGGTTTGTAATTATAAATGAGTGCTACTTTACAACCAGGAAACATTATTACTATTTGAGTGTATCTGGGTGTTTCTTTAATTTTTTAATGCATAGAAAGGTATGCATACTAAATACTTAGACAAAGAGTTGACTAACTGACATTAGATGTTCTGACCTAAATACAAATTCGACTTAAAGACAGACTACAGTTTAGGAATGGAAGCCATTCGCAACCTGAGGATTGCCTATATTTTAAAAGCAACAAATGAATTTAGGCATCATCTTCAAAAGAACTGAACCATTAGGGCTACTCTTTTCTTCCTTTTTTTTTTTTTTTTCATTTCTGAAAGACACTACCTTTACTCATCATCAGAGAGATGTATTGCAAAATCTCTCTGAGGTTCTATTGTAAGATTTTAATTATTTTAGCTTCAGACAGTGAAAGCTTATGATAAAATATATTATCAAACTTCAAATAACCACATGATCAAATACAGTAATTTAAAACCTCAACTGATGTGAATGTAGCTTTTTTGTATGGGAAAACAAACATTTGAATATATGAAGATAATGAACTAATTTATATATAAACAATTGCCAAGGTGAAAATAAAATGCTTGCTATAAACCTATCACTGAGGTTTATTTTATGACTGTTTTAGTCTTTTGTTTTTATTAATCATGGACAGATACACAAATGCTATGGGAAAAATCACGTACATAAATGTATGTCCTCTAATACTTCCTCAGTGGTACCCATTCTGTTTAGTTTATTTCCAGTAGTTGTTGAAAGCATTACGTCTTTAGCAAAGAAGTTGGGAATTGAGGATTCTGAGAGTTTTTCATTTAGGTTTTTATCTCTAAAATGGAAGTGGTGGTATCAATAACTCACCTCAAAGGCTATTTTGATTGTTAATCAAAAAATCTTTTATGTGATTATTTTAGCACATGAAGAATTTCTATTTGGCAGTTGACTTATTGCTTCATTAGAGGGGAGTTAAATAAAAGGTTTAGTGACAGGAGTGCCAAAGGATCTTTGAGGGAATTTACCAAAACCTACATTGATTGTAATTTTCCTAAAATACTCTATCATAGAGAGTCAGCATATTCTGTGTAATCTTTTAACTATTTTAAAATAAAAATCATCTGGAGGATTACTTTGGACTTGAGCACAAATTTACAAATTTATGATTTAATTTACTTATAACACTTGTATTTTTCTTATGGGAAAAAAAACGGAAAGGAAAGTAAATTTCTTTTTCTAGGGTCTCAAAAGAAAAACAAAAAATGGAATTACATGGCTTTTTACATATATATATCTGTTTTTCCTTGGAAGGAGACAGAATTTTATAGAAGAATATGGTTAGTATGAGGTGAGTGAGGTCACAGGATAAAAAAGAAGGAAGATACATAAGGAAAAGTATTTATAGAAAACAATCAGTAAATTGAAACCTTGACCTCAAGTTGATTGTGTCAATTACAACGTAATTTGTGGAGAATTTTAATTGTGCTTTGGTTTCCTGCATTTGTCTGACTGATATATTTGTGCATATGGAAGAACTTTCCATCATACCTAACTTCCTTTTCCTTACTTTACTTTTTAAGCATCATTTTATGGAGTAAGAATCACTTTAAAAGTGATTTTAAAAGTGTCTTTCTCCTGACATTGTGTCACTCTTTCCTTAAACAGTGATTTAGAGATTGTCACTATATTCAACAACCACCAAACCAAAACAGAACAAAAACGAGGAATTTTTTGTACAGAAATTCTGGGGAAAAGAAAAAAAAAAAAAAAAAGACAAAGTAACGTAGGGATGTAATAGTACAAAAAACCTTTTTTTTTTTTTTTTTTAAGTAACCTTTTACACTTATTCCCATTTAGATTTGCAAAAATATTAGGTGAAAGATAAGTGTTCCTAAATATCAAAGAAATCTTCAATGTCAGACTCAATTTCAGTATATTAACTTATTCTTCTCAAAAGAAAGACCTTCTCAATCTTTAGTACTGATTAGAATGAGACAAGGATATTTATTAGTAATCTTCATTTCAGTGTTCTAGAAATCATATAGCTTTTCTATAACTGGAATCATTATGGTAGAATTGGGTAAGAATTGAATTTATTTCCCTAGGTTTGGAATTTCTGATGCCAAACAAAAATGAAATTTTTATTGGTAAAATGTTATTTTTGAATATGTACAGATAAGTAGATTGCATTTGTGTTGGTTGATAAACTGTGGACATAAATTCACTTAGCTGTTTAAAATATTTTACAGAATTTTTAATAAAGATTAAAGGATATGAAAAACAAATGGCTGGGAGAATTTACTTATTTAGCAATCAATCATTTATTGAACATCTTGTTCTAGGTAGCATAACTGACATTGGTAAAGTAGATAGTAAAAGAAAATTAACTGTGAGTATTAATTTTCCCTCAGTAACTAGCCAAATGTTGGCAATTTTGAACTTACCCAGAGGGGCCTCAGAAAACAGGTGTGGTGATCTGCTTCTGAAAGGTCACAGCCTTCAAAACTCTACAGAATAGTTCTACTTTACTCACATGAGGTCACCATGAGTTGGAATTGACTTGATGGCAACTAATAGCGGCAGCAACACTAATCCAAATGTTGTCAGTTGAAGCATGTTAAGTGGCACTGTAGAAGAAAGACTTGGAAATCTGCTTCCATAAAGATTATGTTGTTGATGATGTTGTTAGGTGTCATCCTGTCAGCTCTGACTCAGCGACTCTATGCACCACAGAATGAAACACTGACAAGTCTTGTGCCATCTTGACCATCCTTGCTATGCTTGAGCCCATCATTAAAGCCACAATGTCAGTCCATCTCATCTTCCCCTTCTTACCTGACCCTCTACTATACCAAGCATGATAACCTTCTCAAGGGATTGATCCCTTCTGACAACAGGACCAAAAGTAGATGAGATGATATTTGGCCATTGTCTTGTTCAAGGAGCATTCAGTCTGCACTTCTTCCAGGAAAGATTTGTTCATTCTTTTTGCAGTTCATGGTATTTTCAGTATTCTTTGTCAGCACCACAATTCAAAGGTATCAACTCTTCTTCAGTCTTCCTTATCCATTGTCCAGCTTTCACATGCATATGCAAACCAAAACTAAACTCAATGCTGTCGAGTCAAATCTGACTCATGGCGACCCTTCCTTGGGTTTCTGAGGTGGTATCACTACAGAAGTAGATCAGGCTCACCTTAGTGTTCAAAGTGCTCTTTGTTTTCTTATACTTTAAGAAAGTCTTTTGCAGCAGATTTTCCCAGTGCAATACATTGTCTCACTTCTAGGCGTGTTGACTCTGGATCCAACTAAGATGAAATCCCTGACAACTTTGATCTTTTCTCCATTAATCATTATGTTACTTATTGTGGGGATTTTTATTTATTTATATTGTGGTATAATCCATACTGAACACTATAGTCTTTAAACTTCATCAGTAAGTGCTTTCCAGTCCTTTGCAACTTTCAGCAAGCAAGTTTGAGTCATCTGTATATCTCAGGAGTCTTCCTCCAATCTTAATTCTGTGTTCTTCATATGGTCCAGCTTCTCAGATTATTTGCTCAGCATGCAGATTGACTAACTATGGTGACATACATACAACCTTGAGGTACACCTTTCCTGATTTAAACCACACTGTATCTATCGCCAGTCTGTTAGCCAAGTTACTGTCTTCCAAATTTCTTGGCATAAATGAGTAAGTACCTCTAGGACTATATCCATTTGTTAAAACATCTCAATGGGTATTTTGTCAATTCCTGGAGTCTTGTTTTCCACCAATTCCTTCAGTGCACCCTTTAGTGTCATTGGTTCTACCTCCTGAAATAGTTGGGCATCAACCAATTCTTTTTGATACAGTAACTCTGTGTACTCCTTACATAGTTTTTTGATGCTTCCTGCATAGTTGTATATTTTGCTCATAGAATCCTTCAAAACTGCAACTCAAGACATGAATTTTTTCTTCAGTTCTTTCAGCTTGAGAAATGTTGAGTGTATTCTTCCCTTTTGGTTTTGTAATGCCAGGTCTTTGCCTATTTGATTATAATATTTTACTCTGTCTTCTCAAGCTGCCCTTAGAAATCTTCTGTCCAGTTCTTTTATTTCAGCATTTCTTACATTCACTTTAAGTATTCTGTGTACAAGAGCAAGTTTCAGAGTATCTTCTGACATTCATTTTGGTCTTTTCTTCCTTTCTTGTCTTTGAAAGAACCATTTGCTTTTTTCATGTATGCTATTTTTTTTTTTTTTTAATTTAATTTTATTTAGATTTGGGTGAAGATTTCAGAGCAAATTCACTCTCGATACAGCAGTTCACATATACTTTGTCTCATGTCATTGACCACAGTTTAC
>NW_006921725.1:4761289-4784441 GCF_000298275.1 Orycteropus afer afer | reverse complement strand
TTTGTGTCGTCACGGGCGCTCAGGTCCCTGCCAGACCTCAGCTCCGTATATCTCCTTTTTTGGTATTTTCACGCAAATTCTTCTGCTAGTTGGGGTTTAGTCTACTTCTGAATCCTTCTCTTCAAGGCTCAGGGGTCCAAGAATAACTTCTGTGTCTGTGTCAATTGGTTTTCCTTTTCTTTGTTGAAGAGGGTCTGTGCAGTCCTTCTATCTAGTCCACCATCTTCCCCAGAAGGTGTCTCGTGTATGCTATTTTTGATGTCATCCAACCATACCAAAAAACTCCAGAGATCTTTCTTAATGCTTCTTCTTATATACTGGAAGCAGACCACATCTGTTAGGCAGCTACTCAGGTGCTCCAGTAGATTCCACCATGGAGTTGATTACCAGTCTCATCATGGGAAATTAGTACATCCAGGTGCCTAGCCTCTCAAAACCAGGCCTAGCCCAGTAGACACACAACTACCACATAGGCATGTGGATATTATCCTATAAATGATGACATTGTACTTCAGAATAGATCTTGAGATGTTCTTCCTGATGATGAATGCAGCACCATTTCTCTTCAGTATGTCATTCCTGGCATAGTAGATCATATAATTGTCTGATTCAAAGTGGTCAATGCCAGTTCATTTCAGCTCATTAATGCCTATGATATCAATATTTATTTGTTCCATTTCATTTTTGACAACTTCCTATTTTCCTATACTCATACTTTGTACATTTCATGTTATAATTATTAATAATTATTTTAGCTGTTTCTTCCCATTTTGAGTCATGCTCCGTCAGTAAATGAAGGTCTCTAAAGCCTTATTCCACCCACATCATTAAGGTTGACTCTACTTAAGGACAGATCTTCCCCCGTTGTATTTTGAATGAATGCCTTCCAACCTGAGGGGCTCATCTTCTGGCACTATATCAGACAATGTTTCACAGCTACATGCAAGCCACCACAGGAAGACAAATTGACAGATGAATTAGATTGTAAAGACTACAGCCAAGAAAATCTTATGGAGTAGTTCTACTCTGTAACACATAGGATTATCGTGAGTTGGAATCAACTCAACAGTAAAAAAATTTTGATTGTTAAGGATGTACAGAGAATGACCAGGCAGCACAGAAGTGAAGCTCTAATTCCAGTCCATAGTTACCTCTTCCCAGTGTCCGTCCCTCCATACACTCCTTCCCCCTGAGCTGTCTCCCTGTGCATAAGCAGCCCTTCTTTCTCCCATGATTGTTCTTTCCAAGGAGTGTATCTACTTGAGGTAAATGTTCAACTCATATGCCTGTCTTTTGTTTGGCTGGAAACCACAGGTGTGGGTTCAGTTCCAGACCTGAAGGGCAACTAGGGGCCATAGTCTCAGTGGTTCCACCAGGCTCTATCAGACCAACAAACCTGGTCCCCACTTTTTTTTTTTTTCTCCAATTGATTTTGAGTTTTGTTCCCATTGTTCTCTCTCTTTATCAAGGGTCTCCTAGGTAGATCCCCTTCCAAGTGGATGACAGTGGTAGCTGGGCACCATCTAGTTCATCTGGTCTCATAGTCATATATGCTGCAGATCAGATGGTGTACCAGTCGCTAGGACCAATTGTTTCCATGAATTTTGGTTTTCTTCATTCTTCTTTGCTCTGGATGAAGAGAAGCACATTGTTGTATCTAGATGGCCGCTTGCTAGCTTTTAAGGTCCCAGTTGCTACTTGCCAAAGTAGAAGGTGGAACAATGTTTTGTATAGAATGTTACGCCAATTGAGCTTGATGTCCCCTGATGTGCCAAGCCCACAGGTTCAACTACTCGGTCCCTCTGGGTAGCTAGCTGTGACAAAGCAGTGACCACAACCTTGCCCCTTGTCAGATCTACTATACACCTGGGAATTCTGATCATTCATATAAACTTATAGGATCATTGTCTGCCAATCCTATATATGTTCTTGGATACCCTGCCCATTTCATAGACATATCTAATCGTTTAGCCTCTCCACCCATCTATCCACCCATATACCCATGTTTGCCTTCACTGACAACGCAGTACTGTATGTGTAAAAGAGTCTGTATTTGTGGTCTGTACCTCCCATGTACCTCTCTATGTCTTTCTCATCCTCAGTGGTGCCATATTGGTCACTCATATTTGGTACATTGCCCTTCCCTTCATCCAAATCAATACTTATCTGTATCTATCTAACAGTCTTCCCACCCCCTCCCCTACCACCCTTGGTAACCAACAAAGAAAATTTCCTTCTATAGATAAACCTTTTCAAGGCTGTAAATCTTTATGGAAGCAGACTATCTCATCTTTCTTTCATGGAACAGGTAGTGGGTTTGAACCACTGACCTTTTGGTTAGCAGCCAAATGCCTTAACCACTACACAACAGTGCTCCTTACAAGACTTTTATAAGCAGCAAGAAATAGATCCTAGTCAGAATGTCAGGTTTCTGACCCTGAATTTTGTACTAATTTTTAAAAATATATATATGTATCAGAAAGGTGCTCTGGTGGGATCTTGGGTAAGGCATTTGGCTGCTAAGCAGAAAGTTAGAGGTTCAAAGCCACAAGCTGCTCTGAGGGAGGAAAATGAGTCCATCTTTACTTTCATAAAGATTAACAGCTTTGGAAACCCTATGAGGGTCACTATGAGTCAGAACCGACTAGAGGGCAGTGGGTTTAGTTTTGGTTTCATTGTATCGGGACAGCATCATGACCACACATAGAAAATTTCAACTAATATTTCATAAGTGTTACACTCATGAAAATGCTGGTGAAAAATTTTCTCCATTTCTGTACTTTCATTGGGAGTAAAGAGGGGAACCTTCTAAGATCAGCATTATGACAAGTAAGAAATAGTGGCTGAATTACAGTGGGGGCAATAGTATTGTTTGAAGTAATTCTGAGTTGGGGTTTTTAATTGATGTAGCCAGAACAGAACCGTTTAACATTTAAGATGCCAGAAAGTATGATATTAGCAATTCTGGGGAGCTCTGGTGGCGTACTGCCTAAGACATTTGACTGCTAACTGGAAGGCTGATGGTTCAGACCCACCAGGCACTTCTCAGATGGATTTGGCAAACTACTTCCGTAGAGATCCTGTCTTGGAAACCAAGGATGGGTCGCTATGAGTTGGAGCCAACTCCATGGCAGTGAGTTTTTTTTTTTTTTTTGGTTTGTGTTCAGTCTTGCCAATGATTTAGCTTCTGTTTAGACCTCATTTGTTGGTGCAGGATGGATATTTTAAAAATTGACTTAGGCAAAGAGGAAAACACAAATTAAAATAACACCATCTGGCTTAATATCCATTCAGTCTTACTGAGTCAGAATGTTCTATCTTTGGGGAACTATCTGACAACCTCTCAGGCTTCACAAAGGGTAGGTAAATGATAGAAGAGTATGCAATAAGAGCATATATGACTTGTACAAAATGCTGAAAGGATTTGAGTGATAGTTTCCCTCCTCCCCTTATCAAAGTAGGCAATTTCTAATACAAACATATAGAGAACATAAATGGCTTAATAAAGAGAAATATTTGACAAAATTAGCATAGGATTAGTGGCAAGGAATACATATATATATATTGAGTTAGCTGGGCTACTAGCTATTGTGTGTTGCAAATATATATATATGTATTTGCTAATTTCCTATTTTTAGCTGCATTTTTATGAAGGCATTTTTAAAACCCTTAATGCTGATTTCTGGACATATATGTCTGCAAGAAACAACAGTTCTGAAATTTCTTTGGATAGAAATAGAGCCACCAATTTATTCTGCTGCATTTTTAGTAATGTTACATTTAATATGCAAAATGATAGGTTTCTAATATTGGTGAGAGGGGAAAGTAGAATATGATTTTAAAATATAAGAAAATGGTCCTCTTCTAAATATGGCTACTACCTAAGTACAGTTGGCTGATCATAAAATATACAATTGAAGCTTTAATTTCGATATTATAGATTGACAGTACCCTTGGGTTAGCGGAGTGAGCTTCATCTACTGAGAAGTCATAGAAAGTCATCTTGATTATCCGAGCAGGTGGCTGTACTTGAAGGATAATGCCAAAAGGCACAAGAATAGAAAAGCTGGTTCTTATTACAAGAAGTCCACTACAATCTCTTAACTGATGTACACAGCAGAGGAAAAAATGGGAATGAATCTTGCTTCAAATTCTATCAGCCTTTAAATATTTCTGATTTAATGTTGTCAGTATTAGTTGTTTTGTTTCACCAACTACAAGATAATGGTGGAAGCAATCTCTTTTTCTGGAGGAAAAAAAAAAAAATCAACAACAACAGAAACCCTTACCAGTCCTACAATATAAGACATTGTGTTTATAATCCTCTCTCTTATCTTTATCACTTATATCTTACTGAGCACAGGCAAAGATTTGTGTATTAAAAGTGACTAAGGTGATAAAATGTCTGTTTATTCAATTTCAGAAAGAATATTTATTTTTCTTTGGCTCTAGAGCCAAAGATTATGCTACTATATATCACACATAAATATAAGCTACCATTAAGGCAATTTTTAGATGTTTAGTTCTCTCTGTCACACAAGCAAGCTGAGCAAGGGCTTGTGCTATATTTTGTAGTCATATTTATTGCCATATGGCCATTTCCATATTACATTGTGTTGTAAGTTGAGATGATCTGAAGGAGTTTGGCTAACTTCCAATTTGGGAATACCTTTCAGAGAGGCTGATGTTAATGGAAATGTGATAGTCTGGTAATTCTGCAGTGTTAATATTGTTTTTATTGAGTTATCTGGGCTACTAGCTATTGTGTGTTGCAAAAAGTATGGTTTATGGTACAATCATTTGATGTTCATATCTTGCCATACTCTCTCTTGTTCAGCATATAATTCACCTAAGCAACCCAGGCTGTATGGTTTTTGCTGGGATCCAAATCACTTTTTAACAAAGTTTCCAAAAATTTAACATTAGATTGATCAGGAAGAGATAAAAGCATCTGGAATTTATCTTATTCTATGTTGTTGTTGTTAGGTGCCATCGAGTCATTTCCAACTCATAGCAACCCCATGCACAGCAGAACGAAACATTGCCTGATCCCGCTCCAGCTCTATGATCCCTGCTGTACTTGAGCCCATTGTCACAGCCACCGTGTCAATCCATCTCGATGAAGGCCTTCCCCTCTTTTGATGACCCTCCACCCTACCAAGCATGACATCTTTCTCCAGGGAATGGTCCCTTCTGACAGTATGACCAAAGTAGGTGAGATGAAGTCTGGCCATTCTCACTTCCAAGGAGCATTTTGGGTGCACTTCCTCCAGGACAGATCTTTTAGTTCTTTTAGCAGTCCACGGTACTTTCAGCATTCTTCGCCAGCACCACAACTCAAAAGCATCAACTCTTCTTCAGTCTTCCTTATTCATTCCAGCTCTCACATGCATACCAGATGATTGGAAATATCATGGCTTGTGTCACTTACACCTTAGTCCTCAAGGAGACATCCTTGCTCCTCAGCACTTGAAACAATTCCTTCGTGGTTGACCTTCCGAGTGCTACACGTCATCTAATGTCCTGCTGCTGCTTCCATTGGCATCGATTGTAGAACCAAGCAACCAATATAAAATGTGGCTTATTTTATAGCCACCTTTTATGTGTTACACAGTTACCATTTTTGTGTGCATTTACACAAAGCTATACTTTAGATCAGTTGTTCTTAATGTGTGGTGTCTGGACCAACAGCATCAGTAGAATTTGGGGATTTGTTAGTAATGCAGAGTCTCAGATGCCAGCCCAGACTTACTGAATCAGAACATCTAAGGGTGAGCCCAGTGACCTGTGTATTAACAAGCTCTCCAGATGATTCAGATGCTCATTGAAGTTTGAAAACCAGTGCTTTAGACCTCTATTTCAAACAGTTATTGACCTATAATAGAAGATGAGCATGGAGCTATAAACTGATCTTCAGAGTTGATATTTCCCTAGAACTTTCTAAGATGAGTCCTCAAAGTTATTTTATATACAACAATTAACACACCACATCTTGTTGAAAATGATGTTTACTCTCATTCTAAATTTTATAGATGGAGAGAACAAGGAATAAAAAGTACAAATTAATTTGTTCAGGGGCACAAGGTGAGTTCATTACAAGAAAGAAATGTCTTTCTTCTCTATTATGTCCAATGTTTAAAACAACAAGAACAACAACAAAAAAAAACAACCTAAATTCTTCAAACACAACCATTTTTACTGTGCTTTCACATAGCTCAAAAAAATTTTAGTTATAATTGAAAGAAAATCTTTTTTGAAATATGAGTATTTATGGAAAATAACTGTTACCAAGTAAACTACCTGAGAAAACTAAAGCAAGCATATTCTGTACCTGTGTCCTTCTTTTCCTATTTCCTAAATTCACCTCAAAAATGATGGAGGGCCAATCCTAGAAATAGCAATTGACCATGATGGGAGACCATTCATCAGCAGAAAAAGATCTCTTCTGAATTAAACAAAATATAATGGTGTGACCCTCTTGAAATATTCCTATTCATTCCTTTCATATAATTCTCCATAGCTGAATATGGTTTTCAGTATGATAGGCAAGACAGTTCTCTTTTCTCTTTATGTGTAATCAGTGTTGGTATTTGATGATATTTAAGTTCTATACTAGTCAGCTGGAAGTACCTAATGTGATAAGCTATATCCATACCAATTCTTCAATCAAACTGGATTGTAAATAATAAGTGTGGAGGAGAAAATAATTGGAGGGATTACCTTTCTGCTAGAGGCAGCTGTGTTCAGTTTCATTATATTGAAAATATAAGAAAGTGGTTGTCAAGGCTGTAAGTCAGTAGCAGAAGCAGGAATTATTGCCACCGAGGGACTGTAAATTTTGAAGTGTGAATGTGACTTATCCTACCTGAATTTTCAGAAAAATTAAAATATTTAAAGTATCCAACTAGAATGGAAATTATCCTGAAACGATTGAAAATTTATTTCCAATATACTTTGGCTACTTTTGAAGAGACTTAGGATATAGTTCACAAATCAGTGGCAGCCACAAATTTAAGCAATTGTATAAATTAAGCATGATCATTTATTATTATTGTAAAATTTTATTAGTTTGCTATTAAAAATATTCACAGTAGAACATACATCAATTCAACCATTTTTACATTTATAATTCAGTGACATTGACTACATTCTTTGACTTGTGAAATCATTCTCACCTTCTTTTTCTGCGTTGCCACTCCCTGATTAACATAAACTTACTGCTCCCTAAGTTTCCTGTCTAAACTTTTGAGTTGTTTTTGCGAATTAGATCCAATATATAAAGAACTGAAAGGGCACAATGCTCAAGGCAGACATTCTTTACTAGTTAAGCTAAACTATTGTTTGGTTTTAAGAAAACTTTGGAGGGTATTTTTGGCTTAAAGTTTAAATATCATTTCAAGGCAAGATTTTCAGGGTTCATGAAGCTTCTATAGTTCCACAAAGTCTGAAATCTGTCAGAATTTGAAATTTTGTCTGTATTTCCCCCTAGTGATCAGGATCTATAGAATCTTTGATCAAAATGTCAAGTAATGGTAGCTGGGCACAATACAGTTCTTCTGGTCTCATGGCAAAGAAGGTAGTTTTTCATGGATGCAATTAGCCACAACTGCTACATTCTCTTCCTGTTTCTGACTCTCCTTCTTCCTCTGTTGCTCCAGATGAAAAGAGGTAATCATTGTACCTTAGATGGAAGCTTACAAGTTTTTGAGACCTGAGGCACTACATATTGAACTAAGAGGTAGGACAAAAGCACTAACATGTTATTAGATCATTTATTTTTGATCCAGTGCTTCTTATGTGTTTTCCACCCAATCATCTACTAACTCTTTAAAATTCATTCAAGACTAGCACATGTTGTTCCAAAAGGGGACAGGTCATGGAGTTGTGAAACATAGGCAAATTCATGCCTTCTTACTTTGTTGTTGTTTTGTCAGTTTTGTTTTCTTATGAAACAGTTATTAGGTTTTGCATACCTATCAGTAATGTGTACACTTCAGCATTGCCATGTATTATTAACAATGAACTGTTTGCCCTCAAGCTTATTCTGACTCATGGTGACCCCATGAGTGTCAGAGTGGAACTGTGCTCCACAGAGTTTTCAGTGGCTGATGGTTTGGAGTGGATAGCCAGGCCATTCTTCTGAGGCACCTCTTGGTGGATTAGAGTTGCCAACCTTTTGGCTATTAGCTGAGTGTTTAGTCATTTGTACCACCCAGGGTCTCTAAGCCTTCTTACTTTTTGAATGCCATGTATATCAGAAAAAAAGAATAAAATGAATTTTTACAAATTTATGTTTAAATTATTAGAAATTCTCTTGAATATACAAAATCTATCAAAATATAATCTTAGCAGTTGAAATCTCATCTGAATTGAATATCTGGTATTTGAAACAAAAATCAAGGAGTCAATTATGCTGCTGATTTCAGACAGATTTCTCTGAATGATAGGTGTTGGATGCTACAAAAACTCTCAGGGGGAAAATAGATGGATTGAGTGATTTTTATTAAGTGTAAATCCCATATACCTCTGTCTCTATCACACAAAACTAGTGGGTAGCTGTGTTGGTTAGATATGAAGTCATAATCCACCGCTAGTTATAGGGAATACGAATGTGTAGAGTATTTTGGAAATAAAAAATTACATCTCTCTGTTGAGATTTCAAGCCTGACAAACCTTAGACTTAATCCTGTCAGTCCACTTCTGAAAATTTAGTGATTATGACTGAACCTTGGAGAAACACGAAGCTTCTTGAGGGAAGGAAGGTCCAAGCAGATGGGGCCTGTTGGTGGGAACATTTCACATATTAATAAGCAACACTCAGGATTCCTGTAGTTGAGTTAACTGGTAATTTCATGATGTCAGTAGACTACACTTGAAATTATTGAAACTGTTCATAAAAGAACAAGAAATCAACCAAAGCAGTTATTTGGCATCATGCTCAGATAAACCACTAATCAACTGGAAGGTGGAGGCACTTTTTGGGGGGCTTTGTTTGTAGTGTTGTTGGTGTTGTCTGCAGAGAAACACATTCTGATTTTCAAGGTTGACTTGTAAAGGAATATGTCCTAAGAATCTAAGCACACATATTTTTCCTGTAATAAAATGGTGTAATAGTACCCTTTTTTTTTTTCTTATGAGATTCTGATGATAAACTGTTTTAAATTGTAGGTGTCTGAATGGTCAAGATTTTTTATATGATTTTCTGATGCTAGAACTAGACATGTTCCCCCATTTTCGTAAATTATCTCCTGTGCTTCAGACTTTTGAATATCTGCACAATATTCCAAATATCTCTGATATTTTATATGCAACATAAAGAACAAATCTGGAATGGAGTGAAAATAAGAAGTTAAGCCAAGTCCTAAGTCTTTATTTATATTGCCTTAATGTACACTTCTTCTCAAAGCAGACTTGGAATTCCAGTTCAAATTTTATTCTTTAAAGAACTGATAAAACCTTACTGTACTCAAAAGGCTTGTGAACTGGAAAATAATAATGGATTATATTTCCACTGTCCTTTGGTTTATAGGGTTTACATCCTACCCCAAAGAAGTTGACATCGTTTTCTGAGGGCACTTGCCCTGTGCCATTGAGTACTTGTTGCATACAGTGGATCATGTTACACATACAATTCACATCAGAATTGGCTAGTCCACAGGAAGGCAGGAATTTATGCAAAGTATGTTTGCTACTATTGGGTGGTTAATACTTTGTGGGGTCCCTGGCATACTTTTAAAAAATCTATTTGTGAAACAGGATTGAAAATACCAAACCCAAAATAAACCCATTGCCATCAAGTTGATTCCAACTCATAGCAACCCTATCTGACAGAGTAAAAGTGCTCCATAGGGTTTCCAAGGCTGTAAATATTTATGGAAGCAGATTGCTCATTTTTCTCCTGCAGAGTGGCTGGTGGGTTCAAACTATTGATCTTTTGGTTAGCAGACAGATGCTTTAACTACTGCATTGAAAATTTATATGCTGTGCTCTGGAGAAAAATTTCTCCATAACTAATTTAAACTTTTGCATAACCTTTATCCACAGGGTGTTAGGGAAAAAGTAAATTTACCAAATAAATGTGTCTCAGTCTCTTCTGACTTATGCTCTTCTCAGTTTGGTTAATATTGGTATCAAGTTCCTCTGTTTCAGAGATGATGTTTCTTACTTAGTTTGCTGATTCCCAAGGTGCCATGTGGACTTGGGGGACATTGCTGTGACTTTGAGTAAGTGTGTGTGGGTGGAGAGCTTGGACCTAATCTTGGGCCTTTGTGTTGCACTTTTGATTCTTTGCTGGCATCTGGCAGACTTGTTGCCCCATTTGCTTACAGAGCATCCTGCTGTTATCTGCTTCACAGCTATGAAACTTGGTGGCACTTGGAGAATCTCCCGTGCTGAGTTAGCTCCTTGTAGGCTTGTCTTTGGGGTTCCTGGGTGGTACAAATGGTTGATGTGCTTGACTTCTTTTAAGACAAATTTTGGAAGTTTGAGTCTATTCAAAACCAGCTAAGAAGAAAGACCTGGCAATCTACTTCCAAAAAAACCAGCCATTAAAAACTATGCAGCACACAGTTCTACTCTGCCACATTTGGGGTTGTTATGAGTCAGAGTCGATTTGATGCCTTGCCTTGTTTCTTTGAATCCAGAGTCTCAAGCAAGTTCTCTATTTCCTCTTGACTTAGATTTTTTTTTTTTTTTAATCTCATCTTCTGTTCCATGACAGGCAGACTAGCCCTCACCCCCATCTACTTCCCACATCCAGGCTGTCTCAGTAGCACTACTCTCAGCTTGCTTCCTTTCCACATATGTGCCAAGACAGCACCATTTCTCTTCTATAGTGACCAGTTCATGTGGATGGCAAGCATTATGGATGGTCTCTTCCCAGTAGGGCTTAAAATCCCTTTCAAGAACGTAAGAACACTCTGATTACTTTCTTTTTAAAGATATTTAGTGTCTTGCTACCACACTATTTTCTACTCACAAACGCTAGGATGGCACAGTTATGTTGCTGTTGTTGTTAGATGTTATCGAGTTAATTCTGACTCATAGTGACCCTTGTACAACAGAACGAAACACTGCTCTGTCCTCCACCATCCTCACAATCCTTGTTATGCTTGAGTGAATCGTTGCAGACACTGTGTCAATCAGTCTTGCTGAGGATCTTTTCACTTCACCTTTTTCACTGACCTTCCACTTTACCAAGCATAATATCCTTCTCCTGGGTCTGTTCCCTTCTGACAACATGAGCAGAGTGTGTGAGACAAAGCCTTGCCACTCTCGCTTCTAAGGAGCATTCCAGCTACACTTTTTTGAGAATAGATTTGTTTGTTCTTCGTTCTTCATGGTACTTTCAATATTCTTTACCAACACTACAACTGAAAAGCATCAACTCTTCTTTGATCTTCCTTGTTCATTGTCCAGCTTTCAGAAGGATATGAGGTGATTGAAAATACCATGGCTTGGGTTAGGTGCATCTTAGTCTTCAAAGTGACATCTTTGCTCTTCAACACTTTAACAAGAGAGCTTTTGAAGCAGATTTGCCCAGTGCAATATATCATCTGATTTCTTGACTGCTGCTTCTGTGAGTGTTGATTTTGGATACAACTAAAATGAAGTTTTTCTCCATTTATTATACTGGTCCAGTTGTGAGGATTTTTGTTTTGTTTATGTTGAAGTGTAATCTCTTCTGAAGACTGTAGTGGTTGAGCTTCATCAGTGAGTGCTTCAAATCCTCTTCACTTTCAGCACACAAGATTGGGTCATCTACATATTGCAGGTTGTTAATGAGCTTTCCTCCAATCCTAATGAAACATACTTGTTATGGTCCAGCTTCTCAGATTGTTTGCTCAGTTTACAGATTCAATAAGTATGGTGAAAGGAAACAACACTGACACACACTTTTCCTGATTTTAAACCTTATGGTATCCTGTTGTTCTGTTAGAATGACAGCTTCCTAGTCTGTGCACAGGTTCGCATGAGCACAATTAAGTGTTTTGGAATTCCCATTCTTTGCAATGTTATCCATAATTTGTTATTATCCACACAGTTGAATGCATTTGCATAGTCAATAAAACACAGGTAAACATCTTTCTGGTATTTTTTACTTTCAGCTAAGATCCATCTGACATTACCAATGATATTCCTCATTCCATATCTTCTTCTGAATCCAGTTTGAGTTCCTGGCAGTGCCTTGTCAATATACTTCTACAATTATTTTGAATTATCTTCAACAAAATTTTACTCGCATGTGATACTAATGATATTATTTGATAATTTTCACATTCTGTTGCATCACCTTTCTTTGGAATAGGCACAAATCTAAATCTCTTCTGCTCAGTTGGCCAGGTAGCTGTCTTCCATATTTCCTGAGATAGAAGAGTAAGGGTGTCCAGAGCTGCACTCATTTGTTCAAACATCTCAGGGGGTATTCTATGATTTCATGGAGCCTTGTTTTTCACTTATTCCTTCAGTCCAGCTTGGATTTCTTCCTTCAATAACATTCATTCTTTTTCATATGCTGCCTCTTGCAATGACTGAACATCTACCAATTCTTTTTGGTACAGTGACTCTTTGTATTAACCCTTTCTTCTTTTGGTCCTTTCAGCATTGTTCAATATTTTGCCCTTAAAATGCTTCAATATTGTATTTTGAGGCTTGAATTTTTTCTTCAATTCTTTCAGCTTGAGAAATGCTGACCATGTTCTTCCCTTTTGGTTTTCTAATTCCAGGTCTTTTCACATTTCATCATAGTACTTTACCTTGACTTCTTGAGCTGCCCTTTGAAATCTATTTAGCTCTTTTATTTTAATACCTATTCCTTTCTCTTTAGCTCCTCCATGTTCAAGAGAAAATTTCAGAGTCTCTTCTGATATACATTTTGGTCTTTTCTTCCTTCCCCATCTTTTTAATGAATTTTTGCTTTCCCCATATATGATGTTCTTGATCTTATCCCACAACTCATCTAATTTTCTGTCATTGGTGTTCAGTGCATCAAATCTATTCTTCAGATAGTCTCTAAATATTTTAGCTTTCGTGGACTTGTTTTAATTTTCTTCAGCTTCAACGTGGACTTTCATATGTGCAATTGATGGTCTGTTCCACAATCAGCTCTTGGCTGATGATATTGACCTTCTCTATCACCTCTTTCCACAGATGTAGTTGATTTGATATCTGTTTATTTCATCTGGTAAGGTTCACACATAGTTGCTTTTCACGTTGTTAATAAACGGTGTTTGAAATGAGTAAGTCATTGATCTTGCAAAATTCTATCATGTAATCTCCAGTGCCATTTCTATCAAGTCTGTATTTTCCAACTACCGATGCTTCTTTATTTCCAACTTTCACATTCCAATCAATACATCTTTATTGAATGTTGGGTCAATTTCAGACTGCAGAAGTTGGTAAAAATCCTTATTTCTTCATCTTTTGCTTTGGTGGTTGATAGGTAAATTTCAGTAATGGTCATATTAACTGGTCTTCCTTGTAGGCATATGGATATTATCCTATCATTGACAGCATTGTACTTCAGGATAGATCTTGAAACATTCTTTTTGATGATAACTGCAATATCATTCCTCTTTAATTTGTCATTCCCTTCATAGTAGACCCTATGATTGTGTGATTCAAGATGTCCAATAGCAGTCAATTTCAGTTCACTAATGCCTAGGATTTGACCATATGTATTACATTTCACTTTTGACAACTTCCAATTTTCTTGGATTCATACTTCATATATTCCACAATCTGATTATTAATGAATGTTTGCAGCTGTTTTCCCATTTTGAGTTGTGCTACATTAGTAAATGAAGGCCCTCAAACTTTACTCCATCCACATCATTAAGGTCGACTCTTTTTTCTGGAGGCAGCTCTTTCTCATTCATATTTTGAGTGCTTTCCAACCTGAGAGGCTTATCTTCCAGCACTGTTTCCTATAATATATCAGTGTTTCACTGCTATTCATAAGGTTTTCAGTGGCCAGTTCTTTCAGAAGTGGTTGGTCTCATCCTTCTTTTCAGTCTGTCTTAGTCTGGAAACTCTGCTGAAATCTCTGGATCACCATGGTGACCCTGCTGGTATTCAAAATACTGATCACATAGCCTCTGGCCTCACAGCAATACACAGGCCACCACAGTACAATATATTGACCGATGAGTGATGGGCACAGTTATGAGGATTAAAAAAAAAAAAAAAAAAAAGGGTGTCATGGAGTTGACTCCAACTCCTGGTGGCTCCATGTGTAGCAGCGTAGAACTGCTCTGCAGGGTGTTCAATGCCTGACTTTTAGGAATTAAATTACCAAGTTTTTTCCCTACTTGCCTCTGAGTGGCCTCAAACTGCCAACCTACAGCGAAATGTGTTAACTGTTTATACTAACCAGGAAGTACACTTAAGAATTAGTGACTTCCTTTTTATCTCTCTTATTTTGTCCTCTACCTATAGAAATAGTTCTTACCTCTTATTTTGTCTTCAGGAAGTTTTCCTACATAATATCTTTCTCCTTCAAGATCGTATTTCCTAGAGACATATCTAATTACTGAGAAGAAAATGATGTCAGGGAATATTAGTAAATATTTATCCTCATTTTTCATATTAGACTGACATATATCACTGAGTTATATCTTAGAAAAATTCTCTAGAGGTGTTAACTTGATATATTTAATTTTACTTATTATGTTTTAGTTCAATAGTTACCAAACTTGCCCAAATATAAGCACAGTAAAGAAAACTTTATGCTTTTGAAATTTGAATGAAAATATTTAAAGCTAGCTGCTAAACTGTTTTACATAGACCTATAACTTATAACTCATAAATATATACCACATGATGGAATTTTGAAAAACATTATTCAGTAATATTAATTTGTGGACTTCTACTTCTCAAAGTACTTTCACATTCATTGTCTCATTTAATCTTCATAGTACTGCTGGGATGTAGGCAAGGTAGACACTATCATCCCCATTTTATGGATATGGAAATTAAAGTTAAAAACAATTAAGTGAATGGCTCTGTATCATGGAACAAGTTGACCTGTATGTTAGAGCAAGAATGAGTCTGTATTCCTGCTTCTGCTTCTGGTATGATACTCTTCCCTTGAAACTATGTTTGCTAGAATTTATTACTTGAGAAATAAAAACATCAGCAAATGGAACATCAAACAAGTTTCCATTCATTTTCTTAAATCCTCTACTTTAACCACTACTTCTGCATAGGAATTACATGTCTCTGCAAGAGTCTTTAACTGAGAGGGTTACTCTTGCATAACATACAAATGACCACCTTTCCCTGTTCTACTGACAGCCCTGTCCTGTCCATTCCCAGGCTTCCTAATTTCCACACTTCTCTGGATGTATTCTCTTTTCTTGACTCGTCTACTCTGTTTATAGTCTCTGTATATTTCTTAAACATGACTCTTGGTGTTGGCACTCCAGCAATGACTTATGACTTCTATCCATGACCAAGTTTAATATTTAGCTTGATCACTATATTTTCAGTTGTTCCTTGTTGAAACCACTCAGCCCCTTGATAGCTTACACAATTTCTCATAAATGAATTCCTCCTCAATTTAATCATGAAGAAATGTGAATTATTTCAGAAAAAAAAGTTTTATTACATTACTTTTGGGATTCTACAATTTGTCCATGATATTGTCCAGGATGCGCAAACATTTGAGAATGTCCAATACTGATTTACCTTGCTAAAATCAAGTCTACAGATCTTTCTTTGGTTTTGTTTTGGTGAATCTTGGAAAAGAGTACTACATTTATTTGTATCCAGAATAAATAATCATTTATCACAGTGAAATGAAAGAATGATTAAATTAAAATTTTTACCCTTTGTATCACTCAACATTGTGAAAGGAAACTAATGGCAGGCTCAAAGAGCATTAATTATATTTATTAAGGTGGGGCAGGGTTTAAGGATACTAACAAGAGATGGTGCAATAGGCAGCTTCTTTGATAGCCACTGATAATTCCTACTCCTGATATTTGCTTCTTTCTATAATGTTTTACTTTTGAGTGAATTATTTAGAACCAAAATAATACCTTAAATTTGAGGGTTTGCCACTTCCATGTTTAAATTACAGAAGGCTCTGACTTCTGTCTTGCTAGCAAACATTTCCCTTTGCCAACTTTGATGGGGAAGCCCATTTGTTGTTGTTGTTATGTGCCGTCGAGTTGGCCCCGACTCATAGCGACCCCTCCTTGGGTTTCTGAGGCAGTATCACTATGGAAGTAGGATTGCCCAACCTTCCTTCCAAGGAGTGGCTGGTGGGTTTGAACCACCAGCCTTCTGGTCAGCAGTCAAGTGCTTTAGCCACTATGCTACCAGAGCTCCCAGGGAAGCCCATATGGCAAAGAATTCAGGGCAGTGTCTATTCAGCTAGGGTCTGTAGACCTCAATCCAGAAAGGAAAATGATACAGACAGCAATCATTTACATGAATTTCAAAGAAGATTCTTCCACAATAGAGCTTTCAGATGAGGCTCTAACCTTAGGTGATACCTTAATTCTAGCCTTGTAGCAGATCCTGAAGTTGAGGACTCTTTTTAGTTATGCCTGAATCTTGACCAACAGAAACTGTGAGATTCTGAAAATGTGTTGCTTTAAGCCACTAAGTGTGTGGTAATTTGTTACGCAGCAATAACTAACTAATATAGTTGGTAACAGCTGGGAGTCAGCCACTCATAAATTTGAGAGGGCAAATGGACAGAGCAGTTAATTAGAATCAGAGAGGGTCATTGAATGGAAAGGACTATCTGACAGGATCTGTGGCCTTTGGGAGAGAAATACAGGGGAGAGGACCCATATCTGTACATGTGTGCTAAGACAAAACAGCCAAGCAGGAGGGAGCTCAGTGAATAAATACCTTGTTTCATCCTTTCACTCCTATAGAATACCCTGCTAGCATTTATATTTGTCAAATGGACCAGATTCAGGAAGAAGTCTCTTGTTACAGACTACGGGGGTCAACTTCTTGGGCACAAAGCAGATGGACAAGGGAGAAAAGTGTGTCTAGATGGGCAAATAGATGAGATACAGCCCTATGCAGAAAAGAGAGTAGGATTGGAGTATTTATTTACCATGCAGATATTCTACATAAGTTTACCACAAATAAAATAAACTGAATGAACATTTTCTTATTATGCTTGAGGACATAGTTCTTTTACAATCTACTATGTGGAGGAAGAACTATTAAAGGAGAACAACTGATTTAGGCTGCCTGAACAAGAGAGACATTGAAGACAGGTTTGTTGCCTTTATTGAAAGTACTGCCCTGGGCTTTGAAATTGGCATGCATTTTATAAATCTCCAAAAAACACTGAAATAAGACACATGCAATTTTGAGAGTTGTGGAAAGAGAGAACTGCATCAGCTATGATAACTACATCTCACATAGCAAAATATCTTGAGTTGCAAAATTCATTTTAGAAAACACAATTTCAAGTTTTCTATTTTTTTTAGAACTGTGCATATTTAGATTAGAGCTTATAATTCCTAGTAGGAAAAACATTCCATGAATTTTTGTGTCTATATTTTCATTTCAGCACCTCTTATGGCGTTAATAGAAAAGTATCTTAAGTTTAGCCACCATGTTTTATCTTCTTAATTGAGTAAACTCTGAGAAGGACGTATATGTATATATATGTAATCACACACACACACACACACACACACATCCATCCTTTCTAGAATTTTATATAAATAATTGGTTGAATTACAGTGAGTGGCATAAGGGAGTAGGAATATCTCATTGTCAAATGAATAAAACTTTCCGTTTTTACATTTTAATTGCTTAATCTCAAAGATAACTTTAGTGATTTAAAGTTGTAGTGAAAGGCATTGCAAGCCTTCAAACCTACAATCTATTTACAAAAATGTGTCAGTTTTGAATTTATTGACCATCTGTCAGTCTTCACTCACTACGAGCTAGCTGTCACTGTTTATTATTTGATGCACTCTGTAATGAGTCACTGTAAGGAACAGCCCCTATCTCCATCACAATGATTAATGAGGTCATTGTCTATACACAACCAACTCAGCCATCACTCTTTTTTCCTTCCAGGCAAGGGAAAATGACAATCCTCAAATCAAAAGGAGATTCCCAGAACCATTCTAAGCACAAAATTACTTGTGTATTTTACTAATTCAATTGGTAATAAAATCAGCTACACTTAAACTTCATTTATGATGATGCTTGGCAAACTTTAAATCAGTAATCATTAAAAAAAGACACCCTAAAAATTCAAGTCTTGAAGTTTTATACACATGCACTTTCACATACAAACATTCATGTATAGTTATTATTAGCCAATAATGTGCAATATATTGAAAAATCTGAAACTGATGAACAAAGTGAAATTTTGGCATCCTGTGAGCTCTGGTATTTTTTTTTTTCCCCTCCCATGCAGACTTCATTGTCAGTGTGAAACCAATTGTTGTAATACAAAGGGCATAGTCATTTTAGTCAGACAGATAAGAATCCACCACCAATCACCTGCATGGAACAGCTACTACCATTCTTTCATGTTCGGCATCTTTGCACTTTAAGTATGATGAGTATCATTATCTGTGATGGCTGTTAATCATATTAAGTGAGACGAGACTGTTAAGCATCTGGCCTATAGTAGACACTCAATAAATGTCTTTCCTGGATCCTGTATTCTTGTTGGTGGCAACAAGAAGTAGATCACATGTTCCAGAGAAAAAGGAAAAATAAAATTTGAGGCCTGTGTTAGACTGGGTTCTCTAGAGAAACAAAAATCAGCAAGGCATATATATATATATATATATATATATATGCAGAGAGAGAGAGAGAGAAATTTATCTTAGGAAAATGGCTCATAAACATATAGAAGCTGGCAAGTCCAAAGTCCCTGGAGGAAACATCGGGCTGGAGGCAGCCTTAGCTTCCGCAGCCACAGGGGGCTGAGAAATTCAAGGCTGGCAGGCTACTGGTTGTTGACTCCAATGAAAGACAAATTCAAGATCTCCAGGCCGAGTGGGCTGCTCACTCATGGAAGGTTGTAGTCAGCACACCAGGGTCCCGATCCACAAAAGAATGTCTCTCTTCCCAGGATGTCCCTGGATATCCTGGAAGCAGGCCACACCCCCAGGGAAACTCCCCTTGGGAAGATTGGCCATTCAGAACACAGTCATCTGATCCCATCATGGGAACAACCACAAGGTCAAATGTCCAACAAGATTAACCTCTAGGAAGGTAAGACAGTTCTATGGTTTTTATCTTTTAGATAAATCTGTTAAAGTTTAAGACAAGAAATTTTAGGATTTAGGGAGGATAGTGACCACCATTTGGTAGTTGTTTTTATCCTGTTTGGAGGAAGACAAAAAGGTTTAGGAAAGAGGGAAGAAGATGTAGACGGGATGATTAAGAGGATATCTATGTACCTATTAGGGTATATGGAGTATATACTTGACATATACCCATACATGTGTGCTATGCTTAAAATAGAAACAGATCTATCATATGGGAGTCAGAAGGCACTCTGACAGTTAAGTAATCAATAAACACAAAGAATAAACATGATTGTACCTGGATAAGACCCATATCACATGAAAAAGATGACTGTAAAGGATATCTTTTTTCATGTGGCTTGAACTATTGGCACATTCCTAGACTCTTCAGGAATACATAGCAAAGACCTTGCCTTCGTATAACCCAACCTAACCCACAGCCATCAAGTCAGTTCTGACTCATAGTGTCCCTATAGAACAGGGTAGAATTGCCTAATAGGATTTCCAAGGCTGCAAATCTTTACAGAAGCAGACTGCCTCATCTTTCTCCTTTGAAACAGCTCATGGGTTTGAACCACTGACTTCTTAATTAGTAGCCAAATGCTTTAACAACTGTTCCACCAGAGTTCCTCTGCCTTCAGATAAGTGGTTGTTATTACCTGGATGCACACATGCAGAAGATAAGAGTGTACTCATAAAGTAAGACTCACAAGGTGGTAATGAATGTAATGCAAGAAAAGATTGGTCCAAGATAAGGATGTCTACTTACTTTGACAGGACTGACTGAAAATCAGATATATTCCCAAAACCCACTGCCATTGAGTTGATTCTAATTCATAGTGACCCTATAGAACAGAGTAGAACTGCCTTATAGTGTATCCAAGGCTCTAAATCTTTATGAAGCAAACTGCCTCATCTTTCTCCCACAGAGTGGCTGGTGAGTTTGAATCTCTGACCTTTGGTTAGCAGCCCAAAGCTTTAACTACTGCACTGCCAGAGCTCCTCAATTAGATGTATAAATTCTCTAAATGGAAAAAAAAAAAAAATCCAACATTTCACGTGATATAGGGAGCTCTGGTAGCATATTGCCTAAAGCATTTGACTGCTAACCAGAAGCCTGGTGGTTCAAACCCACCAGCAACTCCTCAGAAGGAAGGCTGGGCAATCTACCTCCGTAGTGATACTGCCTCGGAAACCAAAGGAGGGGTCGCTATGAGTCGGGGCCCACTCGACGGTATATAACAGCAACAACAATTCTCTTCGGTGTGTGCTGCAAGATGAATTTGCAGCCTGGTTTTGGTGTTAAATGTGTAAGTTAATAGTTGAAATTGTATAAAACAAAATAAATTGAGTTTTAGGCTTTCTGTACATTCACTTTAATATCCTGGGGTCTGGACAAATTACTCTGGGTGTTTGACTTTGTGATTTTATGTTTCTTTTAATATTTACATGAAAAAGGTTGAATATTTTTTTATTAGCAGCTCTTATCTAACACTATTTTTCTATCAAGTTAACTTCCAAGAATTAGTTTCAAATTTACTAGAGTCCATTCTACCCAAACACTTCTGATATTCAGTTTGAAACTTGCAGAAAACGCCCAATGTAGAAGTAAAAAAAAAAAAAAAAAAAGGTATATTTCAAGAGAAATATATGATGAGATAAAATTATCCCTGGGGCTAAGTCTTCTGACTATAATCAGATGTCAATGACTTTGTGAATTTAACAGGGCCCAGGGATGATAGCATTGCTGCTCAAGTGGTATAGATACCTGATTTTTTATTTTAGTTTAAGAGCTTGTTTTACATTCAACGTTATATGTACATTTAGTTTCACTCCCCATTTATCATGTCTAACTGTAACCCAGTCTACTCCTCTCCCTACCCAGTCACCCTCCCCCCTGTGCCCCTCATATTTATGCAATCCTGTTTGTCCTGAATTTTGTCAATTTGGATGTTGGTTCTCTGGTGCCCCATGGTCTATTGCTCTAAGGGGTGTATTACCATAGAATATGTGGGTGCGTCATCCTGGGTTGAATGGTCTGCATGCACATTTTGTTAACTATTGGGCTGAGAGCCAACCCCTAGGAGTAAGTTTTATTCCAGGTGCAGAATGTATTCCAGGGCCATAATATTGGGGGTCTCATCAGACTCCATCTGACCAGCAGTTCTGGTCATTATTGAGTTTTTGAATGTTATTCTACATTTTTCTTCCCACTCTATCCAGAATCCCCAGATTTGAACCTTTCCTGAGTGGTTGGCATTGGTAGCCTGGCACCATCTACTTCTTCTGGTCTCAAAGGCCATCACATCCTAGGGCTGATTGCTTCCAAAGGCCCTTGGTTTTTTTGTATTCTTCTTTGCTTCCGATGCTAAGAGACCATTAGCTACATCTTACATGGCCGCTTGAAAGCTTTTAAGATCCCAGTCACTAATCACCATTGTAGGACAAAGAAGAAGGCTTATATGTATTTTGTTGTGCCGATTGAGTCTGTTGACTCCAGTACTATGGTCCTGAGATGGTAGATCTATCGGATCTCTCTCCCATAGTGTCTGGGTGTCTGTGAGGGATTACTCTGTGTCTGTTTTCTATTGTTTCTGTAAGGATTGCAGGTATTTTGTATCATTGGTGTCTATGCAAGATTATCCTCAGCTGAATCTATCCTTGGTCTGGTGTATACTACTGTTCACTGACCCCATCTGATCCTTTCAGGTGTTTATGTGTTTATCTGTAGCCTGGTGTTTGGTGTAAATTTTAATGTGGTGTTGTGGACACATTGGTTGGTATTAGCATTTGTTGTCTATCTCTTATGTGCACAATTCAGGGTACTCCCATTTCCTAATGTTATCATGGTGGTCACAAACCCCTTCCGTATATTCCTCCCCTTACCCACATCAGTGTGTGGGCCCCAACTAGCCTGAAATCAATCCCTCCTCTTCCCTCCCCATCCCAGTAACCTATAAAGTGAGTTCCCTTTTCCAAGCAAAGCCTTCTCTGTCTTTTTACAGTAACGGGCTCGTACAGTACTTGTCTTTCTGCCATTGACTTATTTCATTCAGCATAATGTCCTCCAGGTTCATTCACGTTGTGAGATGATTTGCGTATCCCTCATTGTTCTTTGATGTAGCATAGTATTCTATTGTGTGCATGTACCATAATTTGGTTGTCCACTCATATGTTGATGGGCATTTAAGTTGTTTCCATCTCTTTGCTATAGTGAATTGTGCTGCGATCAACATAGGTGTACATATGTCTGTCCGTGCACTATCTCTCACCTCTTTAGGATATATTCCTAGCAATTGCTGGGTCAAATGGTACTTCTATTTTTGTTTTTTACGGAAATGCTATACCATTTGTCACAGTGATTGTACCATTTTACAATCCCACCAGCAGTGCACAAGTGTTCCAATCTCTCCATGACCTCACCAACATTTGTTATTTTCTGCCCTGTTGAACTTTGCTGTTATTGCTGGAGTGAGATGATATCTCATCGTTGTTTTGATATGTATCTCTCTGATGATTAATGATTGCAAGCAATTTCTCACGTTTGTTGGCTGCCTGTATATCTTCTTTTGTGAAGTGTCTGTTCAAATATTTTGCCCATTTGTGAATTGGGTTATTTGTCTTTTTGGTCTTAAGGTATTGAAGTCTTCTATAGATTTTGGGAATAAGTCCTTTTTCAGATATGTCATAGGCAATTATTTTATCCCAATCTGTAAGTTCTCTTTTTACCCTTTAGATGAAGTCTTTTGATGTGCATAAGAATTTAATTTTTAAAAGGTTCTACCTAGTCATCTTATCCCTGAACAATTCAGAAACGTTTGCAGCAGTATATTGACAGAGAACTTCCAGAGGTTCAAGCCAGATTCAGAAGAGGACGTGGAACAAGGGATATCATAGCTGTT
>NW_006921725.1:4735960-4760084 GCF_000298275.1 Orycteropus afer afer | reverse complement strand
CTCAAGTATAGCAGGGATTGTGGGGCTGGTGCGGGATTGGGCAGTGTTTCGTTCTGCTGTGCATGGGGTCGCTATGAGTTGGAAATGACTCGATGGCACTTAACAACAACAATAACCTAGTCATCTAGCTTTTCTTGTACCTCTTGCACATTCTGGGTTATGCTTGATAGCCTATTTATGCTGTAAATTAGGGCTCCCAAAATAGTGATTTTTATCTTTAATGAATTCTGTAGTTTTGGGTTTTACATTTAACTTTTTGATCCAGGTTGAGTTTATTTTTGTGTATGGGGTGATGTATGGGTCTTGTTTCATTTTCTGCAGGTGGATACACAGTTTTGCTAGCACCATTTGTTAAAGAGGCTGTCTCTTCCCCATTTAATGGCTTTTGGATCTTTGTCAAAGATCAGTTGTCCATAGATGGGTGGGTCTATATCTGGACTTTGGATTCTGTTCCATTGGTCTATCTGTCTGTCACTGTACCAATACCATACTGTTTTGACTACCATGGTTGTATAGTACTTCCTAAGATCCAAGAGTGTAAGACCTCCCACTTTTTTCTTCTTCCTCAGAAGTGCTCTGTATATCCAAGGTCTCTTTATTTTCCATATGAAATTAGTAATTGGTTTTTCGGTGTCCCTAAAAAATTTTGTTGGAATCTGGATTGGGATTGCATAAAGTGTGTAGATTGCTTTGGGAAGTATTGATATTTTCACAATATTCAGTCTACTTATCCCTGAACAAGGTAGGTTCTTCCATTTATGTAGTGCCCTTGTTGTCTCTTGTTGTTGTTGTTATGTGCTGTCAAGTCGGCCCCGACTCATAGCAACACTTCCTTGGGTTTCCGAGGCTGTATCACTACGGAAGTAGATTGCCCAGCCTTCCTTCCGAGGAGTGGCTGGTGGCTTTGAACCACCAGCCTCTGGTTAGCAGTCAAGTGCCTTAGGCATTACTCTACCAGAGCTCCTGTTGTCTCTTGTAGCACTGTTTTATACTTTTTTTTGTATAGGTCTTTTGTGTCTCTGGTGAGGTTTATTCTCAGGTATTTTATCTTTTTGTAGCTATTATAAATGGTATTGTTTCCCTTATTTCTTTATCAGAGGAATCTTTGTTGGTGTAGAGGAATCCAACTGATTTTTGTATGTTGACGTTGTATCCTGCCACTTTTATGAACCTCTCCAGTAGTTCCACTAGTTTTTTTATTGAGTCCCTTGGGTTTTCTATGTACAGGATCATATCATCTGCAAATAGAGATAGTTTTAGTTCTTCTTTACCAATTTGTATGCCTTTTATTTCTCTTTCTTGCCTTATTGCCCTGGCCAGGACTTCCAATACAATGTTAAATAGAAGTGGTGATAGAGGGCATCCCTGTCTGTTCCTGTTCGTAAGGGCAATGCCTTGAGTCTTTCTCCATTAATATATTGGCCAATGGCCTTGCGTATGTTGTTGTTGTTGTTGTTTGCCGTCGAGTCGGCCCCGACTCATAGAGACCCCTCCTTGGGTTTCCAAGGCAGTATCACTACGGAAGTAGGACTGCCCAACCTTCCTTCCGAGGAGTGGCTGGTGGGTTTGAACTGCCAGCCTTCTGGTGAGCAGTCAAGTGCCTTAGGCACTATGCTACCAGAGCATATATATACCCTTTATTATGTTGAGGAATTTCCCTCCGATGCCTATTTTGCTGAGAGTTCTGAACAGGAATGGATGTTGGCTTTTACCAAATGCCTCTTCTGCATCATTTGATATAATCATATGGTTCTTTTCTTATGTTTTGTTTATATGGTGGATTACATCTATTGCTTTTCTGATGTTGAACCACCCTTTTAAACCTGGTATGAATTCCACTTGGTCCAGGTGTATTAATTTTTTGATATGTTGTTGGATTCTGTAGGCTAGGATTTTGTTAAAGAGTTTTGCATCTACATTCATGAGGGATATTGGTCTGTTGTGTTGTTGTTATTTGCTGTTGAGTTGGATCTGACTCATAGTGACCCCTCCTTGGGTTTCCGAGGCAATATCACTTCAGAAGTAGATTGTCCAACCTTCCTTCCGAGGAGTGGCTGGTGGGTTTGGACCGCCAGCCTTCTGGTTAACTGTCAAGTGCCTTAGGCACTATGCTACCAGAGCTCCTTTTTAGTGGTGTCTTTCCTGGTTTTGGTATTAGTGTTATGCTTACTTCACAAAATGACTTTGGGAGTATTCCATCTTTTTCTATGTTTTGGAAAAGCTTGAGTAGCATAGGTGTCAACTCTGAATATTTGATAAAATTCTCCAGTGAAGCCATCAGGACCAGGACTTTTCTTTGTGGGAAGTTTTTTTAGGACCTATTCAATTTCTTCTTTTGTTATAGGTCTGTTCAAGTATTCTGTCTCTGAGTGGAATAGTTTAGGTAGGTCTTGTGATTCTAGAAACTTGTCCATCTCTTCTAAGTTCTCAAATCTGTTGGAGTAGAGTTTTTCATAATATTCTGTCAGTATCTTCTTTATTTCAGTTGATTCTATTGTGATGACACCCTTTTCATTTACAATTCTTGTGATTTGGATCTTCTCTTTCTTTTCTTTTGTTAGACCTGCCAATGGTTTATCAATTTTATTAATCTTTTCAAAGAACCAGCTTTTTATTTTGTTGATTTTCTCTATTTTTTGTTTTGTTTTCTGTTTCATTTATTTCTGCTCTGATCTTTATTATTTCCTTACTTTAAGATACTGTAGGATTCTTTTATTGTTCTATTTCGGGTTGTTGGAGTTGGTGAGTTAGAATGTTGATTTTATTTCTTTCCTCTTTTTTGATGTATGCATTTATTGCTGTAAACTATCCTCTGAGTACTGCTTTCGCTGTCTTCCATAGGTTTTGGTGTGATGTATCTTCATTCTCACTTGTTTTTTGGAATACTTTTATTTCAGATTTTGTTTGTTTTATTACCCAGTGTTTTTTGAGCAGTGAATTGTTCAGCTTCCATATATTTAATGTTTCTTTTTTGATCTTCCTATTATTAATTTCTAATTTTATAGCATTGTGGTCTGAAAAGATGCTTTGTAGTATTTCAATGCTTTTGAATTTATTGGGGCTTATTTTATGGCCTAACATAGGTCTATTCTGGAGAAGGATACACGTGCACTGGGGAAGAACATGAATTGTGCTTTTGTTGGGTGAAATGCTCTGTATATGTCTATGAAGTCAAGTTTGTTGATTATATTGTTGAGTTTTTCTGTATCTTTGTTGAGTTTTTTTTCAAGTTGACCTGTCCCTCTTGAAAGTGGGGTGTTAAAGTCTCCTACTACTATTGTAGAGTTGTCTATTGTCCCTTTTAATTCAGTTAATACTTGCTTCACGTATTTTGGAGCACTTTCATTAGGTGCATAAATATTTATTATCATAACGTCTTCTTTGTCAAGTTACCTTTCAGCAACATATCATGTCCTTCTTTTTCTCTTACGATGTTTTTCACCTTAATGTCTATTTTATCAGAAATTAATTTTGGCATTCCTGCTCTTTTTTGGTTACCATTGGCATGGTATATATATATTTTTCCATCTCTTAACTCTTAATTTGTTTTTATCTTTGTGTCTAAGGTGGGTCTCTTGTAGGCAGCATATCATCGGGTCTTTTTTTCTTATCTAGTCTGCCACTCTCTTTCTCTTGATTGGTGCATTTAGTCCATTCACATTGAGTGTAATTAGTGATAGGTATGAATTGATTGCTGTCATTCTATTGTGTTTTTTGTCATGTTGTTGGTGTTTCCTTGGTCCATATACTTTTCTGTGCTGAGTTCAGTTTGTTGCCTAATGCTTTCTCTCTTTTCTTCTTTATTGTTGGTTTGGTGCTTGTTAAACCCATATGTTTTCCTTCTTTCTGGATTTGCTTAGGGGGATTGTTTATTTTCTCTGTGGTTACTTTGGAGTATATTCTTGTCTCTACATTTTTAGAACAGTGAATTCTGTGAAGACATTGTCCTGGTTCCCTCTCCATTTGGAGATTTGTATCTAGAAGTTTTATTTCCTGTAATAGGTTAGTTGCTGTTGTCTTGTGCTTATTGACTTCCTTGGTTTTTAGAGTACAATGTTTTATGGTCTTATTTTGAGTTTCTATTTCTGATTTGGTTTTAGTGTTGATGCCATGTATCCTGATTTTGTTGATCTCAGTTGTGGGTTCTCTATTGGAAGGACTTCCTTAAGCATTTCTTGTAGGGTTGGTCTCGTTTTCACAAAATCTCTTAATTTCTGTTTGTCTGGGAGTGCCTTGATTTCACCCTCATGTTTGGTGGATAATTTGGCTGGATATAGGACTCCTGGTTGGAAGTTCTTTTTCTTCAGTGTTTTACATATTCCATCCCATTGTCTTCTTGCCTGCATAGTTTCTGCTGAGTTATCAGAGCTCAGCCTAACTGTTTGATTATTATAAGTAGTATTTCTTTTGTCCTGGGCAAATCTCAAATTTTTTTCTTTGTCTTTAGTTTTGGAGAGTTTGATTATAATGTGTCTTGGTGTTTTTCTCTTGGGACTATCTATCTTGTGTGGGGTTCTATGAGCTTCTTGGACAAATATCTTTTCTTCCTTCATGATATGGGGGAAGTTTTCTGTTAGTAGGTCTTCCCCCATTTTCTCAGTGTTTTTTCCCTCCTCTTCTTGTTCTGAAATTCCAAAGAGTCTTATGTTGTTCCTTTTATGTTATCACATATAATTCTTAGGTTTTCTTCATTTCTTTTAAATCTTTGTTCTGATTTTTCTTTATACAGGCTGGTGTCTAGAGATTTGTCTTCTAGTTGGGATATGCATTCTTCAGTCAGTTCTGTCCTAATATTTTGTGCTTCTACTGTATTGTGTAATTCTGTAATTTTGGTATTCATCTTCTGGATTTCTAACTTCTGTTTTTGTGTGAGCTCTGATTGTGCATTAATCTTGTTATTTTGTTCTTGAATGATTTTCCTGAGTTCTTCCTGGGAACTGTCTGTGTTCTCTTTGCTTCTGTTTGGTGTTTTATAAAGCTCTATAAGCATATCTTTTAAATTCCATCTCAGATAATTCTATTGCCTCCTGTTCTTCCATGTTTAATGAGACCTTTTTGTGTGGTTTTTCTTCTAATGCCTTGCCCTATTATTATTATTATTATTTTTGTTTGTTTGTTTGTTTGATTTGAGGTTGCCTGTTGTTTCCTAGACATTTTGAGGTTGTCTTTAGCTGTTGGTTATGTATTGATGTTTTGTCTTGGCTTTGTGATTTAATATTTTAAAAATTTGGAGCTGGTGTATTTTAATTTTTAGTTACTAATTCAGTTATGCTGGGTTGTCTGCAGTTTTCTTTGTGATGATGGAATCACTGTGTGGAGTGTGGATATGGGTTTCTGTTTGTCATAAAGAGGGTTTAGAATTTGAACCAGGAGGTATTATGGTGGCTGAATGTGGTGTCTTCTATTGGATGAGTGAGGTTATTGCTGGAGAAGGTGAGAGCGGAAGAGAGGAAGAAGGAAAGCTCCTTGTTGCTAGGGGCAATTTCTAGGGCTTTGAGGGGGCTGCTAATGATGATGTTGTACTGCTATTCACAGGCCTGCAGCTCAAGTTCAGCAAAGACTCCAGTTGCTAGGGGGTTGCCCCTTTCCACCAGGTTCAGACACATTCAAAATACCTGCTCCTGAGGCCCCTTGGTGCTAAAAAGCTGATCCAAGACAACTGATCAGCTCCGTGATCTGCCGTGGGAGTTCCTCTCTGAGCCCACCTGCCAGTGGGGCCAGCCCAGACCACAATCCATGGTGGAAGTTCCTCCCAGGGCCCATGGACCTGCGTCTCTGGTCCACTTCATGATCTGCTGCAGGAGTTCCTCTCTGGGACCGCCCATCCGTGGCACCAAAGATGCACTCAGTTTCAGTGGTGCTAGAGTCTGTCCAGTGCCTGCTTGGACCCAGTGGTCCCAATATTACTGACAAAGTCAAGTGTGTGGCCCCTCAGTGCCACAAAGCTGACCCAAGCCTGGCAGTGGTCTGCTG
The DNA here is from genome assembly GCF_000298275.1 of Orycteropus afer afer. NCBI lineage: Eukaryota > Metazoa > Chordata > Mammalia > Tubulidentata > Orycteropodidae > Orycteropus > Orycteropus afer. The sequence continues at coordinate 4,754,111 of NW_006921725.1, read as the reverse complement.
TGGGGACACCTTCCTGCTCCCTCCCTCTTGTAGCATCAGTGGACCCTCTGCTTGCATTTCAGTGGTTCTGGACATACCTGCCTGCCCCTAGCCAACCCAAGTTATAGATAAAATCAAGTGCTGAAGGTAGATCTTTAGGGTGATCTCTGGTATCGTGGTGTGTTCACTAGTATGCTGGTGTGGTGTGTCTTCTTCCTTAATGCAGGGAGGTCTCGGATGGCCTCTCTTGCCTGCCAGTCAGTGCTCCCCCAGGAAGTTCTCTGATGGCCTTTCTTGGCTGTCTGTCAGTGTTCTGCAGGGTGGATCTCCTGATTTTGTTATTTTTTTCCCCTATCCATTTCTCCTTTCCAATTCTACTCCCCTGAGTTTGGTTTACTCTGACTCAGTGAGCTGTTCAGAGCACTGGAATCCCCAATTCAAACTGCTGTACCTAGGTTTTCAGGGACTAAGATGCTAGAGGGAATTAATGTGGCAATTACTGATGAGAGTCTATTTTGATAAATGATCAGAAACCTGATTTTTTTCAGTGTTCTAGAGGCATCAGCACACAAAGTGGTTGATTCATACTAACCAATCTTACAAGAGAATAAAATATATACCAGAATGTATTTTATTGATATAGTGAGAATTGATAGATTAGAATGTTTGTGCAATTCTTATATGAAAGCAAATCTTTGTGGGAAGTCAAATTTTAATCAGAAGTCTGCTTGATGGGAAAAGAAAGAAATATTTAGTTGAATAATGCAAAGTTTAATGACATAAATAAAACCCTTAAATCTTATTATTTGGATGTTGATAATTTGAATTAGTGATATTTTATTTTTAATCATTAATGATATTTTGAGAAGGGGCTAGTCTGAAGTTGCATGCAGACAATCCCTTAAAATGATTGATACAGGAAGTTTACATTAAATATATATAAGTAATAAGTGGTTTTAACATCATTTGACTATAGTACACTAACTAGAATTATAATAATTATAATAAGAATTTTAGAATTGGTAATAGATTTTCTTTAGAATAATATTGAGTTTTAAAGAAACCTCAATCAAGAGATCATATTATCCAACTCTCTTCTTTTACAGATATATAATTATGGTCAGTGATGGTTATGTAACTCAAACAAGACTGCATAACTAATTAGTATTGAGTTCAATCTGGACATTAGGTCTCCTGATATTAGAGTACTAGTGCTTTACCCTATCTACTCATCCAAATTGTTTTTAATCTGTATGGACAGCAAAATGCATCTAGCATGACCAATTCATTTGTTTTAATATAAATACTTGAAAGCTATAAATTTACTTCATCAATACAATACTTATACATTAGCATGTAAAAGCTTCTCACTAATTTCCGATTCAGTCCATAATTGTAAAATTTTACCCCACAACAAAAAAATAAAAAAAATGTATTTTTATCTTAAAATAGTATTTTTTTTTTTTTAAATCTTGTTTACCATTTAAATGATTGGGAATTCTCTTGTGTCTTTCAGAAAATTTGTGTTGAGAATTAGAAGTAAAGTAGTATCATGAAAATCAAACTAAAGGGACCTTGAGGAACAGAAGTATAAATTGCATAAAATCTGAATTTCCAGGCATATAAAAAAGCACATTTGAAGACATTTCTCCACATATTTACTAGTGATGTGGGCTTTTCTCTTCTGAATTCTCTACTGTTGTGTCAATAGCAAATCTACCTATAAAAATATAAAGTGATTGCTTCAATTTCATTTTGAGCTTCACATGGAAGACAGGCCCAGGGATTTCTTAAGAAGCAAGATGACTTTTAAAAGAAAGAAATATAGAAATATAAGGCAATAAGTGAATACATCTAGATATCATTCTCTTACTTCTCTGGTGGACTTGGACAATGTTATTTGATTAATATTATTCTTAGATAGGTTCCATTCTTCTGTTTCTTATTAGAGACTGTAGATTTTGGCAATATTCTGTGTCTTTTTTTTTTTTTTGTATTGGGTTTTAACACAATTCTAAAAATATGTTTTAAGGAATTATTGTTGTCCTAGCTTGTGAGGGGAATATTAAGAGGTAAAAATTATTTTCCTGTGATGCATAAATGATGGCTTCTTTTGACTTTAGTTAGAGAAATCAATTAAATATTAGTTTTATTACTCTTAATAATAAATGTAACCATATGATTACATTTAATAAATGGGAAAGATTTAATAAATCACCATTTGACAAGCAACGTAGTAATATTTCCTTTAGGTAAGAATCATCATTACTTGGTAAAACTAGTGGACAACAATATGATGAACAACAGTATATTTGCTTACTCTAGAAGAATCTCCCCCACAAGATATTTATTCATTCAAAGGGACAATGAGTAGCTGCATAGTGAAGATACCTGGCACACACCACTTCCATCAGAGTTAACACCATTAATGAAGTTAACCAAATTAACTTCTTGTGCCTCTTGACAAGATACACTGAGAAGGACACAACAGCACTCTTGTGTTCTTCTTGCTAAAAGGATATGACCTGAACTTGATCATGAGAAAACATTGGGAAAACCCAAATTAAGGAATGTTTTACAAAAACACTAGCATATATTCTTCAAATGTTAAGGTTAAAAAGTAATGATAGGCAAATTTTTCCAGAGTAAAAGACACTAAAGCAACATGAGAAGTCAATAAAATGTGCTATCTTGTATTGGACTCTGGACTGGAGACTACATATTTTCTTTCCTTTTTCTATGAAGGTAATTTGTGGGACAATTGAAGTTTGAATCAAGTCTATAGATTATTTTATAGTATTTCAATCAATGTTGGTTTTCTGATTTTGAAAGTTTTATTCTGATTTTATGACTGTGTTATTGTTCTTAGGAAATAATACTGGAATATGTAAGAGTGAAGAGACATCACGTCTCCAACTTTCAAATGTGTCAGAAAAAATACATAATGCCATATTTATATTATAATATTATATATGTATACATAATGTAAAATTTGAGTAATTAAAGTGAAGGGTACATGTGAGTTTGTTGTATTATTTTGTAACTTTCCCTTCAGTATGACATTTCAGAGTACTCAATTATCTTATGGTTGGCACCTAGTAGATTTTTAAAATAATAATTTATTTCAACAAAATAGTATTTACTGAATACCTACTATGTATCAGGAGCTGTATTAGGTTTCTGATGAGGCATTTCAAGTTGTTTTCATATAATCCTGTGACCAGGAATTGTTATAAAAATTTTACATATAAGGTCACCTGAAAAATGCTTAATTGAGACCTATTCATGTCACATAGACAGAGAATGGCAGAGAGGATATTTGAACTGGATGGGTAACTTCCTTTCTATACTCTCTCCACTATACCATAACATCACTCAAAACCCAAAAAAACCAAACCTATTGCCATCAAATTGATTCTAACTCATAGTGACCCTATAGGACAGAATAGAATTGCCCCAGTGTTTCTAAGGATGTAAATCTTTATGGAAGCAAAATGCCGCATCTTTCTTCTACTGAGAGGCTGGTGGGTTCAAATTATCAACCTTTTGGTCTATGCTGTTGCAAAGGACTACAAATTCTAAGAGCAACAAAAGTCTTTATAAAAAAAAACTGTGTAAAGAATTTTTTTAAACCATGTTCCAATCTTTTGGGTTATAATCCAACACACCACTGAAATTGTTCATCACAAAAACTTATGAGCTCCTAAAACAGGAATTTTATCTTCTTAACTTGTGTTTTTGATGAATATTGACAAGTTTCTAGCACATAGTATCACTTACTGGATATTTGTTGAAAAATTAAATGAATGTGAAATAAAATTTTGAGGTAAAAATATTCTCACTAGATGCATTTGAGTCAATTTTGACTCCTGGCAGCCTCATGTATGTCAGAGTAGAAATGTATTCCATAGGGTTTTCAATGGCTGGCTTTTTGGAATAGATCACCACTTCTTTCTTCCAAGGCATCTCTGGGTAGACTCAAACCACCAACCTTTCAGTTACCAGCCAAGCATGTTAACTGCTCAAATTATCCAGGGTCTCCATAAGAAAGGTAGAGGTATGTTAGAGATTATGACTGGTTTGTGAGCTCAGAAAGTGACCATCTATCTGTTTCCTGTCAATAAAATATGGGAATTATATAAGACATCAAAAGATTCCTCTTGCTGTTACATTGTGATTAGCTCTCATATATTCAGCACAAAACTGGTGGTGACTTCATGTGTTACAGAACAGAAATGCTCCAAAGGATTTTCTTGGCTATAACCTTTACAGAAGCAGTTTGCCAGATCTTTCTTCCACAGCAACACTGGATGAGTTTGAACTACCAATCTTTGGATTAATAGGCAGTCAAAAACTCATTGGACCATTCAAACACCTTTCCCAAGACTTCTAACAGATTTTAAATTCTAGAAGTCTAAGGGTGTCTTCATTTGGTATAAAGTGGTATGAACAGCAGTGGAAGGAGTTTAACATTCTCACCTCGATAAGTACATAGTTAACTTTTTCTCAATAATTCATAATTCTGTTTTAATCACAGGTGGTATACAATTGAGTCCACTGCCAGCCTTGTAAGACTTGCAAATATCCAATACTTATCTTTCACCCTTATCCACTATCGACTTTCTTCTTCCTCATTACTCTAGTATTGATAGCCCTTATTCTTCCAAGATGTTTAAACAGACATGTTCTTTAGGTTAAGAGTCTTACCAGGGCTTTTTGTTTTCATCTTGCTGTTAACTGCTCTTCTCAGGAATTTTTTTTTTTTTTTTTTTCTTCCTTTAATAGGTGTTTCTTAAAACTGGTGTTATTGTTAGGTGCCTTTGAGATAGCTCTTAACTCATGGCACCCCCACTGACAACAGAATCATACTTTTGTGATCCATAGAGTTTTCATTGGCTTATCTTTTGTATTGGATCTCAAAGCCTTTCTTCCTAGTCTGTCTTAGTCTGGAAACTCTGCTGAAACCTATTCAGCATCATTGCAACACAAAAGCCTCCAATGACAGACAGGTTGTGCTTATGTATGGGTTATACTGGCCAGGATTTGAACCCAGGACACTTGCATGGAATGTGAGAATTCTACCACCACAAAACCAATGCCTCATTTCTTAACATTCAAAGAACTTTAAAAGTATGAAAAGAAATATTGCCAATTGCATTTTAGACGTTAGAACTAGTAACAGACATTTTCTGGGGAAAGAACTTATGTCTCTGCTCTTTGAATCTCCCTGTAAGTGGACTGACAGCTTCCCCTATATTTGAAATTTACACTGTCTCCATGGCTTTCAAATTATGTCTATCCAAGGCCTCTCTCATATCATGCTATAACCAGACAGTTTTGCTTTTTCCTTACTGCTTGTTTATTATTTCACTGTGATATTTGTTGAATGTCACTGAGTTGTGAGGAAATTTAATATGCCAGTGTTTGTAAAATGATTGGAAATGTTCTGGTCAGTAGATACAACTTATTATTTTTCACTCTTATTTTTTTCCATGATGATAAGTCATATTTCCCATTTAGGAAAATTAAACAAATGTGCTTTAATGAAAATCGAAAACAAATTCCTTTTTATTAACTGGTGACTCTTTTTCCTCAGTGTTTGCTTCTGAGAAGTTCTCATTATAAATTTTTAGCCTGAGGTCTGCTAAAAATCATTCCAGCCCTGTAGAAATTTAGGTGTCAATTCCTTCTAGATGTAGATTTTAACATTCCGGCCTTGTTTGAATCATTTATCCCCTTTGGACCTTTCAGTGCCAAGCTGTTAATCACATTTCCTTGAGAATTTTTTTTCCCCATTCTTTTTGACTAACAAGATTGGATTTTTATTTTATCTTGGTTGCTGTTTTCTGTACAAATTCACTTCAGCCAGTTTCCTTTCAATATCAAGGGGATAGACACTATTTCAAATAAATCACTCCTTTAAAGTACAGGGCATTTTTGTGAGGTGGTAGTGATAGCAATGGGTATTGAAACTTGCAGGGCCATAAATAAGACAGTGCCTAGGTTCTTCATCATCAAATTTCTTTCAGGTTTAAGATCTGTGTTATTTTTACACATAACCATAAACTCTTAAATTATTTTTCACATATGTGCATTATGATAAATAATTACTAAAATGAGGACAACTTCTTTTAAAAAACTTTATTTTTTTCATCTTTTTATTTTTTAAATTTACCTGGATCTTGTAGCACTGAAGTTATCAGAGTGCTCACTCCATATATCATTTTATTTTCCCCTTTTATTCACTCATTCAAAACCTTTTGGCCTTGTACTATTATTCATCTTTTATCACCTCTTCTCTTTGAATACTTGTTGTTGTTGCTGTCGAATAGATTCTACCTCATTGAGATCTTATGTATATTGTTATCACTAGCTGTTGTCCTGTCAATTCCTATTCATAGCGATCTTAAGTACAATAGAAGGAAACATTTCCTGGTTCTCACAGTCACCAGCATGCTTGACTCTTACTATTTTGGCTTTTGTACCAGTGCTCCACATTGAGGGTCTCCATCACCCTTGCTGGCCCATGTGCATAAATAGTCATTTTGTAACTCTACTTGACTTAAAAGAAAAAAAATAGTTCCTATTGAGTTGATTGAAAGTCATGGCAATGCCATGTGTATGAGAGTAGAACAGCACTCAGTAGAGTTTTCAATGGAATAACCTTTTGGAAGCAGATTCCAAGCCTTTCTTCTAAGGCATCTATGCTGTTGTTGTTAGGTGCCATTGATTTGACTGCAAATCATAGCGACCCTATGTACAACAGAATGAAACGCTGCCCAATCCTGCACCATGTCACAATTCTTACTATACTTGAGCCCATCATTGCAGCCATTGTTTCAATCCATCCTGTTGAGGGGCTTCCCGTTTTTGCTGACCCTGTACCTGACTAAGCATGATATTCTTCTCCAGAGACTGATCCCTTCTGACCACATATCCAAAGCAGATGAGATGAAGGGTAGCTATTCTTGCTTCTGAGAAGCATTTTGGCTGCAATTCTTCTAGGATAGACTTGTTCATTCTTCTGGCAGTCCATGGTATTTTCAGTATTCTTTGTCAACAACATAATTCAAAGGCATCAACTCTTCTTAAATCTTCCTTATTTATTGTCCAGCTTTCCTATGCATAAGAGTCAGTTAAAAATACCATGCCTTGAGATAGGCACACATCAATTTCAAAGTGACATCTTTGCATATTAACACTTCAAAGAAGTCTTTTGTAGCAGATTTGTCCAGTGTAATACGATATCTGATTTTTTGACTGCTGCTTCCATGGGTCTTGATTGTAGATTCAAGTAAAATATAATCCCTGATAACTTCAATCTTTCATCCATTTATCATGATGTTGCATAGTGTCCCAGTTGTGAGGATTTCTAAATTCTTTATTTTGAGGTGTAATCCATAATGAAGACTTCAGTCTTTGAGCTTCATCAGTAGTAAGTGCTTCAAGTCATCTTCATTTTCAGCAAGCAAAGTTGTGTCCTCTGCATATCTCAGATTGTTAATGAGTCTTCCTCCAAACCTAATGCCATGTTCTCCTTTATATAGACCAGCTTCTTGGATTATTTGTTCAGCATACAGATTGAATAAGTATGGTGAAATGATAGAACCCTGATGCACACCCTTCCTGGTTTTAAACCACATGGTATCCCTTTGTTCTGTTAGAATAACAGACTCTTGGTCTATGGGCAAGTTCCTGATGAGCACCCATAAGTGTTCTGGAATTCCCATTCTTTGCAATGTTATCCGTAATTTGTTATGATCCACAAATCAAGTGCCTTTGCATAGCCAATAAAACACAGGTAAACATCTTTCTGGTATTCTTTGCTTTCAGCTAAGATCCATCTGAAGTCAGCAATGATATTCCTTGTTCCAAGTCCTCTTCTGGAACCAGTTTGAATATCTGGAAGTTATTTGCCAACATATTGCTGAATCTCTAGATGGATTAAACCTCTACTTTTTGTTAGTAGTCTAGCACATAACTGTTTCTGCCACTCAGGGACCTTTCTTATATTTTCTCCATATACAGTTCTTCTGGTATCATATATTCTTACTATTTCCCCTCACACTTTTTGTTTTCAATTGGGCTTTGAAGGGAGACAATTGCTCAACACAGAAGTACTTTTGATATGTTTCTCAATTGACTCTTCTGGCCAATGCATGTGTGAAAGATGGATGACATGTGGGTGCTCAAGTAACTGCTTGGTGGCAAATGGAGGAGGGAGCCTTGAAAGGCACCCACAGAAGCAGATAGTGAAAAACAGCCTCAAGCAGAGAGGCATAGCTGTAGAATCCTGGGACATAACAACCAGGCACGATAGCAACAAGAAACTAGGGTCTCATTTAGAAACCCTGACTAGCAGTTACATTTACTGTCTCTGAAGACAATTATTATTTTTATTTTTTTATTGTGATTTGGGTGAAGATTTACAGAGCAAATTCACTCTCGATACAGCAGTTCACATATACTTTGTCTCATGTCATTGACCACAGTTTACCACAATGCAACAGCTCCCCTCCCACTTCCTCCCCATAGTCACCACTTCCCAGTGTCCACCCCTCCGTACTCCCCTGCCCCCTGAGCTGTCTCCCTGTGCACAAGCAGCCCTTTCTTCTCCCATGACTGTTCTCTCCAGGGTGTGTGTCTACTTGAGGTAAATGTTCAACTCACATGACTGCACTTTGTTTGGCTGGAAACCACAGGTGTGGGTACAATTCCAGACCCGAAGGGCAGCTAGGGGCCATAGTCTCAGTGGTTCCACCAGACTCTATTGGACCAGCAAACCTGGTCCCAACCATCCTTTTTTTTTTTTTCCCCCTTCAAATGATTTTGAGTTTGAAGACAATTATTTTTAAAACAAGGTATATTTACTGGACTGGTTTTCTATTGAGGTCAGTCTTCTGTTATTTAGCTGGTTGAGCATAGATTCTTCAATTCCAACACTAAAATTTAATTAAAAACAATTGAACTTTTCTGTGTACTGTATGTTTTAAAAGACATTTAAGTAGAGTTCCAGTAAGATGGGACTCCATCCAGTAAGATGGAACAGCAGCCACTCCCCAAAAGGAAGGTTAGGCAATCTACTCCCATAGTGTTACAGCCTTGGAAATTCAAAGAGGGGTTGCTATGAGTCAGGTCCAACTCAATGGCACAAAACAACAACAACCAGTAAGATGGTGGAATAGGCAAACTACACAGACCCTCTTCAGCAAAGAAAAAGGGAACCAATTAACACAGATACAGAAGATAGCGTGTGGCCCTGAGCTTTAAAAGGAAGGATACATAAGTGGACTAAACTCTAATTATTAGAAGAAACTGCATGAAAACACTGAAAAAGCATACATATGGATCTGTGATCTGTCAGCAGTCCTGACAGTATGAAGAGCTTGGATATTGCCAAGTGGTGTTAGGACCCAAGAATTTACTTAAAAATCAGCCCTGCTAGCCAGGGACTGCAGAGAGGACTGCACTAGTGGCTGATAAATAAAAGTGAAAGAAGCTAAGAGGGAGACAGGCTGAGCTGTGGACTTCTGGCTGTCCAGAGGGTGCACCCGTTTTAAATGTTTACAAGTGCTTTGACCATTTTGGACACTTAAAATGACAGATAACATTCTCTCAGATTCCAGGAACCTAAGAATAGGCTCTACTTGCTGGGGACTGTGATGACATTCCAGACAGGAATGACTAGAAAGGTACAATATTGTCCTTGTTACTCTTCTACCCCACAGCCTCTTGCTGAATGGAGGTGCAGCAATCCCTCACATCCACCCACCTTCTGTGCTGGCAGGAATTCCATTCCAGTGCTCTGGTGGAGACTGGGTGTTCTGCCCAGATTTTTTTTTTCCATTTTTTAGTTTGTTTTTGCCTGTTTCAAAATTATTATTACTATTACTTTTTTTATCCTTATTATTATTATTCCTTATTCTTCCCTTCCCATGTTCTAGTTTCAGCTTTTCTTCTCTTCCCTGTTCCTGCTTTCCATTTTTTTTTTCTTTCTCATGGTTAACCCCATTCCTTATTTTTATTTTAGCATTTTTCCCATTTTTTTTTTCATTAATCTCCTACTCTACCTGTTTGTTATTATTGTCCCCTCCCCAGATAGTGCAGGTGTTTTCTTTTTTTTCTTCTTCTTTTTATTTTTGGTGATTGTTCCTGTGTGTTTATGCAGTGTGTTATTTTTCTACTTGCTATTTTCTACTTACTTTACTTTTTTGATTGTTGTTTTTGTCTAACTGAGTGGGAGGCAGCAACTATGTCCATATGATGCAACCACACCTGCAACTCTTGCAGCTCCACTTACCAAGTGACAGCCACTACTTCCTTCTCCAACAACTTGTCAGTGATACACAGACACCAAGAAGAGCCTGACTCATCCTTAACTGCTCTTCACAAACAGTTAACAGAGATCTAAATACAACAATGTCACAATGTCTCAGAGAATACAGACTACCACCATTCACACAAAGAAGATATATAAAGAGGTAGAAACAAGGGAGCAGGATATAGACCCAGAATACATTACTGAGAAAGAAACAGCATTGGAACTTCCTGATACAGAATTGGAAAGAATTATACTTAGATATCTTCAAAGGATTGAGAGACAGATCAAGAAAAACACTGATAAAATTAAGGAAAACACAGAAAAAAATCTAGAACAATTTCAGAAGAAAATATAAGATCAAAATGACAAAATAAATGAAAAATTAGAAATGATACAAAAATCTACAGACAGAAATCCAGAAGACTAATACTAAAATTTCAGAAATAGATAACCATTGAAAGGGCAAAGCAGTAGAATCCAAACAATGGAAGACAGAATTAATGAGATTGAAGACAAATACCTGAATACTTCTTTGGAAAGGGATCAATCAGAAAAGAGATAAAAATAAAACGAATAAAGCCTAAATTTCATGTGAGATACCATCAAAAGGAATGACTTATGTGTAATTGAAATAGCAGAACAGTAAGAGTAAAAGAAAACCATGGAGAAAATTGTCCAAGATTTGTTGGAAGAGAACTTCCCTGATATGATGAAAGATGAGAATATATTCATTCAGGATGTTGAGTGACTCCAAATAGGATAGACCCCAAAAGAAAATCATTAAAATATATCATCATCGAACTCACCAAAACCAAAGACAAAGAGAGAATCCTGAAAGCAGCATGGGAAAAATGAAAATTACCTACAAAGACCACCAATATGAATAAACTCTAATTTCTCAGCAGAAACCATGAAAGGGAGAAGGCAATAGGATGGTTTATACAAAACCTTGAAAGAGAAAAATCTCTAACTAAGAATTATATACCTGGCAAAATTGTCCCTCACATATGATGGTGGCATTAGGGGATTTCCAGATAAGCAAGTAGTAAGGGAATTTGTTAAAATCAGACCAACATTACAAGGGATACTAAAGGGAGTCCTTTGAACAGAGAACCAATAATAGCAAACAACAACTGACCATTAACCATTAATATAACTATCCCTATTTGCTGATGATATGGTCCTGTATCTATAAAGCCCAAGAGGCTCAGTCAAAAATATGCTGGAACTAATTGAGAGATTTAGCATTGTGACAGGGTAAAGATCAACAACCAAAAATCAGTTGGATTCCTGTACATCAGCAAAGTGATTGCTGAAAAAGAAACAAGGAAATCAATACCATTTACAATAGCTACCAAAAAAAAAAAAAAAAAACTTGGGAATAAATCTTACCAGGGACACAAAAGACCTGTACAAAGACAACTATAAAAGACTACTTCAAGAAACCATCAGAGATCTACATAAATGGAAGAACATACCACGTTCGTGGATAAGAGGAATGAATATTGTGAAAATATCAATTCTACCCAAAGCAATCTATGCATTCAATGCAATCCCAATGCAGATCCCATCAGCAATCTTTAAGGATATTGAAAAACCAATCACTAACTTGATATGGAAGAGGAAAAGATCTTGGATAAACAAAGTATTACTGAAGAAGAACAAAGTAAGAGGTCTCACACACCTAGGTCTTAAAACCTACTATACAGCCACAGTAGTCAAAACTGCCTGGGATTTGTGAAATGACAGACACATAGACCAATGGAATAGAATTGAGAACCCAGAAATAGATCCATTGACCTATGGTCAGCTGATTTTTGACAAAGTGCTAAAATCCATTAAATGGGGAAGAGAATGTTTGTTTAACAAATGGTGCTGGCTAAACTGGATATCTGTTTGCAGAAAAATGAAACAAGATCTATACCTCACACCATACACAAGAACTAACTCCAGATGGAGTTAAAGTTCCTCAAGGAAAAACTGGGGCAAATTTTTGGGCCCTAATATATGGCATAAATAGATTATCAAGTGTAACCCAAAATGCTCAAACAGCAGAAGAGAGTAGTACCTTCTAAAAACTAAATTCTTATGTGCTTCCAAAGACTTCTCCAAAAGAGTAAAAGAGAACCTACAGATTGATGAAAAATATTTGGCAATGACATATCTGACAAGGGACTATCTCTAGAATTTATTGAGAGCTCCAACACCTCAACAACAAAAAGACAAATGATCCAGTTAAAAAATTGGCAGAAGACATAAATAGATACTTCACCAAAGACAAAGAGGATATTCAGGCAGCCAACAAACATGTGAAGAAGTGCTCAGGATTATTCACCATTGCTGTTGTTGTTGTTATATGCCGTCGAGTCGGCCCCGACTCATAGCGACCCCTCCTTGGGTTTCCGAGGCAGTATCACTACGGAAGTAGGATTGCCCAACCTTCCTTTCGAGGAGTGGCTGGTGGGTTTGAACTGCCAGCCTTCTGGTTAGCAGTCAAGTGCCTTAGGCACTATGCTACCAGAGCTCCCCATTCACCATTAGAGAGATGCAAATGAAAAAAAAAAAACAATGAGAAACCATCTTGTCCCAGCACTAGTAGCAAAGTTCAACAAGACAGAAAATAACAAATGCTGGCGAGGATGCGGAGAGATTGGAACTCTCATACACTGCTGGTGAGACTGTCAAATGATACAACCACTGTGGAAAGCCATATGGAGATTCCTTAACATGTAGGAATTAGAAATACCATTTGAACTAGCTATTCCTTTACTAGGTATATAGCCTACAGAAGTGAGAGCCACGATAAGAACAGATAAATGCAAAGCCATGTTCATCGCAGCACTATTTGCAATAGCTCTAAGATGGAAACAACCTAGGTGCCCATCAACAGAAGAATGGATAACCAAACTATGTACATACACATAATAGAATACTACGCAACCCTAAAGAATAACATGGGATCTGCAAATCACTGCATAATGTGTATGAACTTGGGCAACATTATGCTGAGTGAAATAAGTCAAACAGAAGGGCAAATATTGTATTAGTCCATTACTATGAAAAGTCAAGGAAAGGTTTCTATATGGAAGGAAGTTTTCTTTGTTGGTTACCAGGGGTGGGAGGGTAGTGCAGGCAACACTATTAGATAGGTAAAAACAAGTATTGATTTGGGTGTAGAGAAGGACAAGCTACCAAATGTGAGTGATCAATGTGGTAGCATTGAGGAAGAAGAAGACACAGAAAAGTCCATGGGAGATACAGACAACAAAGATGAACTCTTTTGCACATACACTATTGTGTTGTCATTGAAGGCAAAAATTGATGTATGGGTGGATAGATGGGTGGACAGGCTCAACTATTAGGTGTGTCTATCCAGGGGTGAGTGTGCCCAAGACCATGCATAGGGTTGGCAGACAGTGTTTCTACAAGTGTATTGGTATGTTCTGTAAGAATTCCCAAGTATATAGTAGAGCTGACAAGGGGCAAAGTTGTAGTCACTTCTTGGCCACAGCCAGTTACCCAGAGGGAGTGAATAGCTGTACCTGTGGGCTACCATGGTCACAGGGGACATCAACCTCATTTGGCACAACATACCACACAAAAACATTGTTCCACATACTACTTTGGCAAGTAAAAACAGATCTTAAAAGCTGGCAAATTGCTGTTTGGATAGAACGACTGATCCAGAGCAAAGAAGTATGAAGAAAAGTAAGACACAGGGAAACCATTACTCCAAGGGACTGGTATACCATGTAATCCTCAGTCTATACGACTATGAGACCAGAAGAACTAGATGGTGCCCGGCTACCACTGTCAACCACTCAGAGGGAGAGCTATGTAGAAGATGCTGGATAGGATGGGAGGACAACTTGGAACAAAACTCAAAATCATAAAAAAAAAAAAAAAGTGACTAGGTTTGCTGGTCTTATAGAACCTGATGGAACCACTGAGACTATGTCTCCCAGCTGCCCTTCAGGTCTGGAATTGAAACCACTCCTGTGGCTTCCAGCCAAACAAGACAGATATGTGAGCTGAACATTTATATCAGGTAGATACATTCCTTGGAGAGATCAATCATGGGAGAGTAGAAAGGCCACGTATGCACAGGGAGACAGCTCAGGATGCAGGAATGCATGGGGGGAAGGACACAGGGAAGCGGTAACTATGGGGAGAAAGTGGGAGGGGAGCTGTTACATTGTGGGATATTTTAATCAATGTCAGGAAACAAAAGGTATGTGAGCTGCTGTATGGAAATTGAATCTGCTCTGTAAACTTTCACCCAAATCACAATAAAAATTAAAAAAAAATAACAAAAGACATTGAAGTTATGATGTAAAATGCTCTAATTTTCAGTATGTTAATATGTTTACATATGAAAACATTGTTATTACCTTAGAGAAAATTTGCAGAAAAACTTTTGAGGCACAAAACTCTATGGGGTAACTGCAGCGAAACCTGTGAAAGCCAGAACCTCTATAAGGCAGAAACATTTTAGAGAAGGAAAACTCAAATATTTTCCACTAAAATGATCTGTAGAAAAGTAGTAGGACTTCACCCTGTCAAAGGCAGAAAATTTTTAAGACCTAGAAAAACAAAGCAGTCCCACTGAGTTTCAGTTCTCACAGGTTTTACTGTACAGGTAGTCCGCAAATTAAAATGCATTTTAGTCTGATGAACCACACTTACAACAGTCTTTTTTCTTTTTTGTGTATCTCATCCTTAGTAATATGTACTACATGCTGTTGCAGTGCATAATTTGCTGATGTCATCATTCTCAGATGTAATGTTTCCAACACCCAAAGACAAGCAGGTTAGATTTAAATAATTATTGATAATAAAAGGCAGTACTAATCACAACTTTAAAAAGAAAAGAAGGAGCTATTCAACTTATGTCAGAACCAATGTACTATGGAGTATTCATCTGAATGGAACCTCATTGAGAGTCATGGATTACTTGCAGTTCAAATATACCTGTAGTCAAACAAAAAATACATTAAGTTAAGAAATTTAGCATTCTGACATTTTTATGTATAAAACTTTTGATTTTATGTATCTGGCTGTGAAATCTAGGAATCAAAACTTGAGATTAAAGACATCAGAAATCCTTTATGTTTCCTGTTTTATCTCCAAACTAACACCTATATGTTCATTCAAAGCAACTACCGAGTAGCAACTTGATACCCTACAGTGTAGTACGCATTTAAAGAAATAGCAAAATAAACAACACTAAATTTCTTAAGCTTCCAGCACTCCATTCCAAAACTAACCGAAGATATTCCTACTCATAGCGACCCCCATTGGGTTTCTAAGGCTGTAAATCTTTCTGGAAGTAGATTGCCTCATCTTCCTCCCATGGAGCACCTGGGGGTTTTGAATCGTTGACCTTCCAGTAAGCAGCCAAATGTCTTACTCACTATGCCACCAGAGCCCCTTAGTACCCTAAAAGGACACAAAAAGTCATATCAACATGGTGTATAAACGTAAGTGTAGTACAAATTAAAATCCTGCATTTGACCTGGTGAACACAGTGGCAGTGTTTGGGACAAATAAAAATTGGGGATGTGAATTAAAAGTGTCACCATTATGAGTGTGGTCAGCACCATTGTGATAGTGTTGTGACTGCCTTGATGTCAGAAGATCTAGAAAAGCACCCTAGATTTCTTGGGGTGGTCTGAGCACCTTGCAACAGATGGTGGCAGATTTCAGGATTAGACCAATGTACACAAGAGATTCATCCTCTAGAAAAATATGAAGTCGTTCAGGAGCCTGATGAAACAATTTCCTTTTAAGAAGAGTCTGTTAATTGGACAAAATAAAGCAGAGACAGAAAGAATGAAATCCATGTTAAAAAAAAAAAAGAAAAAGAAAAAACCACAACAAAATGAAACTGGTTACCGTTGAGTCGATTCTAACTAATAGTGACCCTATATGTGACAGAGTAGAACTATGCTCCATTGGGTTTTCAGTAGCTGACTTTTCAGAAGTAGATGGGTCAGTAGATGCATGTATTAACCATGGCACCATCCAGGGACTTCTAAGCTATAGGTAGAAACTAATGAAACCTATGGAACAGCAAGATATTTTTTGCTGAACCCAAGGTGCTCCACCGTAGGTGCACAGACTAGTTGCCCAACATTAAGCAAAACCCCTTGTGCTCAGTACTTGACCTAAGAATTTCACTTCCCAGAGATTGAGCATATTACTCTCAGATTTGGTGATGCTACAGACAGTTGAGGACTATCTAGACAAAGAGCTAGCAATCTGTCAGTTCAGAAGAATGACCGGAACCCTATAGTGCTATACACTTTCTGATGTTGAAATTGATCATGGTACGACGTCTTCCATTCACTGCTTTACTACTAATAGATGTTGTGGCAGGCACTCTGAGGTTTTGTTTTAGGGAAACGCCCCCCCCCCCTTTTAAAAATTGTGATTTGGTTGAAAGTTTACAGAGCAAATTCATTTCCATACAGAGTTCATGCACATTTTATCTCATGACATTGTAATAGCTCTCTTCCCACTTCCTTCCCATAGTTAACTTTTCCCTGTGTCCTTCCCTCGGATGCACTCCCACCCCTTGATTTGTCTCCCTGTGCAAACACTGCCCTTCTGTTCTCCCATGATTGATCACTCCAAGGAGTGTATCTATCTGATGTAAATGTTCACCCCATATGCTTGTCTATTGTTTGGCTGAAAGCCACAGGAGTGCCTTCAATTCCAGATCTGGAGGGTGGCTAGGGGCCATAGTCTCAGGGATCTCACCAGACTCTATCAGACCAACAAGCCTAGTCTTTTTTATTTTTTTATGTTTCCAGTTTTGTTCCACATTGTTCTCCAACTCTATCTGAGATCTCTTGCACTGATGCCCCTCTGAATGATTGAGAGTGGTAGCTGGGTACCATCTAGTTCTTCTGGTCTCAAGGTCATATAGGCTGAGGATCACATGGTGTAACAGTCCCTTGGAATAATTGTTTCAATACATCTTTGGTTTTATTCATTCTTCTTTGCTCTGGATGAGAAGAGACCCGTTGTTGCTTCTAGATGGCCACTTGCAAGCTCTTAAGATCCCAGTTGCTACTCACCAAAGTAGCATGTAGACAAATGTTTTTGTGTAGTGTGTTATGTCAATTGAGCTTAATGTCCTCTTTGACCATGGTCCTGAGCCTACTGGTCCAACTACTCTCTCTCTCTCTGGGTAGCTGGCTGTGGCCAAAAAGCCACCACAACCTTGCCCCTTGTCAGCTCTACTATATACCTGGGCATTCTTAGAGCACTTATGAATACACATGCAGAAACATTGTCTGCTAACCTTATATATATGGTCATGGGCTCACTGTCCCTTTCCTAGACATACCTGATCATTCATCCTGTCCACCTAGGGAAAACTTTTTAGCTCAGTAAATATGGATGAGTTTCATAATTTAATTTTAAAATTGTAATATCCATATCTAAACCTATCTATCTAGCCAACTATCTATCTCCTATCTATCATCTCTCCATTTATCCATTATCTAGCTATCATCTATTTATCTAATCTTGGTACAATGATTCTATTGTATTCTAAAAAGTAAATTACTAAGCTCTGAAAATGGGAGGAATATTTAAATTTTGATATATATTATTGCATATTTCTACATAAAATGTTAATTTATATTCCAACCAACAGTGTCTGAGAATGCCTGTTACCTGTCACTTCAAAATCATTATAGGTCTCTTCATTTTCTTTTTTTTTTTATTGTTATATTTATTTATTTACTTATTTTATTTTGATTTGGGTGAAGATTTACAGAGCAAATTCACTTTCCATACAGCAGTTCACATATACTTTGTCTCATGTCATTGACCACAGTT
>NW_006921725.1:4717843-4718402 GCF_000298275.1 Orycteropus afer afer | reverse complement strand
TATGCTGAATATTTGTGCTTGTCCTCTTTTTTATTGTGATGTGAAGGTTTATCATTTTTCTTTGAGGTTACCTTATGATTTATAAATTTATCTCCGAGTTTAGAATAGTCCATTCTATCTTTCAACTTTCTTAACTTCCTCTCCATTTAGAAATTATGTGACTACACAGTCTTTTCCCTCTTTTTGTTTGTAGTTGTCCTCACTTGCCAATTGATATCTCTGGTTCCCTGTCTACAACCTTGTAATATCATTTTACTTTGGATATATCCATAGCTGTGGTTTCTTTGTTATGTTATCTTGTGTATTAATGGTTGGTAGTTATTTGCTATTTTTGGTTCTCTGATCAAAGGACTCCCTTTAGGATGTCTTGTAAGATTGGTCTGGTTTTAACAAATTTCCTTAGTTTCTACTTATCTGGAAATCTCCTAATTTCACCATCATATTTGTGGCACAATTTTGCCAGATATATAATTCTTGGTTGAAAATTTTTCTCTTTCAAGGCTTTATATATACCATCCCATTGCCTTCTCGCTTGCATGGTTTCTGCTGAGAAATCAGA
>NW_006921725.1:4715903-4716526 GCF_000298275.1 Orycteropus afer afer | reverse complement strand
TTCCGAGGCATCGTGATGTTGTTGTATTTAGATCTCTGTTAACACTTTGTGAAGAGCAGCTAAACGTGGTTCAGACTCTTCTTGGTGGTTTTTTTTATCGTTGGCCCATTGCTGGAGAAGGAGGAAGTGGCTCTCGCTCAGTTAGTGAAGTCACAGGAGGTGTGGGTGTAGTTGTGTCTTATGAGGATTGTTGTTGTCTCCCAGTCAGTTAGACACAAATTACAATTGAATAACCACCAAAAAGTAAAAGCCCATGGACATAAACCACCCCATGTAATCACACAGGAACAGTAACCAAAAAAAGAGAAAATTGAAAAAAAAGAAAAAAACAAGCAAACGTGCAATATCTGGGGATTGGGCACTAAGAAGAAGAAAAAAAAGTAGGGAAGGAGAATAATAAATGAAGGAAAAAAACAGGAAGAATGCGAAGAGAAAAACAAGGAATGGGGTTAGTCACGAGAAAAAAAATGGGGGAAAAGGAAAAAAAATAAGCTTAAGTTTGGGGTGAGGGGTTGGGCAGAATTTCAATCAGGCACAGGGAAAAGACAAAATGCTGAATCTAGGATGTGGTAGGGCAAGATTAATAATAATAATAAAAAGGACAAAAAGTATTAATAATATTA
>NW_006921725.1:4712183-4714874 GCF_000298275.1 Orycteropus afer afer | reverse complement strand
TGTATCCTTCCCTTCAAGGCACAGGGGTCCAAGATTATCTTCTGTGTCTGTGTTAATTGGTTTCCCTTTTCTTTGTTGAAGAGGGTCTGTGCAGTCCTTCTGCCTAGTCTGCCATCTTGACCAACTCTCTCTTCATTTTCTTTTTCCAGCTTCTTTGATCTTGGAAAATCTGTAGGTAGAAGGATGATATCACTATTCCTTTACTTTGCATTTCTCTGATAGGATATTGAATATTCAAATATAATATAATATATATTATATATATATATATATATATAGAGAGAGAGAGAGAGAGAGAGAGAGAGAGAGAGAGACAGGGAGAGTGGGAGAGAGAAAGAGAGAGAGAGAGGCTATTTGTCATGTTCTTTGGTAAATTTCTAGTTCATAACATTTGCTAATTTTTTTATTGTGGATGTTCATTCATTAGCAATAGCTCAATAGATTAGTAAAATCACCTTATACAATAGGAATGCTAAATGTGTGCATTCATTAATAAATATTAATTGAATAGCTTCTTGGTTGTATATACTATGCTAAATATTTTAACATTAATTTTCAGATCATTAACTGTAGTTTGACTTTGGACATGCCTTTGAACTACATTAGCTGTAGTATAACTTTGAATATTTCACTTTTTGTCATATACTAATTTTCTTTTTATATTGCTCTATTGATTCTACCAATCCTTTCATGAATTTTGGCTCTGCTCTCATGCTAGAAAAGTCAGTTAGCCACTCAAAATTATGGGTATCTGTAAAACTCAGTTTACATTCTGGTATTCTGAGATTATTATTTATATATAAAATATGTATATGTTTAATCCATCTGAAGTTTGTTTTGTATAGGGTTGGAAATAGATATTGAACTTTTTCATGTCAATAACTATACAATTATTTTAGTACATTTTGTGTACTAACAATATTGTTATCAATGATATAAAATCTTCGCATGCCAAACATTTGGTTCCCATATGTATTTGGGATTCTTTAGACCTCTCTCATTTTTATCTATCTATATTTTTACCCATTTGTCAATTCCTCAGTGATATTTAATATGCTATCTAGATTTTTAATGTTTTCTTAGTCAATTATTTTCTTTTCTGCTGTCTTTGGCAGAAAGTTTTGGTATTTGATTTATGCTGACTTTAGACAAAAATTAGGAGAATTTCTTATTTCTGTGTGCTCCAGAGGTTTTTAAATAGCATAAAAAAATCCATTTAAAAATGCTTTAAACAAATTTCACCAAAATTTTCTTTCAATTAGGGGGTTTATTTGCAGGGGTAGTTCAATTTCCAATTTCTTTTTGAATCTGTTAATATAATTAGATATTTTATATTCTTTTGAGTGAGATTTAATTTGTTTTATTGTCCATGTAAATCATCTGTTTCATCCAGATTTTCAAATTTATTATCAGAGATCTCTGAGTTCTTTAGTGACAGTGTATATAAACATAAGTAAGTAAATAAATATATATACATATATATTTGTTTTATTTTTTCTTTATTTTCATTAGGCTAGCTATATATTTTTTTAAAATATATGGGTTTGTTCAAAGATTATCTAAGATTTTATATCTAGTTTCTAATTTTATATTTTATAATTAATAACATTTTTCCATGCATTTTTCATATATGAAGTTGAGCATATTTATATTCAAATATTCAAAGATTTCAAATAAGCAAGTATCTTCTATTGGATTGTGGCAGAAAGGTGTGGTAGTTCTGCTTCCATAAAAATTATAGCCTTGAAAACACTACCTAACAGTTCTACTCTGTCCTACAAGGTTACTAAGAGTCAGCATTGACTTGATGGCAGTGGGTTTGATATTAGTTTCTGTATTGTATTGAACTTTATTAGTGTTCATCAATATTTGTTGCCCCATAATTCTCTCTCCTGTTCAATGTATGTCTGGCCATGTGATGGCTTTGACTAATGAAATGTGAGAAGAATGACTGTCATTCTGGTTGAAAGCCTTCTAAGCTAGTTTACACTTTGCCATGTTCTCTGTTCATCTGCCATGACAACTAGCAATGTTTTGGTCAAAGTCTGCCCTGCCAGTTCGGGTCTCAGAGTGAAGATGAAGTGATATGGAGCACAGCAACAGAGAACCTGAACATACAGTGGCAGAGAGAAATAAACCTTTACGATTAAAAGTCACTGAGATTTGGGCTTTTTTTCTCATAGGAACACAACCTAAACTCTCTTGACTAATGTACTCTTTTACTAAACAAGTAATAAAAAAGAGCTTGACCAGTAAAATTAAAGTGTGATAAGTTCAATTTCTAAGAAGAAAATTTCTTTAATAGAGTTATATAAATTGTAGCATTATTGGGCAGTAATCTGGAGTAAATTTGAAAAAATATCAGCTTCTGATATAGATTTAACTTCTTGCTCAACTACTTACTAGGTGTGTAATCTTGAAAAACTACTTAATCCCTTTAAGAATTATTACCTCATTTAAGAAATAGAGTTAATAACACATACCTGCGTGTGCATACACATATATAATGTAAAGCTTTGAGGTAAAGAATTTAGTACAATGAAATATGTAAAGTCCCTGGTGCTTTGTATATGCTTAATAAATGTTAGTTACAACTTTATTTGTGCAAGTAGTAAAATTCACCTTACACTGAATGAAGATTATTTAATATTTGGCAAATGACTTTTTCGAGTTTCTTTTTTTTTTTTTTTT
>NW_006921725.1:4709666-4711708 GCF_000298275.1 Orycteropus afer afer | reverse complement strand
GGGCACCATCTAGTTCTTCTGGTCTCATAGTTGTATAGGTTGCAGATCGGATGGTGTACCAGTTACTAGGACTAATTGTTTCCATTAATTTTTGTTTTCTTCTTTCTTCTTTGCTCTTGACGAGGAGAGACCCATCATTGCATTTAGATGGCAGCTTGTTAGCTTTGCAAGTGTCTTTTTGTTTAGGTTCATACACACTTAAGTCTACACAAGTTAATGGGTATCTTAGAATTTGTATTTGGCCTTTGAGATATTGTGTTGGTAATTTTTAAATACCATATTATTCACTAGTATTTTTCTTTATCTTTTTATATGGCTTACTTCCAACATCCTCTTTTCCTTTAGTATCACAGGGAGTTTAATTTTGGAACTAGCATTATTTTATAACAGTCTTTTCTCTGGTATTTTAATTTATTGTACTATTAACTATCCTGAAGTTATGATTTTTTGGATTTTTGTATGCCTTACAATTTTTAAAATGATTAAAACAATATGTAAGTAGCTGAACCATTACTTCCAAAGTCATTATTTGGGAAAAAAAAACAAATATAGATAATTAAGTTCTTGGCTACTAACCAGAATTTGGCAGGTCAAGTCTGTCAGCCACTTCATGGGAGAAAGAAGTGCCAGTCTACTTCTCTGAAGATTTCTAGCCTTGGAAACCCTGTGGGGCAGTTCTACTCTGTCCTATATGGTTGCTATGAGTTGGAATTGACTCAGTGCCAGTAAGAATGAGTTCAATATAAAAATCTTTCAGTAGGGGCTAAGGAAAAAGATGTAAATTTTTAAAAGTTGCTTCCATTTTCTCTAATCAAACAGAATTATTAGATACCATCTGAAATCAACCCACTGCCATTGAGTTGGATCTGACTCATAGCAACCCCTCCTTGGGTTTCTGAGGCACTATCACTGTGGAAGTAGATTGTGCAACCTTCCTTCTGAGGAGTGGCTAGTAAGTTTGAACTGCCAGCCTTCTGATTAAAGGTCAAATGCCTTAGTCACTATGTCACCAGAGCTCCTGAAATCAACGTTTAAAAAATATAAGTATATTGATTTTCTATTGCTGTATAACAAATTAGCACAAATTTAGCAATTTAAAACAACATCGGTTACTGCCTCGGAAACCCAAGGAGGGGTCGCTATGAGTCAGGTCCGACTTGACGGCACATAATAACAACAACACACCATCTTAAAAAAAAAAACAAAAAAAAAAAACAGGGATCTGGCAAGATGACGGACTAGGCAGAAGGACTGCACAGACCCTCTTCAACAAAGAAAAGGGAATCCAATTAACACAGCCACAGAAGCTAATCTTGGACCCCTGAGCCTTGAAGGGAAGGATACAGAAGTGGACTAAAGCCCAACTAGCAGAAGAATTTGTGTGAAAATACCAAAAAATGAGACACAAGGAGCTGCGGTCTGGCAGCAGCCTAAGCGACCCTGACGGCACAGACTACATGGCTTAGAGATTCCTGAGTGGTGGTAGGACCTAAGAATTAACCCCCAAATCACCCTGCTAGCCAGGGACTGCTCGGAGGACTGTGCACGGTGTCTGGGGAACAAACGGAGAAGGTGAAGAGAAAGGTGGGCTTAGCTGTGAACTTTTGCTGATCCGGAGGGTGGCTCCATTTTGTAGGTTTAAAAAGCAGCTTGACTATTTTGGATATTTAAAGAGACAGCACTCTTGCAGATTCCTGTGGTGGTAGGACTTAAGAATTAACCTAAAAATTACCCTGCTAGCCAGGGACTACATGGAGAACAGTGCACAGTGGCTGGGGAAAAACAGAGAAGGTAAAGAGAAAAGTGGACTGAGCAGTGGAATTTTGCTGGTCTGGAGGCCACCACCATTTTGAAGGTTTAAAAAGTGGCTTGACTATTTGGGATATTCAAAGAGACAGCACTCTCACAAATTTCTGGGGCTTAAGAACACGTTCTGCTTTCCAGCAACCCCAAGGACACTTGGGGCCTGCAAGACTGAAAAGGTAGGACATTTCTCTTGTTACTACACCCTACACCTGCTTGATAAATGGAGGTGTGGCCAT
>NW_006921725.1:4705026-4706804 GCF_000298275.1 Orycteropus afer afer | reverse complement strand
AAAAAAAAAAAAAAGCAAACTATTGAGTCAATTATAACTCATAGTGACCCTTCTTGGGTTTCCAAGGTAGTCAATCATTACCTAAGTAGACTCCACCATCTTCCTTCCATGGAGTGGCTGGTGGGTTTCAACTGCCAAACTGCTGGTTACCAGCCAGATGCTGTAGGCGCTGCATCACCAGAGCTTTGGAAAAGAATAAGAATCCTAGAACACTTAATTGTTCTCATAAGGAACCTATACATTGACTAAGAAGCTGTGGTTCAAACAGAAGATGGGGATACTGCATGGCTTAAAATCAGGAAAGGTGTGCATCAAGGTTGTATCCTTTCACCAGACATTCAGTCTGTATGCTGTGCAATTAATTTGAGAACCTGGACTATATGAAGAAGAACACTGTGTTATGATCAGAGGAAGAACTATTAACCATGGTATGCAGATGACACAACCTTACTTACTGATAGTTAAGAGGACTTGAATCACTTATTGATGAAGGTCAAAGACTATAGTCAGCAATATGGATTACACCTCAACATAAAGAAAATGAAAAGCCTCACAACTGGACCAACAAGCAACATTATGATAAATGGAGAAAAAATTGAAGTTGTGAGGGATCTCATTTTACTTGGATATACAGTCAACAGCCAGGGAAGCAGCAGTCAGGAAACCAGAGGTCATATTTCACTGGTGCCCTTCAGGTCTGGAATTGAACCTACTCCTGTGCTTGCAGCCAAACAAAAGGGAGGCATATGATCTGAACATTTACATTAGGTAGATCCAGTCCTTTGAGAGAACAGTCATGGGAGAATTGAGGGCTGTGTATGCATATGGAGACAGCTGGGGGGGGGGCGCAGGGTAGTGCATGGGAGGGAAGGACATAAGGGAGAGGTGGCTATGGGGAAGCACTGGGAGGAGAGCTGTGCCATTGTGGGAGATGCAGTCAATGTCATTAGGCAAAGTGTATGTGAACTGCTATATGGAAGATGAATGTGTTTTGTAAATTTTCCCCAAATCACAATAATATTAATAATTAAAAAACAAACAAACATACATCTGTTTATTATCTCATGGTTTCCATGTGTGAGAAATCTGCGTTGAGTCCTCCACTCAAGGCCTTTGAAGTCTTCAATCAATCAAGATGTTGACCAGGGTTACAATCTCTTCTGGAGCTCAGAATCACCTTCCAAGCTCTTGTGGTTGTTGACAAAATTCATTTTCTTGGATATATAAGACTGTGATCCTTAGCTGCTAGAGGAAATTCCCAGTTCCCTGAGCTTCTCCACCGGAATTTCACAGCTTGATTTTTTTTCAAGGCAACAATAAAGTTTCTCCTTCCAGTCAGATAACCTAATTTAACAATGTCACAGCTCATCATCTTTGACATATTTTATTGATTAGAAGCAAGTCAGAAGCTCCACCCACACACTAGAACAAGAGATAATAAAAAGAGCTATTGTTACAATTGTTGGTGAGTCATGCTAGAGTGTTTCCACCACATGAGCTCATTAGTAAACTAGTTTTGTAATAAAGGACACTATATATGAAGTTAAAACAACAATAACAGAAAAATAAAAAGGCAAAACAAAACAAAACGAAAACTTCTGCTTCATCTTCAAGACTGGTTATAAGACTCTAAAATATTTTATGTGCCATGGAAATTAGCAGGGGAAAAAAATCAGAAAACTAGAGATCCAAGTATTTACAAGTAATGATTACATCTCACAGCATTTCACAATTATATATATATATATACATATATATATATATATATATATATATAT
>NW_006921725.1:4692263-4698634 GCF_000298275.1 Orycteropus afer afer | reverse complement strand
GGCAATCCTACTTCCGTAGTGATACTGCCTCGAAAACCCAAGGAGGGGTCGCTATGAGTCGGGGCTGACTCGACAGCACATAACAACAACAACAATGCCTAGGATATCAATCTTTGTGTTCCATTTCATTTTTGACAACTTCCAATTTTCTTAGATTCATACGTCATACTTTCCATGTTCTGATGAGTAATGGATGCTTGCAGCTGTTTCTCCTCAATTTGAGTGGTGCCACATCAGCAAAATGGAGGTCTTGAAAGTTTTACCTTATCCATAGGAGTAAGGCTGATTTTACTCTGATAATGCAGCTATTTCCCAGTCATACTTTGAAACCTTTCTAAGCTAAGTGACTCATCTTCCTCCTCTGTATTGGACAATGTTTCTGGACTATTCGTAAAGTTGCGCAGTAATGTATCAAACAGTGTTTCTCTGCTATTCATAAAGTTTTCCCTGGCCAATTCTTTGAGAAGTGGATGGCCTCCTCCTTCTTCCTAGTCTGTCTCAGTCTGTAAGCCAGGCTGATACCTGTGCAACAGGTGCACTCCACTGGGTGTGAAAGACCAGTGGCACTGCCTCAAGACTCACAGCAACACGTCACCACAGTAGGACAAACCGACAGACAAGTTTTTCTCCCTTAGCTGTTGGAAACTCCTTCAACCACCCTTACCTGGATCCTTGCAGCTAACTCCTCAATCTGTTCCAGTCCCCTTTGCCTTTTCTATCCTCTCCCTGCTTCCCGCTTCCCCACTTGTGAGCGGTGGCCTGGGTTCCCTCTCCTCACCTGGCTCCTCTGTTGAATCCTCGATCTGTTCCTATCCCCTTTGCCTTTTCTGTCCTCTCCCTGATTTCCCGCCTCACTCCTTGTGGGGCATGGCCTGGGTTCCCTCTCTTAATCTGCGTCTCTGTGGCTGACTCCTCAATCTGTTCCAGTCTCTTTTGCCTTTTTTGTCCACTCCCTGCTTCCAGCCTCACTGCCTGTTCTTAGGTCCCTGGAATGGGTGAAAAAATACAACCATGAAATACCCCCTTCCTGAATCTAAACCGTGCGATATCCCCTTGTTCTGTTTGGAAGACAGCCTCTTAGTCTATGTACAACTTCCTCATGAGCACAATTAAGTGTTCCAGAATTCCTATTCATCTTAATGTTATCCATAATTTGTCATGATTCACATAGTTGAATGCTTTTGCATAGTCGATAAACCACAAGTAAATATCTTTCTGCTATTCTTTGCTTTGAGCCAAGATCCCTCTGAAATCAACAATGATATCCCTTGTTCCACGTCCTCTTCTGAATCCAGCTCTGGAAGCTCTCTGTCAATATACTGCTGCAATCGTTTTTGAATTATCTTCAGTAAGATTTTACTTGCATGTGATATTAATGATATTGTTTGATGATTTCCGCATTCTGTGGGATCTCCTTTCTTTGGAATGGGTACACATATGGATCTCTCCCAGTCAGTTGGCCAAGTAGGTGTCTTCCAAACCTCTTGGCATAACCAAGTGAGTGCCTCCAGTGGGGCATCCGTTTGTTGAAATATCTCAAAGGATATTCTGTCAATTCCTGGAGCCTTGTTCTTCCTTCAATATCAAAACCTCTTGATCATATGCCACCTCCTGGAATGGATGAAGATTGACCCATTCCTTTTGGTGCAGTGACTCTGTGTATTCCTTCCATCTTCTGATGCCTCCTGTATCATTCAATATTTTGCCCATAGAACTTTTCAATATTCCAACTTGAGGCTTAATTTTTTTTTCCTCAGTTCTTTCATCTTGAGAAATGCTGAATGTGCTCTTCCTTTTGGTTTTCTAACTCCAGGTCTTTGCACATTTCATTATAGTTATTGCCTTTGTCGGCTTCAACTGCTCTTTGAAGTCTTCTGTTCAGCTCTTTGATGTTTCTTCCATTTGATTTAACTACTTTCTGCTGAGGGACAAGTTTCACAGTCTCTTATGACATCCATTTTGGTCTTTTCTTCCTTTCTTGTCTTTTTAATGACTTGTTGCTTTCTTCGTGGATGATGTTCTTGATGTCATCCCACAATTCTTCCAGTTTTTGGTCATTGGTGATCAATGCATCAAATCTATTCTTTAGATGGTCTCTAAATTCAGGAGGGATATATTCAAAGTCATGTTTTGGCTCTTGTGGACTCACTTTAATTGTCTTCAATTTCAAGTTGAACTTGTATATGAGCAGTTGATGGTCTGTTCCACAATCATCTCCTGGCCTAATTTTGGCTGAAGATATTGAGTTTTTCATTGTCCCCTGCCACAGATGTGGTCAATCTGATTCCTGTGTACTCCATCTGGTGAAGTCTACATGTATAGCTTCCATTTGTGATACTGAAAAAAGGTATTTGCAATGAATAAGTCATTGGTCTTGCAAAAGTTTGTCATGTGATCTCCAGCATTATTTTTGCCACAAAGGCCAAATTTTCCAAATACTGGTGATCCTTCTTTGTTTCCAACATTTGCCTTCCAGTCACCAGTGATAATTAACACATCTTGACTGCATGTTCAGTCAATTTTAGACTGCAGAAGTTGCTACAAATCTTCAATTTCCTCATCTTTGGCTTTGGTAGTTGGTGCGTAAATTTGAGTAACAGTAGTATTAACTGGTCCTCCTTGTAGGCATTTAGATATTATCCTATCACTGACAGCATTGTACTTCAGAACAGATCTTGAAACATCTTTGTGATGATGAATGCCATGCCATTCCTCTTCAAATTCTCATTCCTGGCATAGTAGATCATACGGTTATCTGATTCAAAAAAGCCAAAACCAGTCCATTTCAGCTCACTAATAACTAGGATAGCAATCTTAATTCATTCCATTTCATTTTTGCAACTTCCAATTTTTCTAGATTCATACTTCGTATATTCCATGTTCCAATTATTAGTACATGTTTGCAACAGTTTCTCCTCAATATGCCTCATGCCACATCAGCAAATGGAGAGCCTGAAAGCATTACTTTATCCATATCATTAAGGTTGGTTGTACTTTGATGAGACAGCTCTTTCCCAGTCATATTTTGAGTGCCTTCTGACCTATGGGGCTTGTCTTCCTGCACTGTATTGGACAATGTGTCCAGCTATTTATAAAGTTGCCCAGTAATGTATCCTACAGTGTTTCTTTGCTGTTCATAAGGTTTTCCTTGGCCAATTCTTTGAGAAGTGAATCTCCTCTTCCTTCTTCCTAGTCTCTCAGTCTGTGAGCTGCATTGAAACCTGTGCACCAGGCACAGCCCTGCTGGTGTTTGAAACACTGGTGGCACACCCTCAAGCCTCACAGCAACACACAAGGTACCACAGTATAACAAACTGACAGACAAGTTCATCTCCCTTAGCTGTTTGAAACCTCTTCGTTCTCCCTTTACCTGTATCCTGCAGCTTTGTTGTCCCTGGTGTTCTCCCTTTTCCACCTCTGGGTATGAGGTCTGTCTCCCTCCCCTTGCTGGATCCTGTGACTTTTGTCATCCTTGGCATTCCCCTCCTTTCCTCTGGGGATGGGGCCTGTCTTCAGGAGAGATCTTGAAATGTTCTGTTTGATGATGAATGCAGCACCATTCCTCTTCATTTTGTCATTCCCAGCATAGTAAATCATATGACAATCTGATTCAAAATGGCCAATAGCAGTCTGTTTCAACTCACTAATGCTTGAGCTATCGATCCTTATGAGCTCCATTTCATTTTTGACTACTTCCAATTTTCCTACTTCATACTTTGGACATTCCATCCTCTGATGATTAATGGATTCTTGCAGCTGTTTATTCTCATTCTGAGTCATGCCCCATCAGCAATGAAGGTCCTGAAAGCTTTACTCCATCTCCTTCATTAAGATCACTCTACTTTGGGGAGGCAGCTATTCCCAAGTCATATTTTGAGTGCTTCCCAACATAAGGGGCTCATCTTCTGACACTATATCAGACAAAGTTTCATGGCTATTCATCAACATTTATATATCAGACAGTGTTTCACTGCTGCTCATAATATTTCCATTGACCAGTTTTTTCAGAAGTGGATGGCCTTGTCCTTCTTCTCAGTCTATCTCTGTCTGGAAGCTCTCATGAAACTTGTCCACCAAAGGTGAGCTTGCTGATATTTGAAATACCAGTGCATAGTCTCCAGCATCAGAGCAACACACAAGCCACCACCACACAACAATCTGACAGACAAGTGGTGCCTTGTTGCCCTATCTCAATATAAAAGCAATATATAGTCACAGTGACAGAGTAGAGTATGAAGTCACTAGGGTTTGCCTTTACTTCCAAACTTGAACTCAGAATGTCTACAATCTTTAAGTTTGCCACCATTCCTGGGACAGCTTCCACTGGTAGTAAAATCATCTGGGAATGAAGGTGTTCAGTCTTTGTGGTCATTAGGTTTAGGATTCATACCTATCCAGAAGTCTTTTGAAACTGAATGCATAATTTTTTCTAACCTTCATTTTCATCTATCACTACCCAAGGAAGTAAGATATCCTTCTCACCAGCATTCTCTGAACATTTTGGAATTCTATGATTCTACCTTAACCCTCCACTGTTCCTTTTTTTTTTTTTTTTTTGTTTAATTTAACTTCCTGAAGTTTTGTTTCATAGATATTGTTCCTTATGTCCTCCTGCCAAGAAATTTGGAAACCAGTTACCTGGCCAACTGATTAGAAGAGATACATATTTGTAGCCATTCCAAAGAATAATCCCACAGAATGTGGAAATTATCAAACAATATCATTAATATGTGCCTAAGACACTTGACTGCTAACCAGAAGGCTGGCAGTTCAAACCACCAGCCACTCCTCAGAAGGAAGCTTGGGCAATCTACTTCCATAGTGATACTGCCTTGGAAACCCAAGGACGGGTCGCTATGAGTCAAGTACTACTCCATGGCAAATAACAACAACAACAACATCATTAATATCACACACAAGAACAATTTTGCTGGAGATAATTCAAAAACAGTTGGAGTGGAATATTGGCAGCAAACTTCCAGAAATGGAAGCTGGATTCAGAAGAGGACATGGAATGAGGACTATCATTGCTGATGTCAGATGGATCTTGGTTCAAGGCAAAGAATACCAGAAAGATGTTGAATTGTGTAAGCAATCGATTGTGTGGATCATAACAAACTATATAACATTGAGAAGGATGAGAATGCCAGAACATTTAATTGTACTCATGAGGAATCTCTACATAGATCAGGAGGCTGTCATTTGAACAGAAAAAGCGAACACTACATGGTTTAAAATCAAGAAGGGAGTGCATCAAGGTTGTATCCTTTCACCATGCTTATTCAATCCATACGCTGAGCGAATAATCTGAGAAGCTGGACTGTATGAAGAAGAACAGAGCATCTGGATTGGAGGAAGAATCATTAACAATCTGCAATACACTGACGGCACAATTTTGTTTGCTGAAAGTGAGGATGACATGAAGTACTTACTCGTGAAGATTGAAGAATACAGTCTGCAGTATGGATTACATCTCAATATAAAGAAAACAAAAATCCTCACAACTGATCCTATAGCAACATTAGATTAATGGAGAAAAGATTGAAATCATCAAAGACTTCACATTGCTTGGTTCTACAGTCCACGCAAAGGGAAGCAGCAGTCAGGACATCAGATGATGTATAGCATTGGGCAAATCAGCTGCAAAGGACCTCTTTCAAGTGCTATAGAGCAAAGATTTCTCGTTGAGGACTAAGGTGCATCTGACACAAGCTATGCTATTTTCAATCACCTCATATGCATGTGAAAGCTGGACAATGAATAAGGAAGACAAAGAAGAATTGATGCTTTTGAGCTGTGGTGTTGGTGAAGAATGCTGAAAGTTCCATCCACTGCTAGACGAACTAACAGGTCTATGGAGGAAGTGCAGCCAGAATGCACCTTGGAGGTGAAAATGGCCAGACTTCATCTCACATACTTTGGTCATGTTGTCAGAAGGAACCATTCCCTGGAGAGGGATATCATGCTTGATAAGGTAGAGGGTCAACGAGAGAGGCGAAGGCCCTCAAGGAAATGGATTGACATGGTGGCAGCTGTGATGGGCTCAAATTTTGCAAAAATCATGGAGCTGGCTCAAGACCGGGTGATGTTTCGTTCTGCTGTGCATAGGGTCGGTATGAGTTGGAGGTGACTGGACAGCACCTAACAACAACAAAAATATATCTATTTCTATATATATGTGTTTATATAGAGACTTATACTGCCTCAGAAACCCAAGGAGGGGTCGCTATGAGTCGGGGCTGACTCGACAGCATATAACAACAACAACAACAACATTTGTATAGGAGCTCTGGTAGCATAGTGCCTAAGGCACTTGACTGCTCACCAGAAGGCTGGCGGTTCAAGCCCACCAGCCACTCCTCGGAAGGAAG
>NW_006921725.1:4688576-4692163 GCF_000298275.1 Orycteropus afer afer | reverse complement strand
TAAATACTTCCTGTTTGTTCAGTTTATTTAAGAAAGAGAAAAAAAGAACTCCATCTGGTTATCACTTCTTATAGTAATTTTTTTTTTAAAAAGATTTTACTGAATTAATATTCTTAAAGATATATGTGTATATAAGTATATATTTATGCTAATGTAATAGAGGAGATTTGTTGACAAGATTAATAATCCAACAGGAAATGTATGTGATGTAATCCTTATGACTAAACTTTCAAAAATAGAGGTCATACTCCTTGCAATAATTTATCTTGATGTTCAGGACTTTTCTTTTTTTCATATATTAATATTCCTTCTTGTTTCTTAAGAAAATTAATATTTCTAAACATTTATTCCAAACTTAAATTTGAATTTGGGGTTTATTTTTAACAACCCCGACAATTGTCTTGAATCATTTTACCTATTGATATGTGAGAATCGTGGATAAAATTCTCATAGCACTAGGATTGGTAGTATTTTCTCTCTCCTTTTCTATTTTTCATCCAGGGAGGCTTGAGTCATAATGATGAGTACAGAAAACGATATATTTGTAACTGTGAGAAAATATGCTGGTGTTAATGCACTTAAAACTCTTTGGCTTGACTTTGGACTATAGTTTCCAATAGACAGCATTTATCTTGTTCAGTCATTCGATCACCTTGGGTATGCAATTTTGCTATTTAGAAAGCTGATATGTATTCAGAAGTCTTGGTAACATTTAAGTAATTTCAAAACAATGTTCTATTTCTTTAAATTCAAAAATAATTCTTCCAAAGATGTGACAGTCTCTTATTTTTGTATGATTTCAATAGGTAACAGGTGGGGTTTCAGTGACAAAATTATAGACAGAAGAGTTGCTTTGCTAAAATAATATAAGATGCAAAAGAAAAAATGCAAATCTCTCTGAAAATATTAAATTAAATTAAATATATATGAGAAGAAGCAGCTGAAAACATCCATTAATAATTAGTATGTGTAATGTACAAAGTATAAATCTAGGAAAATTGAAAGTTGCCAGAAATGAAGTGGAACACATAAAGACAGATATCCTAGGCATTAGTGAACTGAAATGCACTAGTATTGGCTGCTTTGAATCAGACAATCATGTGGTCCACTATGCCAGGAATGACAAGTTAAGAACTGGTGTCCTATTCATCAGCAAAAACAACATTTCAAGATGTATCCTGAAGTACAATGCTGTCAGTGAGAGAATAATATCCAT
The DNA here is from genome assembly GCF_000298275.1 of Orycteropus afer afer. Lineage (NCBI taxonomy): Eukaryota > Metazoa > Chordata > Mammalia > Tubulidentata > Orycteropodidae > Orycteropus > Orycteropus afer. The sequence goes on along the minus strand of NW_006921725.1, from coordinate 4,690,947 downwards.
ACACTCATAGGGAAGGTCAGATAATACACTGACCACTAAAGCCAAAGATGAAGACATTGAATATATTTTTTTTTTTAACCAATTTGTGCAGTCTGAAATTGACCAAACATGCAATCAAGAAGTAATGATAATTACTGGTGATTGGAATGCAATAGCTGGAAAGAAAGAAGCAGCATTGGACCTGGAAAATATGGCCTTGGTGATGGAAAAGACATCAGTGATCCCATGATAAGAGTTTTGTAAAACCCATGACTTATTCATTCCAGATATCTTTTCAACAACCTAAATGTTAACTCTACACTTGGATCTCACTGGATGGAATACACAGGAATCAAATAGACTACATCTGTGGAAAGAGACAGTGCAGAAGCTCTATACCATCAGCGAAAACAAGGCCAGGGATCAACTCCTTGTATGCAAGGTTAAGGTGAAGCTGAAGAAAATTGAAACAAATTCATGAGAGCCAAAATAGGACTTTGAGTATATCCCACCTAAATTTAGAGACTATCTGAAGAACATATCTGATCCATTGAACACCAGTGACTGAAGACCACACAAGTTGTGGGATGACATCAAGAACATCATACATGAAGAAAGAAAAAGGTAATTAAAAATGCAGGGAAGAAAGAAAAGACAAAAATAGATGTCAGAAGAGACTCTGAAACTTGCTCTTGAACTGAGAGTAGCTAACACAAATGGGAAAAATGATGAAGTGAAAGAGCTGAACAGAAGACTTCAAAAAGTGGTTCGAGAAGACCAAGTAAAGTATTATAATGAAATGTACAAAGATCTGGGGTTAGAAAAAAGAGAAGGACATTTTTAGCATTTCTCAAGTTGAAAGAACTGAAGAAAAACTTCAAGCCTTGAGTTGCTATATTGGTTGGGCAATCTACTTCAGTAGTGATATCACATCAGAAACCCAAGGAGGGGTTGCTATGAGTTGGACCTGACTCCATGGCAGTGAGTTGTGTTGTTTTTTGTTTTATGGGCAAAATATTGAACAATGCAGGAAGCATCAAAAAAAGATGGAATGTACATACAGAGTTGCCGTAAAAGATAGAATTAGTTAACTTTCAGTCATTTCAAGAGGATCAGGAACCAATGGTATAGAAGGAAGTTGTCCAAGCTACTGAAGGAATTGGTGAGAAACAAGGCTCCAGCATTTGATGGAATATCCATTGAGATGTTTCAACAAATGGAGTGAACGCTGAAAGCACTCACTCATTTCCAAGAAATTTGGAAGAAAACAACCTGGCCAAATAACTGGAAGATTTCCACTTTTGTTCTGATTCCAAATAAAGGTGATGCAACAGAATGCCAAAATTATTGAACAATATCATTAATATTCTGGTTACCTAGTGTTACTCTGACAAGAATATACCACAAATGGGATGGCCTTAACAAACAGGAGTTTATTCTCTTACTGTTTGGGAGGCTAGAAATCCAAGCCCAAAGTGCCAGGCTCTAGGGGCTGTGTGAAAGCCCCTCAGCCTTGGGTTTCAGCTCCTGGCCCACTGAAGCTAGAGGCTTTTCTTCATTCAGACATCTGCTGGCTGCTGAGGCTGCTAAGCCCAAGGTTGACAAGTAAAAAGGCACAGTCCCAATGTTACCAAACCATACAGAAGGCCATTAATTTAAGTCCTTTGTAAGTCCCAAGGTCAGCAGAGCATGGCAGGCTGCTGAACAATGACACAGCTACATGCAAGGTCCAAGCACGCCATAGTCTAGAGACTATTACCAAAGCTCCTTCTTATATACAGGAAGCAGACCACATACCCAAAACAGATACTCAGCTGCTTGTTGTAGATCCCACCATGGAGTTGATTGCCAGTCTCATCATGGGGAATAACTACCACAAGCTGCTCAGCCACTCAACCAGACCCAGCCAAGTTGATACACAAACATAACTCCCACAATTAATATCTTTTTTTATCTTTTAGGAGTTCTGTAGTGTAGTGCCTAAGGCACTACAGAACGTTGGTGGTTCAAACCTACCAGCCACTTCTCAGAAGGAAGGTTGGGCAATCTACTTCTGTAGTGATACTGCCTTGGAAACCCAAGGAGGGGTTGCTAGGAGTCAGGTCCAACTTGACGGCACATTGTTGTTGTTGTTAAGTGCCGTCGAGTCGTTTCTGACTCATAGAGACCCCATGCACAGCAGAACGAAACACTGCCCGATCCCGTACCAGCCCAACAATCCCTGCTATACTTGAGCCCATCATCGCAGCCACTGTGTCAATCCATCTCATTGAAGGCCTCCCCCTCTTCTGTCGACCGTCCACCCTACCAAGCATGACATCCTTCTCCAGGGAATGGTCCCTTCTGACAACATGACCAAAATAGGTGAGACGAAGTCTGGCCATTCTTGCTT
>NW_006921725.1:4687113-4687767 GCF_000298275.1 Orycteropus afer afer | reverse complement strand
TGGACTTTGGACCTTTGTAGAAGATCAACCATCCACTGGTATATATATTTCTTATTGTACCAATACCAGACTATTTTGACTACCATTGCTGAATAGTAGGTTTTAAGATCTGGAAGTGTGAGGTCTCTTACTTTGCTCTTTAGTAGTGTTTTGCTTATCTGGGGTTTCATTGCCTGATGATTATTTTTTTCATTTCTTTAAAGAATTATGATGGAATCTGTATTGAGATTGCATTGTATATAGATTTCTTTGGGTAGTATTAATATTTTCACAATGTTAACTCTTCTTGCTCATGACCATGGTATGCTTTCCATTTATACAGTTTTCTTTTAGTTTTTGTAGTAGTGTTTGCAGTTTTCTTTGTGTAAGTTCTTCGTGTCTCTGGTCAGGTTTATTCCTGAGCATTTCATCTTTTTTGGAGGTTATTGTAAATTGTATTTTTATCCTGATTTTCTTTTCAGAGTTCTCTTTGTTAGTGTAGAAGAATCTGAATGTTTTTTATATGTTGATCTTGTAAGTTGCCACTTTGCTGAATTTTATTTTTAATAGTTTTCCTATTGAGTCTATGAGATGTTCTATGTATGTTGTTGTTGAGTAGCAGGCCGGAAAAGCAGGAGAAAGGGGATAAAACCCAGGAAGCCAAAGAGAAGAGCA
>NW_006921725.1:4683069-4686841 GCF_000298275.1 Orycteropus afer afer | reverse complement strand
AGCCCAGTTTATAGACTGAGACAGACTAGGAAGAAGGAAGAGGCCGTCCACTTCTGAAAGAATTGGCCAGGGAAAACCTTATGAATAGCAAAGAATATCATCCTTGGATAGAGATATTTTCACTTCTTCCTTACTAATTTGGATGTATTTTATTTCCCTTTTTTTGTCTTGTTACTCTGGTTAGAAGTTCTAATAAAATGTTGAGTAGGAGTGGTGACAGAGATTATCCTTATCTGGTTCCCATTCGCAGGAAGAATGCTTTCAGTCCCTCTCCATTGAAAATAATGCTGGTGATTTGTTTTGCACATATACCCTTAATTATGTTGAGGGATTTCCCTGTTATTACTATTTTATTTTGTGTTTTTATTAGGAATGGGTGTTGTATTTTATCAAATGCCTTTTTTCCATTGCTTGATAAGATCATCTGGATTTTTTCCTTTGTTTTATTTATGTGGTAGATTATGTTGATTGTTTTTCTAATGCTGAAACATTCTTGCATATCTAGTATGAATCCCACTTGGTCATAATATATTATTTCTTTGATGTCATGTTAAATTCTGTTGGCTAGAATTTTGCTGAGAATTTTTGCATGTATGTTCATGAGGGATATTGGCCTATAACCTTTATTTTCAGTGGATTATGCCTTGCTTTGGTATCAGAGATATTTTTGCTTCATAGAATGAATTAGATTATATTGTATTCTTTTCTACATTCTGGAATAGTTTGAGTAGAATTTTTGTCAGCTCTTCTCTGAAAGTTTGGTAGAATTTTCCAGTGAAGCTGTTTAGGCCAGGGCTTTTTAGTTTGTTTGTTTGGAGTTTTTTTTTTTTTTTTTTTTTTTTTTGTGTGTGTGTGTGTGTGTGTGACCTGTCCAATTTCTTCTTTTGTTACGAATCTGTTCAAATTTTCTGTGCTAATCTGTATTAGTTCAGTAGGTAGTATGTTCCTACAACAGTTTTCCATTTCTTCTAGCTTTTCAAATTTCTTGTAGTATGTTTCTTGGTATCCTGTTATCCTTTTCCTTTCAGTTGGTTCTGTTGTGATATTGCCCATTTAATTTTTTATTTGTGTTATTTGAATATTCTCCTTTTTATTTGCTAAATATGCCAGTGGTTTGTCAGTTTTAGTTATCCTTTCAAAGAATGCAGTTCTGGTGTTGCTGATTCTTTCTATTGTTTTTCACTTTCATTTATTTCATTCCTTTGTACTCTATATTATTTCCTTAGTTCTGGTGACTGTAGGCTTTTTTTTTTTTTTTTTTTCCTTACTGTTCTTTCTCCAGTTATTAGAGATGTTAGGATAGTGTGTTGATTTTGGTTCTTTCTTCTTTTTGATATGTGCATTTATTGCTATAAAGTGATCTTTGAGCTCTACTTTTGCTGTGGACCAAAAGTTTTGGTATACTGTGCTTTAGTTCTCATTTGATTGAAGAATTTTTTTAGAATCATTTTTTTATTTCTCCTATGATCCAGTAGTTTTTAAGCAGGGAGTTGTTCAGTTTCCATATGTTTGATATTTTTTTTTCTTTTTTCTTCCTCCTATCATTGATTTCTAATTTGATAGCATTATGATCTGAGAAGATGCTTTGCACTATTTCAATGTTTTTAGATTTATTAAGGATTGCTTTGTGTGCTAGCATAAAGCCTGTCTGGAGAATGATCCAAGTGCACTGGAAAAATAAATTGTGTGTGTATGTATATGTGTGTGTGAGTGTGTGCTGTTGTTGGGTGGAATGTGCTATATATGTCTATGAGGTAAAGTTGATAGACTTTGTTTAGATTTTCTGTATCTCTGTTGAGTGTCTTTCTTCTTGTTCTATACTTCATCAAGAGTGTTGTATTAAGAGCTCTGGTAGCATATTGCCTAAAGCATTTGACTGCTAACCAGAAGGCTGGTGATTCAAACCCACTAGCTACTCCTCGGAAGGAAGATGGGGCAATCTACTTCCATAGTGATACTGCCTCCGTAACCCAAAGAGGGGTCACTATGAGTAGGGTCTGACTCAATGGTGCATAACAACAACCACAAACTATTATGTGGAGTTGTATATTTCTTTTTTCATTTCTGTTAAAGTTTGAGTTACATATTTTGGAACTCTTTCATTGGGCATGTAAATATTTATTATGGTTATATCCTCTTGTTGAATTGATACTTTTATCATTGTATGAAATCCTTCCTTGTCTCCTGTACTGGTTTTTACATTAAAGTCTATTTTATCAGAAATTAATACTGCCATTCCTGTTCTTTTTTATTTCCTTTTGCTTGATAAATATTTTTCCTTCCTTTGATTTTTAGCTTTTTCTTGTCTTTGTCTCTAAGATGTGTCTCGTGTAGGCAGTATATTGGTGGGTCATATTTTCTTATCCTTTCTGCCACTGTCTGCCTCTTGACAGGTACATTTAACCTTTTTGCATTCAATGTAAATATTGATAGGTAAGAATACACTGCTGTCATTTTTTTTTTTTGTGTGTGGTGCTGTTGTTTTCATTTCTCTGTATTATTTTTTTTATTTCCTTGATATTTCCTTAGTTGCTATTATTCTACTCTTTACTATATTTTTATGATTTTCTTCTTTTTAATTTTAATGAGAAGGTTTATTAGTGTTTGATGAGGTTACCCTGTATTTTATTATTTTCTTCCCAAGTTTAAAATAGTCCATTCTATCTTGATATTGTCTTGACTTCCTCATTACTTGGTGATTCTGAACCTACATTCATTCCTTCTCTTTTCTTTGTAGTTGTTCTCATTTAAAAATTGATGCTTCTAGTTCCCTATTTTTAGTCTTGCAGATGTATTTTACATTGGATACTCCTATATATGGTTTGGTTTCTTGATGATGTTGCTATGTGTGTTAATCTCAGGTTGTGGTCTGCCATGGTTGTTCTCTATCCAAAGACCTCCCTTTAGTATATCATATAATGATGGTCTGGTTTTTACAAATTCCCTTAATTTTTGTTTATCTAGAAGTGTTCTAATTTCACTGTTGGATTTGAGGACAATTTTGCTGGTTATATAATTCTTGGTTGTCAATGTTTTTTTCAATGTTTAATATATGCCATCTCATTGCCTTCTTGCTAACATGGTTTCTACTGAGAAGTCAGTCTTATTGGCTCTACTTTGTAGGTAATATTTTGTTTGTACTGGGCTGTTCTCAGGATTCTTCCTTTGTTGTTAGTTTTAGAAAGTTTAATTATGTCTTGGTGATTTTCTTTTGAAATATATCTTGTTTGGAGTTCATTAAGTTTCTTGAATGTACATCATCCTGCCTTCCATGATGTTAGGGAAATTCTTTACCAATAAAACTTTGACAGTTTTCTCTGGGCTTCTTTTGGTCTCTTCTTGTTCTGGAATTCCAATCAATCATAAATGATTCCTCTTGATAGTATCCCACATAATTCTTAAGCTTTGTTCATTTTTATTCATTCTCTTTTCTGATTGCTACTCTAAGAGGTTAGTATTAAGGAATTTATCTTCAGTGTCACTGATTCAGTCTTCCATCGATTCAATTCTATTTCTTTGACTTTCCAATCCATTATCTAATTCTGAAAGTTTAGTGTTAATTTTCTAGACTTATTTTTCTTGTCTGTGCATTTATTTTGTCAATTTGTTCTTGTATTGTTTTCTCAAATTCTTCAAGTTTCGTCTCTCTTTTCCTTGATATTGTCTATGATTTCCTTTTTGTTATCTTTGTTACCTTGATATCTTTCTTAATTTTTTGAAGGGTCCTAGATAAATTTCTTTTCCTTTTTTTTTTTAGTCTTTTTTTTTTTTT
>NW_006921725.1:4667122-4668291 GCF_000298275.1 Orycteropus afer afer | reverse complement strand
ATGATTATCTTCTGTGTCTGTGTTAATTGGTTTCCCTTTTCTTTGTTGAAGAGGGTCTGTGCAATCCTTCTGCCTAGTCCGCCATCTTGCCGAAACTGATAAATTTCTTTTCAATTCCTTATCAAGTAGTACCAATATAATTTCCTCCTCTGGAAGATTTCCTGGCCTTGTATTTTGGCCCTCTGTTTGAGCCATCTTGTCCTGTTAGTTCGTGTGTGTCTGTGATGTGATATTGTCTGTTTTCTCTGAGTTGTTGTGATTTTTTAATATTTGTTTATTGTATATTAGTTTGCTTCATCTTGATTTTTTGTTTGGTTTTAATATGTCCAGGTGAGAGAGGAAATGCTACTTTGGTTGCTTATTTGGCAGCACTAGAGTTCTCACTACCTGCTTCCAGTTAGTGGTAGTGGGTGTGAGTGTAGACATGAGTCTCTGATGACTGGTCATGTTTAGCAGCTGATAGCAGCCTGGGGAGGTGTTGGCTGCTGTCTGCCATCAATCCAGTGGTACTGTGGCAGATGTTGTAACTCACCCACTGGGTGGGGTGGTAGATGTGGTGAGTATGGCTGAGTAAGCTCATTGGCCCCTGATTGTTATCCTCAGAGATCCAGAGTTGTCTTCTATATCTGATTCACTTGTTTTCTCATGTTTTTGTTATAAGAGAGACTTCACAAGGCTCCTGACTAAGCTGCCATCTTGGACTCACTCCTGTAAAGTTTTATCAAAAAACCCCTTCCTATTCTGGGATCATGTCCATATATGTACCACATTTTCAGTACTGAAGCTATTAGGGATCCTTTTCTGTCAGCACATTTCCTTTGAAAATTCTAGCCACCTGTGGAAAACTCTAGCTACTAAAAAGAAGTCTTTCCATTTTGGGGGAGCCTAGGCTATAATCTTTACTGGAGAAGAGTGGTAGGTCTTTCTTCCTTTGAAGTAGCTAGAGAATAAATACTTTTTGGTTAGCATCTGAGTGCTTAACAATTGCACCACTGGGGTCCTGGCTATATATCTATATATCTATCTATATCTATATCTATATCTATCTATATCTATATCTATATCTATCTATATCTATATCTATATCTATCTATTTATATCTATATATATTTATATATCTATCTATATCTATATCTATCCATCTATATATTTATATCTATATATATTTA
>NW_006921725.1:4625701-4665701 GCF_000298275.1 Orycteropus afer afer | reverse complement strand
TGAAACTATAATATAATCTTAAGTGAAACCATTATTTATATTGTTGTAGTTCTTGTTAGGTGCTGTTGAGTCATCTTTGACTCATAGCAGCCCTACGTAGAGCAGAACAAAACACTGCCTGGTCCTATGGCAGCCTCATGCTCCTTGCTGTACTTGAGCCCATTGTTGCAGCCACTGCATCATTCCATCTCATTGAGGGCTTTCCCTTTCTTCATTGACCCTCCATTTTACCAAGCATGATATCCTCCAGGGAATGGGTCCTTCTGATACCATGACCAAAATAGGTGAGACGAAGTCTGGCCATTCTCGCTTCCAAGGAGCATTCCAGCTGCACTTCGTCCAGGACAGACTTGTTAGTCTTTTTAGCATACCATGGTGCTCTTAGCACTTTTCTTCAACACCACAAATCAAAGCATCTATTCTTCTTTGGTCTTTCTTACACAAAAAGTAAAAGAAAAAAGTGGATTATTTCTTGAAGGGAACTCATTCAAGCTGTTACTGTCACAATATAGTTTCAAACGAAGCTTCCAGGAAATGAAAGAAGAATCCCAGATTTCAAGGCAGGTTTCACCTGGATTCTAAATTCATGAAATGGAATGACATTCCCATGAGGAAGAGAACCATTGTAGGCCAACAATTTCTAGATTACTGGGAGCAAAAGATGATCATCTTCTGAATATTTATCACCAAAGACATCTCTGAATCAGTATTTCTGCAATGGATGTAATTAATATGGGAAATGTTCTGATATCTTTTAACATTCTGGTGACCAGCAGCTACAGTCCTGGTAGGTATGAAAACTGTAGCCATTATAACCACTAGGCATGAGAGTGTTTTCTTCACTATAGTCCTTGGTTGCACTGTAAGTGGGGTGGAATTAAAACCAATGGTGATTTTGAAGAGAGTTTCCATGTCATGCAAAAAACTGCCCAACAGTATGATTGTTTATTGTAATAAGAAGGGATGGATAGATTGTGATGTTATGAAAGTATGGGTGGATAAATGTTACAGGACCAGACAGGGAAGATTCTTTTTGAGGAAGTCTTTACTAAATTTTTGCTGCTATGTTTGCTCACAAAGGTGGGGGGGGGAGGGAAACACTTTCAAAATTATATTACTGCAACTGGTACTCATATAGCTGCCATACCCAGTGGCCTTACCTGCAAGGTGTAGCCTCTAGATATAACTGTCAACCACCTATTCAAGAATTTCATGAGAAGAGAGTGATATAAATTGATGCAATTTAGGGCTCATAAATTCATATCAGGATGATTGAAGTACACATTTACAGAAGTCTGCAAGTGGGGAAAGTAACTCCAGAAACCATCCATGATGGCTTCAGAAGGACTGGAATTGTGTGCCAGCAGAATATTGATAATAAACTTGAAGACACCAAATGTAGTGATGATGATGACATCAGTTTAGAACTCACGGAAGAGCAACTGCAACTCTGAGATATTTCAATGATAATAGGGACAAGGGAGAAAACTTTGAAGGGTTCTGGGAGTTGGATGATGGTGATGAGGATAATGAATGAAAAAACTAAAATGGTTAATTTTTAGAGGCAAACAAAACTTTCTTGCGTGACTTTTATTTGTGGATTTTAAAGACAATAAAATATCAAAAATCTTCAACAAAATCCTTGCCAATAGAATCCAACACTATATCAAAAAAATAATATACATGACCAAGTGGGGTTCATACCAGATATGCAAGGATGGTTCAACATTTGAAAAAGCTGATTTTTGGGGACGTGGGGTTCAACATTAGAAAAATCCCAATGATCATATCAATTGATGCAGAAAAAAAATAATAAAATCCAGGACCCCATTCCTGATAAAAACTCTCAGCAAAATAGGAATAGAAGGGAAATTCCTCAGCACAATAAAGGGCATATATGCAAAACCATCAGCCAAAATTATTCTTAATGGAGAAGTACTCAGAATATCCCTCTTGCTAACATGAACCAGGTAAGAATGCCCTCTATCACTACTTCTATTCAATATTGTATTGGAAGTTCTAACCAGGACAATAAGTAAGAAAGAGAAATAAAAGTAATCTAAATAGGCAAAGAAGAAGTAAAATGATCTTTATTTTCAGAAGACATGATCTTATACATAGAAAATCAGAGAAACTTAGAAAGAAAATTATTGAAAGTAATTGAAAGTTTCAGTAATGTGGCAAGATACAAGATCAATATACAAAAATCTGATGGATTTCTCTACACCAACAAGGAGATCTCTGAAATGGAAATAAAGAAAAAAAATACTATTTATAATAACTATGAAGAAGATAAAATACTTAGGAATAAATCTTACCAGGGACACAAAAGATCTATACAAAGACAACCACAAAGTACTACTACAAGAAACTATGAGAGACCTACATAAATGGAAGAATATTCCATGCTCATGGGTAGGAAGAATGAACATTGTGAAAATGTCAAAACTATCCGAAGCAGTCTATAGAGTCAATGCAATCCCAATCCATATTCCATCAACATTCTTCAAGGACTTGAAAAAATCTTCATTAATTTTATATGGAAAGGAAAGAGAGCATAAATAAGCAAAGCATTACTGAAGAAGAAGAAAAAGAAAGTAGGAGGTCTCACACTTCCAGATCTCAAAACTTACTATACAGCCACAATAGTCAACACAGCCTGGTACTAGTACAAAGATAGACATATAGACCTGTGGGACAAAATTGAGAGTCCAGAAATAGATCCAGCCACCTATGGACAGCTAATATTTGACAAAGGTCAAAATTCATTAAATGTGGAAGAGATAACCCCTTTAACAAATGGTGCTGGCAACACTGGATATCTATTTGCAGAAAAATGAAGCAAGATCCATACCTCACACCATACACAAAAACAAACAAGATGGATTAAGGATCTAAATGTAAAACCCAAAACTATAAAGTTCATCAAAGATAAAAGGAGTCAAACTGCCTAATTTATGGTATAGACTATCAAGTATAACCCAAAATACAAAAACATGAGAAGATAAACTAGATAATTAAAAATTAAATTTTTATTTACATCAAAGGACTTCTCTAAAAGAGTAAAAAGAACAGCTACAGACTGGAAAAAAAATATTTGACAAGAACATATCCAACAAAGAATTTATCTCTAAAATTTATAGATAACTTCAACTCTTCAGGGTCAAAAAGACAAATAATCCAATTCAAAAATGGGGAAAGGATATGAACAGACACTTCACTAAGGAAGAAGATATTCAGGCAGCCAACAAACACATGAAGAAATGGTCATGATCATTAGCCATTAGAGAGATGCAAATCAAAACAACCATGAGACACCACCTTACTCCAGCACTAATAACAAACAAGTTCAAAAGGATAGGAAACAATAAATGCTTGTGAGGGTGTGGAGAGATTAGAACTCTCATACAGTGCTGCAGGGACATTAAAGTGGTGCAATGGTGCAACCACTATGGAAAACAGTTTGAAGCTTCCTTAAAAAGTTGGAAATAGAATATCATTTGACCCAGGACTCTGACTACTAGGAATATATCCTATAGAGGTGAGACCTGAGACGTGGATATGCACACCATGTTCCTTGCAACACAATTTACAATAGCAAAGAGATGGAAACAACCTAAGTGCCCATCAATGGATAAATGGCTAACCAAATTAAGGGACATACATACAATGGAATATTATGCAGCATTAAAAATAACGAATCAGCCAATCACTTCATAATGTGTATGAACTTGGAGGACATTATGCTGAGTGAAATAAGTCAATCATAGTAGGACAAATATTATATGACTTCATTATTATAAAAATTCAAGGCAAGGTTTTGGTTACCAGGCATGGCAGAGGAGGGGAAATGAGGGAAAAGAGATGGATAATTAAGAGACAGTTTTGATATGGGTGAAAGCATTTAAAAAAGAAAGAAAGAAAGAATATTAGCTATTAGTTGAAAGTTTTTGAAGCTAGTTTATGGGCACATGGGGTTTCATTGAGAGGAATAACAAATCCCTGGATTAGCAGACAATATAGCAGGCTGCTGGCTCTAGTCCAAAGAACAGGAGGTCAGATAATGATGAACCAGATGCAAGATCCAGACAGAGCAAAAAGCCAGAGAGCTTTGCCAGAATGTCTATATATATTGGAAGTCGGCTACAACCCTGAGGAAACATTCTTTCAACTGATTTGCTGCTCATAGAAAATCTCATCAAAGAGGTGATTATATCAGATCTCATCATGAGGGACGACTATACAGCAACTGCTAAACTACTGAGAATTATGACCCAGCCAAGCTGACACACATCCTTTATTTTTACACTTAGTGATTTCTAGCTCTTTATGCATTCATACTCTTTGACTTCAACATGGTTTCCCATGTCTATCATAAGCTCAATCAGTTCACCACTGGTTGCACTTGATTTTGGAAAATATCTACCTTAAATGAAGTTACCATGAAATTGGTTTTATCCTGGTAACATTAAATCTGTTGCACATAAAAAAAAATCTGGAAACGAAGTCAGCAACATATAGAAAATATTGTTATAGCACACTTATCAAAATAACACATGCGGGTTGTGAGGTTTGAAAAATATATAAAGTCCATGTTATTTATGTGAAAATACTATATGTATATATTTAAAATCTCACTATCAAACTGTTTTTATCATACAGACATCTAAATATGCTTAAGTTGCTTATTATAACAAGCAAAGCCATAAACTTTCTTCATTGTATAGTTCCTCAAGCAATTTCCCATTTTCTTTGACTCTTTGCAACCAAATTTTCTGTAAGAATTTTATTTACTTGCCATATGTATTTCTTTATGTTCTACTCTTCAGTAATTTTAATCTAATTTTCCCTCTATATTTCTATGTCCTATGGTCAACTTTCAGTTGTCTTCTAACTTGACTAAGCATCATTTAGTGCTGTTGATCATGTTTTACGTAAAACTGTCTGCTCTTTGTTTTCTCAGTGCCATAGTCTCTTAGTTTTTTCCTCTCGATATGGCTTCTTTGCATCTGCTCTTGTTAGCTCACCTCCTCTATCTGACAACTAAATGTTGGACTTTTTTCAGATTTTATCTAGAATCTCTTATATTCTTACTTTATATTTTTTTCCTAGACAATCTCATTCATGCCTGTGACCTTAGTAATAACATATAAAATATGGGTCGCAAATAAATATCTCCAGCTTACTTCTCTTCTCAAAGCTTCAGAGGTAAGTGCCCAACTTCCTTAACATTACTATTTGGTGGTCTCAAAGTATCTTAACCTCAACAGGTACAAAGCTCAGCCCTCTCATCAAATATTTTCTCAGCTCAGAAAATTTAATTTATTTTAATATTTTCTTGATTAAATAAGAAATCTGGGTGCAAGCCTTGACTCTTCTATACCCTCAACCACCATATCGAATCCAATCTATTTTTCCTTCTAAATATTTCATGAATCATCCACTTCCCTTTATCTCCATGACCACTGTACTAATGCAAACTTCCCTTACCTTTTTCTAAAATATATAATTGCCAAATAATGGGTCTCCCCACATCCTGCTGCGATAGTCTTTTCTTGTGATGGTCTATCTGCCACACAAGGAATTTTCAAACTATCAATCGTGAGAAGTCCCCAAGCTTGAAACCTTTCAACAGTATCACTTTGATCTTAGAAAAATATAAAAATGAAAATCCTTAAGTTTGTTCACTAGGCCCTGTTAGTCTTATCACTTCCTGTCCCTGCAACCTTCTCTTACGTGACATTCTCCTCAAACTGCTTTTTTTTAAATTTTTTCAGTTTTTCCTTTCTTTGATCCTGGAACGTGCCTTCTAATTTCCACTACAGGGATTTTGCATATACTGTTTTCCTCTGTCAGGAAAATTCCACATCTTCTTCCTTTTTGTGTGTTAATTCCATAACATCATAACACACCACCTAATTTTTAGTATAAATCTGATATGTATGATATATTCCATCACAAAAGTGTGATTATTTCTTTCTGCACACCTATCATGATTCATAATTATACATTATTAGTATGATTATTCGACTAATATATGACTCCTGTTTTAGACTTGAAGTTCACTGATAACAGAGACTGTCTACTTCCTTTTCACCAATTGTATCCCTAGTATTTTGTATAATGGCTAATATATTGCAGGCACTCTATAAATATTTGGCAGATGAGGCAAAGTAGAGAGGCAGTCACATAACAAAGATAAACTTGGAAGGAAAATTTAGCTAGCCATGCAAAAGTAATTATTAAATTCAACTCCTACTGCAAAATGGTTTCTACTGGCCATTAAGTTTGGATCTATTTTGTTAACTTGTTGTTGTTAGGTGCTGTCAAGTAAGTTCTGATTATTTACTACGGCAGAGAAACATGGAATTGCTGGGGAAGATTTTCAAAATATCCATTGTCCCTCCCCTAATACCTCCAAGGCATAACACAATCTTGCTGTGGAGTGAGATGAGGATAGAGATATATGTATATACTTTGAAAAATACTGTCTAGATAGTTGTGATACATCCCTCCACAAGGTGAGAAACAAAGGTCTATATATCAGTTAAATATCTGGATTTTAGTAACTAAGAAATACTTTAGTTTGGCTTAATAAGTAATACATAACATAGGTCAAGGAATCCAAACCAAACCTGTTGCCATGGAGTCATTGCTGACTCATTGCAATTCCAATGTCACAGATTAGAACTGCCCCATAGGGTTTTCTTGGTTGCAGTTTTTATGTTAACAGAACACCAGGCCTTTCTTTTTCATCATCATTGAGTAGGTTTGAACCGTCAGCCTTTAAGTTACCAGACAATCACAAACCATGTATTACTTGGATAGCTAGTAATTGTTAAATGCAACTACTCACAACTATTAAATTAATGAATATATATATGGGGTGTGTGTATATTTGTGTATGCACATGTGCATATGCGTGTGTATTTTAAAATGTTCAGGGAACTAAATGCAATTCTGCATGGCACAGTGTGCAAGGTCAGCATGTGGTAGGGAGTTGTGAGTTGAACTTGATAACATAAACAAGAATCTGATTATGGACAACCATATGTGTTATTAGTTTTCAACAGGTGTTTGTTGTTGTCATGGGCTGTGGAGTTGGACCCAACTCATAGCGATCCCTCCTTAGGTTTCTGAGGTGGTATCACTACAGAAGTAGATTGTCCCAACCTTCCTTCCGAGGAGTGGCTGGTGGGTTTGAACCACCAGCCTTCTGGTTAGCAGTCAAGTGCCTTAGGCAGTAGAATTCTTAATTCTCAACCCGTGGCATATTGTGAAGATACAGGTAGGAGGTGATTGAGGTATTCTGAAGTGAGAAAAATTTTGAGCTTTAGGAAACATTTTAACATCTTAACCCACCAGCCACTCCTTGGAAGGAAGGTTGGGCAATCCTACTTCCATAGTGATACTGCCTCAGAAACCCAAGGAGGGGTCGCTATGAGTCGTAGCCGACTCGACGGCACATAACAACAACAACAACAACATCCCTTTAGTGGCTGAATGTGGATGGGTTTGAGGAAACAGTATTTCTTCATTCCAAAGGTAGGTGCTAAGGGTCTCCATAAGGCAATTAATGTACAATAGTTGAGATACTGATATAACCATGGCAGATTTTTATCCTTGCTTTCATGGGATTTTCATTCTTATGAGAGTATAGATGACAAAGAAGTGAAGCTACATATATAAAATATAATGTGGTAAGTGCAATGAAAGGAATAATGAAAGTCTTGTGATTAAGAGTAATAAGGGAAGGAAGTAAAATTCTTTACTAAAGGCCCTTTGGAAGAAACAAAATATCTAGCCTTATACTTGAAGGACAAGAAGGGGTCATCCATGAAAATATCCAAGGGAAGAACGTGTTAGGTAGAGAAAACAGCAACCCCAAAGACCAGCAGTGAGAAAGAAGTTAATGCAATCTAAGAACTGAAAGAAGACCATTATGGCCTATGGCACAGTGAACTAGAGCTAGAGAGCCAGAGACCACGTGTCATGTACAAGCAGTCTTGAGGTCAGGTCAACCAGTGTTAGTTCATGATTATGAGTTGTTATTAAGTTCTTAGTGCAAGGAGCAGGCACGAACAGGTTTTAAGTCTTGAAGAGGAAGGACATTTTAATTGCTGTGTGGAGGATGATTGGGGGTTGGGCAGTGGACAAACAGAGAGCAATTAGGGAGTTATTTCATAATTTCAAGGAAATGATGATAGTGGCTTGAGCCACAATGGGAATGTTGGTGGTGAGTTAGATGGAGATTTATATTAGATAATGTGTCTTTACTATGGTTTCTCTGTTACTGAAACAAGAGTTTTGTGATTAGTCATTCAATTATTTATTGAAGCATTGAATGAGTGGCTTTGGTATGAGGAGATAGAAACATTTTGGGATTTGTCCAATGTTTGCTGGTGCCATTTGTTGAGATGAAAATGTCTAATGACTAGGTAGGAAAGATTATGAGCAAAATTGTAGACCTGTTAAGTTAGACCAAACCAAACCAAACCAAATTCACTGCTGTCGAGTCAGATCCAACTCATAGCAACCCATCCTTGGGTTTCTGAGGCAGTATCACTATGGAAGTAGATTGCTCAATCTTCCTTCCGAGGAGTGGATGGTGGGTTTGAACCACCAGCCTTCTGGTTAGCAGTCAAGTCCCTTACGCGCTACACCACCAGAGCTCACATGCCCTATCAAAAAAGTGTGATAAGTATGTAATAAGTATACATTGTAGCAAGAATCAAGGAGCCAACTCAGGACCAGGCAGTGTTTCATTCTGCTCTGCGTAGGGTCATTATGAGTTGGAGATGACTCAATGGCACTTAACAAAAGTAAGAAAGGAGCAATTAATTACAGGGGCTCATAGATGGTAAGATTTTGCTGAGCTTCATATATTGTCAGTCAGGAAGAACTTGACAGTTACTACACTTGACATAATGAAACATGTGAGCTGGAAAGAGAGAAATTGGCTATCAGAGACTTGGGAGATTTGGTATCATTTTGAAAGTGGCACAATTTCGTTGATGACAATATTCAGGATATTATCATAAGAGTGAATAACTGAATTGGATTGTGGAAGAAACACTGTTTCAAATGAGTAAATCAAAAAACATAGAGTTCAGAATATGTTTTTGAAAATATCAGTAAGAGTGGCGGTGGAAGGAAATACTGTGGGCCAGGATCTAAAGCTTTTAGTACATGAAGAGTAGTTGGGAGATCATAAAGTGGCAGGATTGAGGTGGGGAATGAGTACCATCATCTCCAGTTGCTATCTAGTCAATTCCTACTTATGGAGACACTAAGAGTGTCAGAATCGAACTGTGCTCCAAAGGGTTTTCAAGGATATGTACTTAATTTTTGGAAGCAGACTGCCAGATCTTTCTTCTGATTTACCTCTGAAAGGACTCAAACTTCCAACCTTTCAATTAATAGCCAAGTGTGTTAACTATTTGCATCACTCTGGCAAATCGGTAAGATGGCTAAAATGACTTGTGCTTCAATGGAACAGAAGGATCTGGAAGCATCAAGAGAGCAGAAAGGATACCTACCCCATCCTCTGGATTGAACTGTCCTGAGATTGATTACAAAACATCCTGGAGTTGAAAAGACTAAAGGAGAAATGGTATTCTCAAAGGAAACCTAGGTTAGAGTAACATAAGGAGGTGTAAGGTTGTTCAGAGAAGAGAGTGAGGAGTCAGGGACTTGGAAGTTCAAGAAGAACACTTGAAGTGTGGGGAAATGTAGAGAAAATACCATTATGCTTCTGCACACTTAGAACTTTCTCAATAAATTTTACTGAAATTTAGGACCTGGACTGAAAACTTAAATTTTACTGAAATTTAAGATGTTAAGTTAAATTATGACTGATTAGATTGTGAGAGATCATCCAGAGAGATTTGCCTCCCCTGAAGCATGTTTTCACATTTCAAGGGCAATGAAACCAAGGACTGTGAAGACAGTTCTAGGTTGAAAAGCTAGTAGAACATTATCTTTACCTAGAGAATATACTTATATCCCAAATGGTTAGATCCCAGGATCCATGTCATTATATTTTCCAAGAATACCATCTTAAAAGGGGAGAAAAGGAAGCTGCCTCTCTCTTCTATTTAAATGCCTTTTTGTTTTGTTCTGTCTCTGGGGTTTCTCTCCTACAAGAGAGAACCCTGCCCCCTCTCTGTAGTATGTATGACATTTAGTCTTCATCATATTGCCCCAGAGGTGATGACTGGAACACTGGAGAATTTAATATTAATCATATGCTCTGTTCCAGAAACTTCATGTGTGCATTAGCAAAGAGTTTGTCAGGAAGAAAAATGTATAACCAAATGTTGGAAGTATGTGGATAAATTGTAGTGATATAAGGATGATTGCAATGATATATAGATGATTGTGATTTCTTGATATTCCAGAGATGACTTAGATAATTGTTTGCTTTAGTCAAGCAAGGAAAGATGAGCATCTGCACTTGGGCACATGCTATAAGGAGGGAAGGAGTTTGAAGATGCGTTTTAGAGGTGTGATTGGCAGGAATGGGTAATGGACTAGATGTGGAATTTTAGGAAGGCAAGGACTTTAGATTTTTCTTTATGTAACTGAATAAATAGTATGAATTGACATTTAGAACATAGGTAAAGGAACATATTGAGGAGGGAATCATAGCAAATTCAATATTTCATGTTAATTTTTTAGCATATGGTTTATTATTGCACAATTTGCATACACTAGAATCCATTATTTTTAAGCGAATAGTCTTATGGATTTGTAACTACCACCAAAATCAAGATACAGAATATATCCATCAATTCTTCAGTATCCTTTGAAGTCCACTCACTTCTCCACTCCTAGCACCTGGAACACATGGATCTATTTTATGCTCCTACACTTTTGCCATTTTGGAATGTCATATAATAGAATCATATAGTTCTTTTCTCACTTATTGAGATGGTTAGGTTCCAAAGACCAAGTTATTATGTGAAATCACTGTTTTGCGAAAATCGGAGGCTGCACTTCATATTAGGCACTGGTGTACCCTCTGGTCATTTACTGCCTGTCAGACATCCCCAATGCATCTTGGGATGTGCAAGGCACAGCAGGTCCTTCTTTCCCACCACTTCTCCTGAAGTACTGCGAGGCCCATGGGAATTGAGGGTGGTGGAGGTGGTGGTGATGATTGTGTGTTGCCCACTGCCTGTTTTCCCCCACCGTCCACCCTAGGTGAGGACCATTCTTATTCTTTGTGCATCCCGATTCTGCAGTCCTGTGCTACTTCCTTCCCTCTCCCTGCTTTCCCACCTCCTTCTGCTAACCTCCTGAGGATCTTCAAAACCTTGCTCACTTTCCCCTTGCCTGGTCGTGACCTCACATTATCCCAGCATCACCCCAAGCCTTCCATGGCTAAACTGAGTCATTGTGAATGAATGGGAGAATACATCCCATGGCCAGTCAGCTACCATCCCTTGAATGGCCATGTCACCACCAAGACCTCCGGCATATTATTCAAGGTGGCCTGTGGAGGGCATCCTGGACCCAGCCAGAGCCCCACATGGGGCTTGAACCACCAGACGTGCTGCTTGAGATTTTTCCAAAATTGTCATAAATGTGAAATATTGGATAATGAATTAGTTGATAAGTGAGGAGTAGAGGCATAGCTATTGTGTTGGACTGTTCTCATTTAGTATAAGGTTTTTGAAGTTCATCCATGTTGTTGGATGTATCAGCAGTATGTTTCTTTTAAATGCTGAATAGTATTTAATTGTATGATTATATCACAATTTGTTTATTCATTCACTGCTTCACAGATATTTGTGTTGTTTCCAGCTTTTTAGTGATTAAGAACAAACTGCTATAAACATTTGTGAATATGTCTCAACATAGGGGAGAAATCTGAGATGTTTAAAAATGTAAGAGCTTTCAGCTTGTGGGAAGTAAATAATTCCAGGAAGTATGTAGTAGAGTAAGCTGAGTAAAGGGCCAAGAAAGAAATCCTTAGAAAATGAACATTTAAAAGGCAGCCAAGGAAGAGGAAGTGCTGAAGGAGACAGAGAAATAATGATAAGGAGATTTAATGTGTACCATAAAAATGTTGGATCGTAGAAACTCAAAGATGCAGAGTTATAAGAGGTCAGCTCATGTTTTAAAAGAAAGAAATGTATTGAATGCTTTATAAAGCAAAATCCAAGTTTAAGTTAAGCTGAAAGACATTCTGTTTCACAATTATTTGCTGAATTGAATAGTACCACTATTATTAAATAAACTATTCTTAAAATAATTTAATGTTGCTATTCAGAGATATCTTCAGGTTTAGACTATTGTTTCCAAATTTAAAAAGTTGCTTTTGTGTTGGAATTCCATATTCCTGCTTAGATTCATTTTCATCTGGATGAGATTTAGGTATAATGGAGGAGAGTTGGGTAACCAGTTCAGGAGGCACAGTGTCTGCTAGAACAACTGTCCCTTTTTGATTAGTCTTTAACTGAGGTAGGTAAGGGCTCCTGTGAAGAGGAATCATAAAGTCTGAAAATAATGGATTTAAGAAGATTTAATTTTTCCAACAACCATGTGAGTAAGATTAGAAGAGGATACTTGTCCACTTGAGCTTGCATCGAGTGCAGCCTTGTGAGAGGCCATGAACAGGAGACCCAGCTAAACTGTTCATGTATTATTGACATACAGAAAATACATGAAAATTGTATGTTGTTTTAAACTGCTATATTTTTGGGGTAATTTGTTATGCAGCAATAACTATCTAATACACTTCCCATTACCTTGCTGAATAAAATCACACCGACAGTCTGAAATTGACCATGGTGGGAGTATTTCTACCCTTAAAATTAGTTAATATTATAAATCAGGGTTTTCTTAGTTAACTCTACACGTGTTTTCTGGATTTTATTGACTCCCCATAAATAATATTTCTTAAAGTTTAATCATCCCATAATTCTCTGTTTAGACCCATTCACAAATGTTTACAGTAGTTTACTCACAATCACCAAAAAGCCAGAAATAACACAGATATTTATCAAGCAAAGAATGTATAAACCAATTATGATAGAGGTGTGTTGTTAGGTGCTGTAGAGACCCTATGTACTCATAGACTCATTGAGACCCTCTGTACAACAGTGTGAAACATTACCTGGTCCTGAGCCATCCTCACAATCATTCCCTTGTTTAAGCCCATTGTTGCAGCTCCTGTGTCAGTTCATCTTGTTGAAGATCTTTCTCTTTTTCACTGATCCTCTACTTTACCAAGCATAATGTCTTCCTCCAGAAGCTGGTCCCTCCTGATAACATATCTAAAGTAAGAGAGATGAAGTCTAGGCATCCTTGCTTCTGAGAAGCAGTCTGGCTGTACTTATTCCAAGACAGATTTGTTCGTTCTTCTGGCAGTCTGATATTTTCAATATTCTTTGTCAGCGTCATAATTCAATTGCATCAATTTTTTTCATTTTCCTTATTCATTGTCCAGCTTCCACATGGCTTGGGTCAAGCTTACATTAGTCCTCTAGGTGACTTTTTGCTATTTAAAAGTTTTAAAATGTCTTTTGTAGCTGATTTGCCCAATGCATTTATAAAACCTCTTTTCTTCATCATTATATGTGTTTTAAACACATTTTTAAGCACAACATTTTGTTCTAAGCACAACATTGAATACAAGATTCATGAGTTAGCTAATTTCTCTTAGATAGGTATGTGAATAGAAGTTAAAACATAATGTTATATGTTTGGGAAGGAAGAAAGGCTTACAAAGGGCATTTGGATAATAGGCAAAAAGTGCCAAGTATAGAGCTTAATAAAGAACTGAAAATTTCTTATATACTTCATTCCCACAGTCAGAAATGGTCTCTTCAGGTAGATGTGCATGGCTAAAGTATGATAATAAAATGACAGATGCCTAGGTATTATTAAGGGGAACATGAATTAATGAAGAATGGGATATTTCTTTTGCTTGATTTTCAACAAACAGAATTATTACTATTAGATCATTACCTTAAAAATAGCACTGATACACAGTTTTATTGCCGAATGTAAAATTCTATTTTTGGCTAAAAAAAAAAAAAAAAAAAAAAAAAAGAAAACGAATATAATGGAAAATTGCTCCAACCAGCAAAATTTAGAATATTTCAAAATTAAAATCCCAAAATCAAACTCACTGCCATCCACTCTACTGGTCTCAAAGCTATCCCTCCTTCGGTTTCTGAGGTGGTATCTCTATGGATGTAGATTGCCTAATCTTCCTTCTGAGGAGTGCCTGGTGGGTTTGAACTGGCAATTGAGATTGGTCTAATAGTTAATGTATATGCTACATCCATTTCAGTTTGGTTTTCTTTAAAGTGGGATATTCTATTTTAAATTTACAAGTGCTATTAATGATAATTTTGAAATTAACTTCACACTATCACTATCTTTGTATCAAAATTAGAGAAGCATTTTGTTTCTTTGTAATTTTGTTTATTGTTTATAGCTATGTATATATTACTCATCATTTGTGGTAGCAAACAGGCTATTAGAAAGATTGACTAGGGTGTTTAAACAAGCAATGAGAGAGAACACAAAAATATGAAAATGTTTGAGCAGCTAAATAGATTAATATTCAGGGAGTATCAATAGGAAGCCAGGTAAGTAGTGTCTGAGGTGTCTGCCAGAACAAAGCAGAGATTCAGAAGCAGAAATTTTCAGTTTCTGGGTTGAGAAGAAGCTGAATGGATTGTAAAAAGAAGATAAAACTCATCCCACAGAAACCTGAGAACAAGCAACTTTGTAAAATGGAACTAAAGCAAACGTGAGGCAGCATGGTGGGAAAGAACGTCAAGATGGTCTCATGTAAATGATAGAAATCCAAGTGAATTGCAAAGTTGGACCCAGATCATCAGCAGGGATTTGGGTCTTCTATCCTGCTCTAGAGTATTGGACAGAGTTTCTTACAGGTCTATAGTTACAGTCAAGATTGTTCTTCAACATTTATGTCAGGTAGATACACTCCTTGGAGAAACAATCATGGGAGAAAGAAGGGCTGCTTATGCACAGGGAGACATCTCAGGGGGCGGGAGTGTATGGAGGGATGGAAACTGGGAAGAGGTAACTATGGGGAGGAAGTGGGAGGGGAGCTGTTGCATTGTGGTAAACTGGTCAATGTCGTGAGACAAAGTGTATGTGAACTGCTGTATGGAAAGTGAGTTTGCTCTGTAAATTCTCACCCAACTCACAATAAAAAAAAAAAAAAAAAAAAAAAAAAGGAAAGAAAAGAAAAAGATTGTTCTTCAAGAATGAGGTCAGGCT
This sequence comes from Orycteropus afer afer, assembly GCF_000298275.1. Lineage (NCBI taxonomy): Eukaryota > Metazoa > Chordata > Mammalia > Tubulidentata > Orycteropodidae > Orycteropus > Orycteropus afer. The sequence goes on along the minus strand of NW_006921725.1, from coordinate 4,650,434 downwards.
GACTCTGTAGTGAGAGTTGAAAGAGTTCAAAGTCAAGGACAAATGAGATTTCATGGTTTAAACCTATTAGACCATGCTATTGCTATTGCTCTGTACACATTATAAAACATATGCTTTAAAACCTATGGACAAATGAAAAATATTAAGGCTACTAAGGAAATGTAAGCAAAAAGTCACCTTAGCCCAACATTCTTGATATTTTAGAAAATGATATTTTTTGCAATAAAAGTTTTCAAGCGTAGTTCCATGTTTCTTTTGTTGAAGTACACATTGATTAGCATCCTTCTGTTTTAAGTTTATTTCTGAGCATATTTAAATTAAGTGCTTTGGGCTGACACTTTTTAACAGATTGATACTTGGATTTAATGGCTCCAGAGATTCAATTAACATGTTGTCTTTCTTTTCTCCTGACCATTGATAAAATTGTTAAAAGAGCCTAACTGGACCTAACATAAGTCCCAGTGATACACACAAGATCCTTCCAATTGACTTGATAAATTGTAATTTGTCACGCTCTTTAATAACTTCTCAAACAACTTTCAATTCACCTGTCAATGTTGGTGTCCAAACTAATGTTTATTATTCAAGTATTATTTATTGAAATATGCTTTCAAATATGGCCTAAAATTAAATATATCATGTATTGAATATTGCTCCTCAAAATAACTAAGTCACATAAAAAAATATAACCTTTATCCACTTACAAAGATTTTTAAATTTCTGTGTATGCTGATTTTTAATTAAGTAAATTTAAGTTTGTACAAACCACTTTCACAAATATTATTAACACAATTTTGTATAACTAAAAACCAAACCCATTGCCATCGAATCAATTCCTACTTATAGAGTCCTTACAAGACAGAGTAGGAAGCTCTGGTGGCATAGTGCCTAAGGCATTTGACTGCTAACCAGAAGGCTGATGGTTCAAATCTACCAGCTACTCCTTAGAAGGAAGGTTGGACAATCTGATTCCATAGTGACACTGACTTGGAAACCCAAGGACAAGTCTGTAGGAGTTGGATTCGACTCGGCAGTGAGTTTGGTTTGGTTTGGATAGGACAGAGTATAACTGCCCTGTAAGGTTTCTATGAATGCAGTCTTTACAGAAGCAAACTGCCACATCTTTCTATCTCTGGAGTCACTAGTGGGTTTGAACTGCCAACTTTTCAATTAGCAGGCAAGCACATAACAACTGTGCCACCAGGGCTCCTTTCCATTTTGTATATAATACAATTAAAGATGAAGTAACTTGCTAAAAATATTATCATAATAGCAATCATGACAAAAACAAAGGCACTCTCAGACTGGCATTAGAGTAGAGAGGAAATTTTAAGTTTCCTAGGTAGTGTATGGGAGCTCTGGTAGCATAGTGGCTAAGACACTTGCCTGCTAACCAGATGACTGGCGGTTCAAACCCACCAGCCACTCCTCGGAAGGAAGGTTGGGCAATCCTACTTCCGTAGTGATACTGCCTCGGAAACCCAAGGAGGGGTCGCTATGAGTCAGGTATGACTCGATGGCACATAACAACAACAACAACAGGTAGTGCATGGCTAAGTGCTTGGCTGCTGACTGAAAGGTTTGTGGTTCAAGTCCACCAGCCACTCCATCAGAAAGAAAGATGTGGTGATTTTCTCTTGCAAAGATTTCAGCTTAGGAAACCCTATCCAGCAGTTCTATTCTGCTCTGTAAGGACACTATAAGCTAGAATTGACTCAATGACATCTAACAACAATAATACCAAGTTTTCAGAATGCAATTAAGAAACAAAAGAATCACTTACAGACTATATTCTGGTTAATAGTTCTCTTGAAGACTTGTCATCTGCAACATAACATATTTTTCAAATACTTTAAATTTCCCAGAATCCTTTTAGGTAACATCTAAGTAGATAAAACTAAGAAATATGGGCAGATATTTTGAATGAGTATTAAAAACTGATTTGCAATTGTGGTTTTAAAGAAAAAAGTGACATTTAATGTTTTTCTTTTGTAGGCAGAATAAATTTGGCATTAATTGACAATAAAAATTCACTGGTTCTTAACAATTTATATAGTGCCATCTATCTGCTACTACTTTGAGTTTACTTATGCTACCATTGTATGAATAATAGTATTTTATTTTGGAGATACATTTTACTAGGTTGACTATATAGCAGAGCATTACTCTATAGCAAGATCTATTATCAGCTTTTAGATTTTATATTTCCTTGATTTGTAAAATATATTCTTGGTTATTTTCCAAAAATTAGCACTAGTTTTAGATCAAGGTCCTTGCCAAAGCTAGAAAATTAACAATAAAATAAATACTTGCTGCTGTTATCAAATGTATTTCCCACTAGTTGCCCTAAATTATAAACATAGATTATTATTATACAGACAAATAAGCTAATCATATCCTAAAATAGATTTGAAGTCCATGCCTTTGAAATTTTCTTTCCAAGATTTTGTGGCAGCTCATTTTACTGTGGAGAAGCAACTTTATAATGATTGAAGATTCAAAATATTAAATAATTATTGTATGTTGGTTGATAAAATAAAAACTGCCACTTGCAAGTGGGAAATGGTAAGAGAAAATAGTTATGGACTCAGAGACATAAGACTTTTAGCCTTTTATTGTCAAATGATATAGTGCAAGCCTGGATATTGGTTAGATCAAACAAAATGTTTATAGTCTTATAGAAAAATTATTTTGTATATTTCAAGACACTTTTTCAGGAATTATGGGAGAGAAAGATACTAATGAAGTACATCCTGACATACTGAAATATTCTCACTTTGTTAACCTGACCAATCACATCAAGTTTGGTCTCATCATCCAAACAGTCCCTAGCAGAGAAAATTGTCAATAATCAGAGAAAATCAAGGTAGAAAATTGATGCTTTTTGGACACTTGGAGCAACATAGGTCAGGTTGCCCTTCAAGGGCACACTAACAAGATGATCCAGGAAAGGTGCAGCCAATTTGATTGTGAGGTATCATCTGATCATTGTTAAAGCTTTCAGAGCACTCAAAAGCTAGACAAAGAATGTCTCAAAGTGCTTATAGGCCCAGAATTAAATTTTGTGTCATCCTTTTTACTATTTCTCTGGCAATAAATGTAGAATGAACAAATAATTAATTCTACACATTTATTGTATATAAAAACTTGTATTTTTAAAAATCTTTTTCATTAAATTAATGCTGAAAAGCAAAAGATAGAATACTTTGTTCATGTGTCACTGTCATATTATTCTCAGGCATAACATAACGGGCCATACTCATAACTTTGTGACAGATAGGAAAATAGATGTGGTTCAAATCCTTGTGCAAACAGTGTGATTTTTGAAAAGTCACTCAACCTCTGTAAGTCTCAGTTTCCTTATCTGTAGATTAGAGGTAGTGATACATACAGTGTCGCATTTGTGTGTGGATTAAAAAATATGATTCATAACATTTTGTCTATGTAAAGTCATTCAGTTAAGAACATATTTCTTATTGTTGATTGTGTTAGCAATTTTTCTGCACAGAATTTTATGTTCTAAGGATTTGGCAAAGAATTGTAACCACACAAGTTCCTACCTCTGAGCATGTAAAACCTTACACATAGTAAATGTATATAGGAAAAAAAGCACATGAAAAACATTAAACATATAAATGTTCTGAACTCTGAGATATATCTCGATGGATCAAGCTGACATTAGTAACTTCAAAGATTTCTTAGGAAATGTAGAAGGCAGTGGACCAATTGGGACCGATTGGGAAAAGGAGGGTGAGAATGTTTGCACAACTCAAAAAATGTAATCAATGTCACTGAATTGTACATGCAGATATTATTGAATTGTATGTTCTGCTGTGTATAGTCTCAACAATAACATGCAAGCTATTTTAAAAAAAACAACAACACCATTGATAACCTCCAACTTAGCACTTTGTTTTTGACACCAACCAGTTAAACAGTTGTCACTCAGTGAATTCTAACCACGGTGATCCCATATGTGTCAGGGTAGAACTGTACCCTATGAGGTTTTCAGTGCCTGGTTTTTTTATAAGTAGTTTTCCAGGCCTTTCTTCCAAGACACCACTAAATGGACTTAAACCTCAACATTTTGATTAACAGTTGAGCATGTTAGCCATTTGCATACCTAGTTTAGATCTAGGATGGAATAGAGTTAATTTGATATATGTGTGCAGATCTTCATTTACCTAGAAGTTATTGCTGTAAGCTTAATGAGCACAGTTCCTTTAACTTGTTTTATTACACCTTATGGCTTGAATGTATAAACAATATTATAAAATATATCTATCTGAAGTGTGAGCTATAGCTGAAATCCATTTGTGACATGTGTTGTAAGTGTTAGGGAAGTGAGAGCCATGTGATTTGCTCAGACGATATCATATTTCATCTCTGGTATAACATTTAAAGTGTGTTTCAGCTGCTGGGAGAGTAACACATAACTTGTGCCATGCCTCTCACTTCAGTAATCAACAAGCATACAACAGTACCATTGCCTGAATAACATCAGATGCATCAGGATCATAGGGGTGTTATCTTGCTGTGCCATACCATTCACTGATTAAAAGGCTCTTGACTCAGACTGTGTCTAACTCAACAAGTATATGCACTCAGCACCTACTATTAACATTTCAAATCTTAGCATTACACTGCTAAACGATGTAGCCTAGGCAAAGCTCTTATTGAGGAAAACAGCAATGACAAAAACACACCACCATGGCATTGTTCTATGGTTAATAATCTCTTTATATATTGCCAATATTTTGCAGTGAAACTTTGATCAACTGCTGTTGTTAGGTGCCATTGAGAAAATTCTGACTCATAACAACCTTATGTCCAACAGAACAAAACTCTGCCTTATTCTGTGCCATCCTCACAATAGTTGCAATGTTTTAAGCCATTTTTGCAGCCACTGTGCCAATCCATTTCACTAAGAGTCTTCCTTTTTCTGCTGATCCTGTACTTTACAAGTATGATGTCCTCCAGGCACTGGTGCCTCCTGATAACATGTCCAAAACACGTGAGGTGAAGCCTCATTATCCTCTCTTTCAAGGAGCTGTACTTCTTCCAAGGCAGGTTTGTTCCTTCTTCTGGCAGTCTATGTTGTTGTTGTTATGTACCATCAAGTCGGACCCGACTCATAGTGACCCCCTTTGGGTTTCCGAGGCAGTATCTCTGCAGAAGTAGATTGCCCAAACTTCCTTCTGAGGAGTGGCTGTTGGAAGTCCATAGTGTATTCAATATCTTCACCAACACCATAATTTAAATGTATTGATTCTTCTTTGGTCTTCTTTATTCACCATCCAACTTTCTCATGCTTATGAAGCTATTGAAAAGACTATGGTTTGGGTCAGGTACACATAACTTCTCAAAGTAACATTTTTATTTTGAGCACTTTAAAGAGGTGTTTTTCCCAATGCAATGTGCTATTTCATTTCTTGACTGCTGTTTCTATAGCTGTTGATTGTGGATCCAAGCAAAATGAAATCCTTGAAAATGCCAATTTTTCTATGCTTATTGTGATGTTGCTTATTAGTCTAGTTGTGAGGGTTTTTGTTTTCCTGATGTTGAGGCATAATCCATATTGAAGATGAATTTTTGATCTTCATTGGTAAATGCTTCCTTCAAGTCTTCTTCACTTTGAGCAAGCAAGGTTGTCCTACCTGCATATCACAGGTTGTTACTAATTGTTCCTCCTATCCTGATACTGCATTCTTTTTGATATAGTCCTGCTTCTGGGATTATTTGCTTAGCATACAGATTGAATAAGTACTGTGAGAGGATACAACCCTGATGCACACTTTTCCTGATATAAACCATACAGTATCCTTTGTTCTGTTCTAAAGATGCTCTCATGGTCTATGTACAGGTTCCTCTACAGCTTAATTAAGTATTCTCAAATTTCTATTCTTCTCAATGTTATCCAAAATTTGTTATGATTCCTACATTTGAATGTCTTTGCATAGTCAATAAAGCACAGGTAAATATCTTTTTGGTATTCTCTGCTTTTAGCCAAGATCTGTCTGACATCAGCAATGATATGCTTCATTCCATGTCCTCTTCTGAATCTGGCTTGAAGTTCTGGCACTTCCTTACAATGTACTACTGCAACCACTTTTGAATTATCTTCAGCAAAATTTTACTTGTGTATCATACTAATGATGTTTGATAACTTATGCATTCTGCTGGATCACAAAAAATGTTTTGGCTGGTATGCATAAAAGAAAAAAACAAACCAAACTCATTGCCAGCGAGTTGGATCTGACTCATAGTGACACCTCCTTGGATTTTGAGGCAGTATCACTACAGAAGTCGATTGCCCAATCTTCCTTCCAAGGAGTGTCTGGTGAGTTTGAACCCCAGTCTTCTGGTTAGCAGTCAAATGCCTTAGGCACTATGCCAGCATAAATCTTGTTTCTTATTGAATTTATGAATGCTTAAAGATATTGATATTTATTAGCATACATTCAGAGCAATTAATAATTATTTTTAATGTAGACATGAATTGTTAAACCATCCAGTTATATTAATACACATCAATTTAATTTTTTGTGCAAAAATCAAAAGATTTTATTTCAGATACTACAAAACCATTATCCATAGATATTTGAAAACATTTATGAATGAATAATCTGAAGGTCAGACTTCAAACGATATCAGACACAGATGCATCAATGACTAAATGATAGGCAATATAAATGACTATACTCACATAAGAATTCCAACTGAAGCTCTGGCTTTAACACACTGAGGAGCACATAATTAAAAACTTATGATTTTTATTACACAATTCTAATCATATAGGTAGGAGCTCTGGTAGCATAGTGCCTAAGGCACTTGACTGCTCACCAGAAGGCTGGCGGTTCAAACCCACCAGCCACTCCTCAGAAGGAAGGTTGGGCAATCCTACTTCTGTAGTGATACTGCCTCGGAAACCCAAGGAGGGGTCGCTATGAGTCTGGGCCTACTTGACGGCAAAAACAACAACAACAACAACAATCATATAGGTTATCTAATTTCTTAATCTATGCAGATAAAATAGTAAAAAGGGAGTTATGCATGACATTTTTATGGTACAAATCCCAGATAAAAATCTATTACAGAATGTCCAATAATTCTAAATACATTCAGCATACATTTGTTGTGCTCTTAGTGCTTATATGAATTGTAATGCAAAGATGAGCTGTGCACTTAAATGGATTGAGAATTACTACATTTTCTTCATAATCTCTTTTTGGGAAAGAAAGGAAGTTGACCATGTGTCTTAGTTGTCTAGTGCTGCTGTAACAGAAATATCACAAGTGGATGGCTTTAATAAATAGGGATTTTTTTTTCTCACAGTTTAGTGGGAGCTGGGCAATGAATAAGGAAGACTGAAGAGGAGTTGATGATTATGAGACATGGTGTTGGTGAAGAATCTGAAAGTACCATGGACTGCTAAAAGAGCTAACAAATCTGTTCTGGAAGAAGTTCAGCTGGAACACTTCTTGAAAACGAGGATGGCCAGACTTCATCTCACCTACTTTGGTCATGCTGTCAGAAGGGACCATTCCCTGGAGAAGGATATCATGCTAGGTAAGGTGCAGGGTCAATGTAAAAGGGGAAAGACCTCAACGAGATGGATTGACACAGTGGCTACAACAATGGGCTCAGGTATAGCCAGGATTGTGGGACAGGCACAGGACCAGGCAATGTTTCATTCTGCTGAACACAGGGTTGCTGTGAGTCAGAGATGGCTTGACAGCATTTTAACAACAACAGCAACAACAGGAGACTAGAAATCTAAATGTACAGTGCTTGTCTAGGGGAAGGCTTTCTTTCTCTGCTAGCTAGCTCTGGAGGGAGATCTTTGTTTCTTCAGCTTCTGCTTTCTGGTTCCTTTGAGATAGCTAAGTCTCTTGTCATGAATCAGTCTTATCCCATTTCTTCTCTGATTGCTTGCTTGTTTAATCACTTTTGTATCTCAAAAGAGAGTGACTGTGGTAGTTAAGTTTGCTGGAACTGATTTTGCATGGCTAGGGAGCTGGATGTAGTTATTCCCCATGATGAGAATGGTAACCAGCTCCATGGTGGAATCTACTGGAGCAACTGAGTAGCTGCCTTAGGGATGTGGTCTGTTTCTAGTTTATAAGAAGTTTTGAGAAAGGTCTCTGAGTTTTTTGGCATGCTTGGACCTTGCAGGTAGCCAAGACTTCATTCAGCTGCCTGCTTTGCTATCTGTTGATCTTGGGACTGTTAATAACTTCAATCAGTCGCCTGCCATCTTGTTTGATAACTTTGGGACTGTGCCATTTTATTTGAGTTTGTCAGCCTCAGCAACCAGAAGCTGCCTAAGTTAAGAGATACCTCCAGCTTCCATGGTAGGGAGCAAGAGGCAGAGCTGAAGCCCAAGGTATAGGGGCATTCACCCAAACCCTAGAGCTGGCACTTTGAACTTGGGCTTCTAACCTTCTAAACTGTAAGAGCATAATTTCCTGTTTATTAATGCCACCCGTTTGTTGTATCATCTGTTAGAGTGGCACTAGAGGACCAAAACACTGGCTCAAGATACACAATATACTAATCCTGCCTCTTTAACATAATGAAGACAACCATTCCCAGATAAGATTATAACCAAAGGCATTGAGATTAAGATTTACAACATATATTTTTGTGGACACAATTCAATCTGTAACACCACTAAAACAATTTAAATTTAAGTATCTGCACAATTTTCCTAGGTGAATATCATATCCATGTATCAGACAAATTAGGTGAAAATATGTATCACCTAATGAATGCTATTCCTATAAATGTCTGAAATGTCCTTTACCTCATCAATGATCATCAATCAAAGCTTACCTGGTCTTCAGTCATTAGGGTTCAATGTGTCAAATCTATTCTTAAGATTGTCTCTAAATTCAAGTGGGATATACTCAAGGTCATATTTTGGCTCTCGTGGACTTGTTTTAATTTACTTCAACTTCAACTTCAACTTGGATATGAGCAAATGATGATATTGAGTTTCTTCATGGTCTCTTTCCACAGATATTGTTGTTTTGATTCCATCCACTGAGGTCGAAGGGTATAGTGTAGATATTTGCATAGATTTAGTCATTGTTCTTTCAAAATTCTATTGTGCAATCTCCTGAGTCATTTCTACAATCAATGCCATATTTTCCAATTACTAATCTTTCTTCTATGTTTCTAACTTTTACATTCCAATCAGTAGCAGTTAAAAAAAAACCAAAGGAAGGAACACACTTTGCATTTCTTAAACTGAAAGAAAATATTCAACCCAGAAATTTCAATGTTGAAGGATTCTATGGGAAAAATATTGAATGATACAGGAAATGTCAAGAAAAGATGGAACGAATACACAGAGTCACTGTACCAAAAATAATTCATCGATGTGTAACTATTTTAGGAGGTAGCAGATTATCAAGAACTGATGATATTGAAAGAATAAGTCTAAGTTGTGCTGAAGGCAATGGCAAAAATCAAGGTTCCAGGAATTGATGGAATACAAATTGAGATGTTTCAACAAATAAAAGCAATGTTGAAAGTGTTCACCTATGTATGCCAAGAAATTTGGAAGATAGCTGTTTTTGGCCAACCAGCTTGAAGAGATCCATATATATGCCTGTTCCAAAGAAAGATGATCCAGTAGAATGTAAAAATTACTGATCAATATCATTAATATCACACACACAAGTAAAATTTTGCTGAAGATAATTAAAAAAATGGTTGCAACACTACATGGAAAGGAAGTGCCAAAAATTTAAGCCAAATTCAGGAGAGGACATGAAATGAGGGAAGTCATTGTTGATATCAGACTGATCTTGGCTAAAAGCAGAGAATACCAGAAAGATGTTTACCTATTTTTTATTGACTATGAAAGACATAGGAGCTCTGGTAGCATAGTGCCTAAGGCACTTGACTGCTACCAGGAGACTGGCAGTTCAAACCCACCAGCCACTCCTCGGAAGGAAGGTTGGGCAATCCTACTTCCGTGGTGATAACTGCCTCGGAAACCCAAGGAGGGGTCACTAGGAGTCGGGGCCGACTCAATGGCAAATAACAACAACAACAAGGAAAGACATACAACTCTGTGGGTCATAACAAATGATGAATAACATTGCAATGAATGGCAATTCCAGAACACTTAATTGTGCTCATGAGGAACCTCTATGTATAACAAGGGGCAATAGTTCTAACTGAACAAGGAGATATCATGTGGTTTAAAATCAGGAAAGGTGTATGTCAAAGTTGTATCCTTTCATCATAATTATTCAGTTTGTATGATGAGCTAATAATCTGATAAACTGGACTATATGAAGAAGAATGAAGCATCAGGATTGGAGGAAGAACCATTAGCAACTTGTGACATACAGATGACACAACCTTGCTTCCTGAAATGAAGAAGATTTGAGCACTTACTGATGAAGACCAAAGACTACAGCCTTCAGTATGGATTACACCTCAATATAAAAAAAAAGTAAAATTTTTCACTACTGGAAAAATAAGCAACATTATGATAAATGGAGACAAGATTGAAGTTGTCAAGGATTTCACTTTACCGGCTCTATAATCAATGCTCATAGAAGTAGCACTCAAGAAATCCACCAATGTATCCCATTGGGCAAATCTGCTGCAAAAAACCTTGTCTTAGGATGAATAAAAGACAAACCATAGATAAATCAGTGGTACTTAGGAGTATATATATAGGTATCTATCTATCTACTTGACTGCTCACTAGAAGGCTGGCGGTTCAAACCCACCAGGCACTCCTCGGAAGGAAGGTTGGGCAATCCTACTTCCGTAGTGATACTGCCTCGGAAACCTAAGGAGGGGTCGCTGTGAGTCGGGGCCAACTCGACGGCACATAACAACAACAACAACAACATAGGAAGCATAACACTCAGTATGCAGGTGACCACATTACATAAGACCTCATCACTGGGAATGACTACATCATAACTTATAAACCACCTAGAATCATGGTTCCAACAAGATGATACACAATCTTAACCATCACAGACTTATTTAAAGTATGAAAAAACCAAGATGTCTCTTTGAGGACTAAAGTGCAACTGACCCCAGCAATGGTATTTTCAACTATCTTGTATCCATGTGAAAGATGGGCAATGAATAAGGAAGACTGAATAAAAATTGATGTGTTTGAAGTATGCTATTGGTGGAGTATTGAACAAACAGATTGTCTTGGAAGAAGTACAGTGGGAATGTTCCTTAGAACTGAGGATGGTGAACATCTCGTATGCTTTGGACATGTTATCAGTAGGGACTAGGCCCTGGAAAAGGACGTCATGCTTGGTAAAGTAGGGTCAGCACAAAAGAGGAAGGCTCTCAACGAGATAAATTGACACAGTGGCTGTAACAATAGGCTTAATCATAGCAACAATTGTCAGGATGGTACAGGAATAGGTAGTGTTTTATTCTGTTGTCTATGGGGTTTCTATGAGTTGGAACTAAATCAAAATCACCTAGGAAAAAACAATACCTAAAAATGACAGTGGGTAATACTAAAGCATAGAAACATAGCTTCATTTAGAGAGAGAAATTCTGTATACTGCTTTTCCTTTAGGCATACCTTTATTTCACATGATATTTTTGCCAGAATTTTAAGTTTATAATTCTTATGAAGTGAGTTTCTCTTACTTAATCTCTATATCTGCTCATCTACTGTATGCATTTCTTCAGTCATCTCTTCTGCTTTTCTTCCTATTGTCATCCCAGGAAAGAAACAAATGTCTACCCTGTCCAGGCACAGTCATGTTGGGTTTTTAAGATGAAATAAAGGTGAACAAAATGAAATTTATTCTAGGATGTAGTACTATTTTAAATGGGGCTATTACCATGTAAGATAACACATCACAGATGCTGTAACGGTGATATGCATAAAGCTATTGGTGAGGAAGCTGGAATAAACATTTCCATCTAAGGCAAGTGGGCAAAATTTCATCAGATAGGGCATAGTAAGTAGACTTTTGAAAGATGAATAGGCATTTGCCAGATGGAGAACAATTGGGAAGACTTTATTACAGAGTTTGGAACATAGGGTTTAGAAGTTGTGGTGAAAACTTGAAATGCATTAATGAACATGAAACTTTTCTTTAAACTTAGAAGTGAGAAAAAATGAGCCATCATTTGCTCATGTAAAATATTTTTTTTGATGTGTGCATTTTCAATAGAGACTGTTGGAATAAATAGGAGCTGTTTCCAGCTTCTCTCTTACATTTGGAAAAAGGCTGTCATCTCAGTATCCTACGTAAGATTGGGAGACTATTTTTATTATTTATTTAGTTTTATTGTGATTTGGGTGAAAATTTACAGAGCAAATTCACTTTCCATACAGCAGTTCATATATATTTTGTCTCATGACATTGACTACAATTTACCCCAATGCAACAGCTCCCCTCCCACTTCCTTCCAATAGTTACCTCTTTCCTGTGTCCATCATTCCATGCACTCCTGCCCCCTGAGCTGTCTCCCTGTGCATAAGCAGCCTTTCTTTCTCCCATGATTGTTCTCTCCAAGGAGTGTATCTACCTCAGGTAAATGTTCAACTCATATGCCTGTCTTTTACTTGGCTGGAAGCCACAAGTGTGGATTCATTTCCAGACCTGAAGGGCAAGTACAGGCCATAGTCTGAGTGGTTGCACCAGACTCTATCAGACCAGCAAACTTGGTCCAAAATTGAGAGACTATTATTCAAATCTTGGATAACACCTTATTGGAACTTTATTTCCTTTCCCCCTGCAAAGAACTTCTTAATCATCTGCTAAGGTGCTCTTAATTCCCTGTGTTGCTAGGACACTTAGCCCCTTCCTCAGGAATAGATACAAATACAAAGGAGGAACAAGAATGTAATGTTTGAAGACTTCTCCCTCAAAAGGGAGACATATGTTCATTAGTACTCAAGTTGAAAATTGATAAGCAAATATTTGTATGGGAGTCTATTGTGTACCAGGAATGATGGAAAATACACAACAATAGCATTTCACAATTAAAAGAAGATTTAGGGTCATATAGTCAAACTTCTTTCAAAATCAAGTAATTTGCTCTACAACAGGCTTGTTATACAACATTTTATCAAGTTGTCCAATGAATATTCACTTCTTTTAAGAAAACTACTTTGCCAGTTCATATCATTTAAATGCCCTCCTAGTCTGAAGATGTGATATGCTTCTCTGTAAATTTTACCCAGTGATCCTAGTTCTGACCTCTGGGGATCCTTAGAGTAAATCTGCTTAATCAATTAACTAGTTACTTTAAGTTGACTAAGACTCATGTCAACCCCATATATATCAGAGTAGAATTATGTTCCATTGAAAACACTATGAAGAACAGTTCGACTCTGACACACATAGAATAATTTTCGATGGTCAATATTTTGGAAGTTGATTGCCAGAACTTTCTTTCGAAGTACCTTTAAGTGGACTCAAACTATCAACCTTGTGGGTAGCAGCTTACAGGTTTTCTGATATTTGAAGATTTTAATCAAGCACCTCTACCTCCAGGATAAATATTCTACATTCCCTTGATGTTTCCATAAATGGTATTTATCTATCCTATGACCACCCCAACTGCATATTGAGCTTGTTAATTTCCATAACTAAAGAGGTAGAAGGCTGTTATTAAGACTCAGTTACCCTTGTATACAGTACTGTTGGCTCATATAGAGTTCATGTACACCTAAAGCTCCAATGTTTACCCAAAATTTCAATTGCTTGTGGTCTCAAGCTATAACTTCTGTATTTAATAGCTGAACCAAATAAGGATGTGTGAAATTTAATCAAGAACTTTGCATATCATGTTTCTGCTGTCCAAAAGCCATCCCTTTCAAATTATTTTGTGATAAAAGCACTGCACAGAATAAGACCAAAAATACCTTTTAAGACATGACTTTGGAGGCTGGTTTCCAGACTGAACAAAATCCAATAAATCAACTCTCTTTGTTCTGCCATCTGTGAATCTACCTGTAGCTACTGTGGTTGAGCCCCTTTCCCTATTTTGTTCAAAACAATATTATGAAAGATTCTGTACAATACCCCCATCCCAAATACTGTTTTGTATTTAATCTGTTGGATAGACTTCTCTATTCACTACAAACTCACTACCGTTGAGTCAGATCTGACCCATAGTAAACTTTCCTTGTGTTTCTGAAGCGGTATCACTACAGAAGCAGATTGCCCAACCCTCCTTCTGAGGAGTGGCTGGTGGATTTTTGGTTAGCAGTCAAATTCCTTAGGGACTACGCCACCAGAGCTCCCTTCTCTATTCACTGTTGTTATTTGCCGTCAAGTCGGACCCAACTCATAGCGACCCCTCCCTGAGTTTCCGAGGCAGTATCACTATGGAAGTAGATTGCCCAACCTTCTTTTTGAGGAGTGGCTGGTAGGTTTGAACCGCCAGCCTTCTGGTTAGCAGTCAAGTGCCCCAGGCACTATGCTACCAGAGCTCCTCTCTATTCACTAGGTAGGCTATATTTCTACTGTTGCCCCTTGTTTATAACAATTTTTTTTTTTTTTTCAGTATTAATCAAATGGAATGTAAGTCTGTATGATGTCATTTTTTTATCCAAGTGAAACTATTAAGCAAACATTCTTCAAGATAATTAAAAATACAACAAAAATATTTGAGGATACTCAAATAAGAAAGGCATACAAAAGAATTTCTAAAGTAAAGGATCACATACATACCACTTAAGGATAATTGTTGGAATGTTTGCGTTACAATAAACTAGAAAACATAATCTGTTGCTACTTATTGTTTTATTAAATCAAATGTTCAACAATTTGACTTTTTTTTGGTCTTAATCTCAATATTACAGAAGGAATCATAGAATTTATATAATTCTAACATCTCACCTTAAAATATTAGCTTCTCAAGGGCAGAAATTGAATCTCAATAACTAATCATCTTCTGTTTTGTCTCAGCACAAAATCTAACACTTGAAATCTTTTTATTTAATAAGTATTTATGTAGTAAATGATTTTTTATTTAATTTTTGGCCCGAGTTGCAAGTTATACCATTCCTACCACTAGTCCAGATAACTAAATGAATAATCCTATTAGCAAGTTTTCAGTCATATTTTTCATCTGCATGTTGGAATGCCTGTCTAAAGTAATTTTGGTTTTGGCACAGTAGATATTAAACTGACAATGTTTAGGCACAGGTTTGTAGATTACTAAGACGGTTCCTAGAACCTAATGAGAAATCTTTGTCATCAGTAAAGAAGTAGGTCCTTATCTCCTTATTTTCTGTGTCAAGAAAAGACTCATTCAGATTGTTTGAAAGCTGCATCAAATTATTTGCAATTAGTTAAAAAGAAGTAGGGCTAGGACACAACTCATTTTCTTGGTTTTTGGTTTGAAAGTTAACTTTGATAGCTGCCTTCCTGCTCTGATGCTCACAGTGGTATGATGAATCAAAAGTTGAAGGAACATTGCTAGCCTGAGATCTATGCTAATCTCATAGCTTGGCCCATAGTGTTTTCCTGTCTATAGAAGCAAAGACTAACTGTTGAATGATACATTCTGACAAAGGCTTACATTGTTTTCAAATATTTTCTTAGTAAAGGAAAAATTTCTCTACAAGGTGAAAAGCAGGGTAGATGTTTCTTGTTGCTGTTGTTAGGTGCTGTCAAGTTGGTTCTGACTCATAGCGACCTTATGTACAACAGAACAAAACACCGCCCAGGACTGCGCAAGCCTCACAATCCTTGCTATACCTGAGCTCATCGTTGCAGCCACTATCAATCCATTTTGTTGAGGGCCTTCCTGTTTTCTGCTGACCCTCCAATTTACCAAGTATGATATCCTTCTCCAGGGAAGCATCCCTTCTGACAACATGACCAAAGTGGGTGAGATGAAGTCTGGCCATTCTCACTTCCAAAGAGCATTCTGGCTGCACTTCTTCCAGCAGAGATTTTTCATTCTTCTGGTAGTCCACGGCACTTTCAGTATTCTTCCCCAACACCACAACTCAAAAGCATCAACTCTCCTTTGGTCTTCCTTATTTATTGTCCAGCTTTCACAGGCATATGAGTTGATTGAAAATACCATAGTTTACATTAGGCTCATCTTAATCTAAGAGACATCTTTGCTCTTCAGCATTTAAAGTTCTTTTCCAACAGATTTGCCCAGTGTAACATGTCCTTTGATTTCTTGACTGCTGCTTCCATTGATGTTGATTGTGGGACCAAGTACTATGAAGTCTTTGATAACTTCAGTCTTTTCTCCACTTATTGTGATGGTGCTTATTGGTCCATTTGTGAAGATTTTCATTTTTTTTTTTAAGTTGAGGTGTAATCCATATTGCAGACTGTAGTCTTTAAGTGTTTGAAGCCATCTTCAGTCATTTTCACTTTCAGCAAGCAAAGTTGTGTCTTCTGCATATCACAGGTTGTTAATGATCCTTCCTCCAATCCTGGTGCCTCATTCTTCATATGGTGCAGTTTCTTGGATTATTTGCTCAACAAACAGATTGAAAGGATGGTGAAAGTACGGTAAAAGGATACAACTCTGATGCACTCCCTTCCTGAATTTAAACCATGTAGTATACCCTTATTCTGTATGAATGATATCCTCCTGTGTACAGATTCCTCATGAGCATAATTAAGTGTTCTGGAATTCCCATTACAATGTTTTTATAGAGTCAATAAAATACAAGTAAACATCTTTCTGGTCTTCTTTGCTCTCAACCACGATCCATCTGACATCAGCAATGATATCTCTCAGTGCACATCCTCTTCTGAATCCAGCTTGCATTTCTGGAATTTCCCTGTCAATATACCACTCCAAACATTTTTAAATTATCTTCAGCAAAATATTACTTGCATGTGATATTAATGATACTATGCAATTATTTCCACATTCTGTGGGTTCAACTTTCTTTGGAATGGGTACAAATGTGGATCTCTTCCAGTCAGTTGGCCAGTAGCTGTCTTCCAAATTTATTGGCATAGATGAGTAAGTGCCTCCCATGCAACATCCGTTTGTTGAAACATTTCATTGGATATTCCTTCAATTCCTGGAGCCGTGTTTTTCACCAATTCCTTCATAGCAGCTTCAACTTCTTCCTTCAATACCATTGGTTCTTGATCATATGCCTGGAATGTGTGAACATTGACCGATTCTTTTTGGTACACTGACTCTGTGTGTTCCTTCCATCATCTTTTGATGTTTCTGTCATCATTCAATATTTTCTCTACAGAATCTTTCAATATTGCAACTTGAGGCTTGAATTTTTTCTTTAGTTCTTTCAGCTTAAGAATTGCCAAACATGTCCTTCCCTTTTGGTTTTCTAACTCCAGATCTTTGCACTTTTTTTATAATAATTGACTTTGTCTTCTTGACCTGTTCTTTGAAGTCTTCTGGTAGATGTTTAGTAATGATTATTAATGAGATGGCTTTCCCTGAGGCCCAGATTTCGCTCAGAAGTAATATTTTATCATGGGAGTTATTTCTGGAGAATCCCAAAATGTAATGTTCCCCAGAGAGGTACACCTTCATACTTTCTAAATTAAAACTGGCATGTACCTATTTGTAATTTTTAAATATGCTTTAACAAAGAAAATCCTCTTCTCATGTTGACTTATTTCGATGCATCTTTCTAAACCTTAATACCTAACATTGTGCTGTGAGTGACAAAATATCCAACTAAACCTACCATTAAAACAAAGAATGCACTTATTCATTTATCTTAAAGGTTATAAATGAGGCCAAGACTAATACAGTGACTCCAACAACGCTACTCATTTTTCTATTTTCTACTCTACTTTCTGTTGTGTTTTATTTAACTTCAGTCCTCATGTAATCTTGCTTCTTGTGGTAGCTAAAAGTCCTAGAATCTCCTATTTGAGTGCTCCAATAAGAAATATCTGGGAAGAGAATGGATTTCTTCTTATGATCCTCTAGAATCAAATGGAACTTTCACTTCCTCAGAAATTGGAAACACATTGCTTTATATACCATGGGCTGTAACAGAATTACATGGTGACAATTTGGGTAATGAAGACCGACCTGGGAAGTTGAGGGTAGTGTTGGTAGTGTCTAAATTCTATTATTGATAATGAGGAGAAATTAATTTAAAGTACTTCTGTTGGGAGAAATGGAAATAGTACAAATGGATATCTAAGAGCTTCTCAGTAATTATTTGCTGACTGAATGACTTTACCCAAGAAGCATTTATTCATGTGTTCATTTATCAAAAATTTATGGAAACAAACAATGTTATATAAAGTATTTTTTCCAGAAATAGAAATATACATAAAAAGGGCAAATTATATAATTATCAATAATATTAGAGAATCACTCTGATAATTATAATTAGACATTTACTGAGAATTTCCTATGTATAGGCACTATGCCAAATAATTTATCTGCATTTTAAACCTATGAAGTTGGTACCATTATTACCTCATTTCTTAGGAGGGAGCTTGAGACAGGAGTTAGATAATTTACTCATAGTTAATCATCTCCTAAGAAGAACCAGTTTAAGAACTCAGGCTGTTTTTGTCCAAAGTCTGAGCACAGCATGGCTATATTGCTACGTCCTAACTGGACCTAGACAGGGCAAAACTTTGGCTGAGTAAAAGGTGAAGGTAAGAAGGTGGAGAAGAAACACATCACAGGGTCAAAATATAGGAAGCAGAATAGTACAATGATTACAAGCATAGATTCTGGAGCTAGGTAACTTTTTTTTCTTTTTTTTTAACCTCTGTTTGTATTCCTTGGGAGCTCTGGTAGCATAGTGCCTAAGGCACTTGGCTGCTAACCAGAAGGCTAGCGGTTCAAACCCACGAGCCACTCCTTGGAAGGAAGACGGGGCAATCTACTTCCATAGTGGTACTGCCTTGGAAACCGAAGAAGGGGTCGCTATGAGTTGGGTCCGACTCCACGGTACATAACAACAACAACAACAACAACAACAACAATGTATCTCTTAAAGCTATAGGATATTGGGTAATTAAAGTGCATCTTAGAGTTTGTTTTATGATTTGTATTATTTTAATTATTATTATGAGGTTGTGGAAAATCATTAAACAGTTTCTTTGAAGAAATATTTTACATTGGTGAAAATTGGGTAGATATTCGATTGAGAAATTTCATTTAAAAATCAGAAAAATCTCAAAGGGGATTGCAGTAGGAGATCCGGAATAGAGAGGAAGAAAAATGTGGAACAAAGATCAAAATAATAGAAAAGACCAGGCTGACTGGTCTAATAGAGACTGGTAGAACCCACAACACTATGGCCCTAGGTCACCCTGCAAGCCCAGATCTGAACTCATCCACCCCCCTGATCAACATTCAGCCAAACAACAAACAGGGCTATGAGGTGAAAATTAATACCAGGGAGGTACTGCTCTTTGGAACAATCAACTATGTGAGATCAAAAGGGCAGTATTTGCCCAGCAATAAAGCACAGGAGGCAGAAAGGGACAGGAAAGAATGACAAATGGAACCCATAAACATTGGGAGGAAGTGGGAAAAGTGTTCTTACATTATGGGGATTGCAATCAATATAATGATGAAATAAAATGTGTATGAACAGTTGCATTTTCTCTGTAAACATTCACCCAAATCACAGTTTAAAAAAAAAAAACAAAAAAACTTCAATATAATAAAATTAAAGTCCAAGACAGGTCAGATCACTTTTAAGAGACTCAACCTGGAAAGTATTAATGGAACACAAATACACTTGTAGAAACATTTTCTGCCATGTGTATGCATGGCACACTCCACTTGCATAGACATACTTAATCGTTCAACCTGTCCACCCATCTATCCACCTGTATATCAGTGTCTGCCATCACTGACCACTCAGTACTACATGTGGTAAAGGGTTCATTTTTGTTGTCTGTACCTCCCATGCACCTCTCTATGTCTTCCTCTTCCTCAATGCCACTGTGTTGATCACTCACATTTGGTACATTGCCCTTCCCTTCACCCAAATCAATACTTGCCTTTACCTATCTAGCAGTGTTCCCTTGCCTCCCCTCCCATCCCTGGTAACCAGCAAAGAAATTTTCCTTCCATATATAAACCTTTCCTTGAGTTTTTACAATAACGGACTCATGCAATATTATTGACTTATTTCACTCAGCATAATGTCCTCCAAGTTCATCCATGTTGTGCAGTGCTTTGGAGATTCTATGTTATTCTTTATGGTTGCAAAGTACTCCATTGTGTGTATGTATGATAGTTTGGTTATCCATTCTTCTGTTGATTGACACCCAAGTTATTTACACCTTTTGGCTATTATAAATAGTGCTGTGATGAACATGGGTGTTCTTCTCCTGGCTGTCACTTCTTTGGGATATATACCTAGTAATGGAATTGCTGGGTCAAACTGTATTTCTAATTCCAACTTTTTAAGGAATTGCCATGCTGCTTTCCACAGTGGTTGTATAATTTGACAGTCCCACCAGCAGTGTATATGAGTCCCAATCTCCACATCTTCGCCAACATTTGTTATTTTCTGTGTAGCTTAACTGATACTAGAGCTGAGGCAGGATGATACCTCTTTGTTTTGATTTGCATCTCTCTAGTGTTTAATGATCATAAACATTTCTTCATGTGTTTGTTGGCTGCCTGAATATCCATTTTGGTGAAGTGTCTATTCATGTCTTCTGCCCATTTTTTAATTGGATTATTCATCTTTTTGTTATTGAGGTGTTGGAGTTTTCTACACATTTTAGAGATAAGTCCTTTGTCAGATATGGCTTTGCCAAATATTTTTTCCCAATCTGTAGGTTTCTTTTGACCCTTCTGGAGAAGTCTTTTGAAACACATAGAAATTTAATTTTCAGAAGGTCCCATTCATCTAGTTTATCTTCTGCTGTTGTGCATTTTGAGTTATGCTTGATAGTCTATTTATGTCATGTATTAAAACAAAAACCAAAACAAAAATTCACTGCTGTTGAGTTGTATCTGATACAGTGACCCCTCTTGGATTTCTGAGGTAGTATATCTACAGAAGTGGATTGCCCAGTCTTCCTTTCAAGGAGTGGCTGATGGGTTTGAACCCAGCCTTCTGTTTAGTAGTCAAATACTTTAGGCACTACACCACCAGAGCACCTAAAAGGGACCCTAATACATAGTGTATGTGTGTGTGTGTGTGTGTGTATTATGCCATATATTCAATTCACTGCTGTTGAGTCAGATCCAACTCATAACTACCCCTCCTTGGGTTTCTGAGGCAGTATCACTGCAGAAGTAGATTGCCCAACCTTCCTTCTGATGTCATATATTACGGCCCATAAATTTGCCCCTATTTTTTCCTTGAGAAACTTTATACTTTTAGGTTTCACATTCAAGTCTTTCATCCATCTGGAGTTAGTTTTTGTGTATGGTATGAAGTATAGATCTTGTTTCATTTTTCTGCCAATGGGTATCCAGTTAATGCCAGCACAATTTTTAAAACAGAAAGTCTCTTCCACATTTAGTGGAATTCAACACTTTGTCAAAGATCAGCTAACCACAGATTGATGGATCTATTTCCAGGTTCTCAATTATGTTCCACTAGTCTATGTGTCTGTCATTATACTAGTACCAGGCAGTTTTGACTATTGTAGCTGTATAGTAGGTTTTGAGATCAGCAGTATGCGATCTCCTACTTTGTTCTTCCTCTTCAATACTGCTTTGTTTATCTGAGGTCTCTTTCCTTTCCAGATAAAGTTGGAGACTGGTTTTTCCATGTCCTTAAAGAATGTTGATGGGATCTTTATTGGGATTGCATTGAATGTATAGATTGCTTTGGGTAGAAGTGACATTTTCACAATGCTCAATCTTCTTATCCACAAGCATGGGATGTGCGTCCATTTATGTAGATCTCTTACGGTTTCTTGAAGTAGTCTTTTGTAGTTTTCTTTGTACAGGTTTTTTTGTGTCCCTGGTAAGATTTATTCCCAGGTATTTTATTTTTTTGGTAGCTATTATAAATGATATTGATTTCCTTATTTCTTTTTCAGCAGTCTCTTTGCTGGTGTAGAGGAATCCAACTGATTTTTGGATGTTGATCTTATATCCCGCCACAATGCTAAATCTCTCAAATAGTTCCAGTAGATTTTTTGACTGAGTCTCTTGGGTTTTCTAGGTATAGGATCATATCATCAGCAAATAGGGATAGTTTGACTTCTTCCTACCAATTTGGATGCCCTTGATTTTTTCCTTTGTTGCCTTATTCTCCTGTGTAGGACTTCCAATACAATGTTGAATAGAAGTGGTGATAGAGAGCATTCTTGTTTGGTTCCTGTTCACAAGGGGATTGGTTTCAGTCTCTCTCCATTGAGAATAATGTTGGCTGTTGTTTTTGCATGTATGCTCTTTGTTACGTTGAGGAATGTCCCTTCTATTCCTAATTTGCTGAGAGTTTTGATCAGGGATGGGTGTTGGATTTTACCAAAGCCTTTTCTGCATGGATTGATATGATCATGTGGTTCTTTTCCTTTGCTAATTTATAACAAATCTGGAGATGATACAATTAAGTAGAGGCAAGAAGTTATACAGAAAAAATATCTACCCCATAACGTATTTAGTGTTAAGAGAAAAAATTGGAAATTTGTATTTATCAAATCTACTCCAGCTTTTTGGTGACTTTGAATTTGGTTTCAACTCATAGCAGCCTTATATACAACAGATAAAACATTGCCCTTTCCTGCACCATCCTCACAATCCCCATCATGCTTGACCTTATGTTGCAGCCACTCTGTCAATCGATCTTGTTGCAGATGTTCTTTTTTTTTCACTGACCCTCTAGGAGGG
This sequence comes from Orycteropus afer afer, assembly GCF_000298275.1. Classification (NCBI taxonomy): domain Eukaryota; kingdom Metazoa; phylum Chordata; class Mammalia; order Tubulidentata; family Orycteropodidae; genus Orycteropus; species Orycteropus afer. The sequence goes on along the minus strand of NW_006921725.1, from coordinate 4,627,670 downwards.
GTCGCTATGAGTTGGTTCTGACTCGACAGTAAACAACAACAACAACTACCAAGCATGATACCCTTCTTCAGGGACTGGTCCCTCCTGATATCATGACCAAAGTATGAGAGATGAAATCTGGTCATTCTCACGGCTAAGGAACATTCTGGCTATACTTTTTCCAAGACAGATTTGTTCATTCTTCTGGCAATCTGTGGTATATAAATAAATATTTTTCACCAACACCACAATTCTTCTCTAGTCATCCTTAGTCATTGTCCAGCTCTCACATGCATATGAGGTATTTGAAAATACCATGGCTGGGGTGAGGCTCACCTTAGTCTTCAAAGTGCTCTTTAAAACTTTAAAAAGATCTTTTGCAGAAGATTCCATTCCACAGAGAGCACTATTTTTGTTCAAAAGAAATACCTTAAGAAGTATACATATTGCTTAGGTCCCTGAGATAAATGACAAGGTTGATTGTTCTAAGTGAAATGATGGTAGCGCCAAGGTGATTGATAAAGGGAAGAATGTGCATGATTTTGACATCTATATCACATGAAGAATTAACACAATATCTGGAAACTGCTTAGCAAAAGTCCTTATTCATAGTAACTGTGTAGTTAATGGTAGACATAGTTGGCATAATTACTATCTTTTTAAATAAAATATCTCTAAACTGCTAATATTCAGGAATGCATATTAAGCTGTCCAGATATTTTCTATCAGTGGCCCAAGGATTATGATGACTTTGGACACCATAGTGCCTCCATCCAAAAATTCTGAGAAGGTCATGAATACTTCAATACCTACTTGAGGAATTTCATTGAAGTGTTTCTCTTTCTACTCATTTCTACCTGGTCTCTATCCAGATAGGTGAAAGAATTAGCTGATTTCTATTGATCAGCTATGCTGAAACCATGGATATTTTGTTGGTAGATTTTCTCATATTGTCAACAGTTACTTGCTATTTTTCAAGGCATTTTTACATCTACGATTTTATCAGATCTTGACAACCATGAAGTACATGGAACCCTTAATATTATCTTCATTTCACAAAGCCAGGGAACAAATTTCCCGCTTTAGATAACAGTCAGTAAATGACTAAATATGGATAAAATGTAGACTTTCTCATCCTCAGTCTTGTGCATGTTCATCTCTACTATGCTACCTCTGACTTTTTCAGGAAATGAGGTGACGTTCTTTTTCCAGCAAGTGCCTTGTTGTGATTGGGGTTGATTGTACTGTTCTGGCATATACTGACAATGAACCTGACTGTTTCTCTGATGGTAACATGTCTGTTCCATATTAGAAAAGAATAAAATGATAGATGAATACAAATAAAGTTACATTGACAGATAGTACTTTAAAGGAAAATGAGATGAAAGAGTAAAGCAGACAAGGTGAAAACATAAAATTCAACTGACCAGACAGAATACCCTCAAAGTCCAGGTTAAGTCTTTTGTCTGAATTTAAAATAGTTAAAAGCAATAAGTTAATGCCCTATAAGAGCAAGATTGCAAGCTATTGTAGGAATCACTTCTGAAAGGTTAAATTTGTGCTGAAGACCATAGGTGGGATTTCTTGATCTGATATTACTAAACATATGTGGCAATTGAGAGTGGAAACAGAGAAACAGCCAAAAGACAAGAAGTAAAACATTTTCCCAGAAGTTAGAAACTAGATCCAGGTAAATAAATAAATAATAATAATAATAAAACAACTTACAAACTTGGACATCCCACAGTTTGAACCAATGAAATCTATATTTAAGAATAGGGTCCAGTTGTCAGGAAGTTGATTCCAACTCATAGTGACCCATGTTGTTTCCAATGGCAGATTTTTTTTTTTTTTAAATTGTGATTTGGGTGAAGATTTACAGAGCAAATTCACTTTCCATACAGCAATTTACATATACTTTGTCTCATGACATTGACCACAGTTTACCACAATGCAACAGCTCCCCTCCCACTTCTTCCCCATAGTTACC
>NW_006921725.1:4615365-4625386 GCF_000298275.1 Orycteropus afer afer | reverse complement strand
TTCCAAGTGGATGACAGTGGTAGCCAGGCACCATCTAGTTCTTCTGGTCTCATAGTCATATAGGCTGCAGATCGAATGGTGTACCAGTTGCTAGGGCTAATTTTTTCCACGAATTATGGTTTTCTTCATTCTTCTTTGCTCTGGACTAGGAGAGACCCATCATTTCATCTAGATGGCTGCTTGCTAGCTTTTAAGATCCCAGTCGCTACTCGACAATGGCAGATGTTTTAGAAGTGGATAACCAGGCCTTTCTTTGGAAATGTCTTTGGGTGAACTTGAACCTCCAGCCTTTCCATTAGTGGCCCAGCACATTAACCATTGGCACCACCAAGTGACTCCATAAGCACAGTTAAAGTCTTGCTTAGCAGTGAAAGCACTAAGGGCTATCAGAAAGAAGAAATTCTGCTAGAAGCACAGGAATTGGTCAGTGGTAGTTTCCAAACATAATTCCACAGAAGAAGCAGTTGGAGCACCTATAAAAACACAAATGCTGGGTTTGGAGTCACCCCTGAAGAGTTTCATTAAATACTTTGAAATATGGCCAAGAAGAATTGATAATTCTTATGAACTGGATTCAACATCTGATTGAGTGAAGTCTCATCTATGAAAATGAGAAAAATACATAGAAAGTCTAGTACCCATTCTAGCAAAGAGATTTTGCACTTGGGGTTGAGATTGTGTAAGGTTTTCTCAGGTGACTATCCATAAGGCTGTCAACCCATGCAAAATCTGTGTTAGTGTTTTATCTGTGGTTTAAATAATTTATAACTGCAATAAATGCCTATCTTTTAAATTTTATTTTATTTCCAGAACACTGATTTGTCAGCTTTATCTTTTGTCATTATCGGGTATCCTGGCAGTCTTTGCAACATGTTAACGCTTCTATGAGTAGGGCTTAATGCTCTGTTCTTATCTTGATCCTTACAGCAACAGAAATTAATAGTAAAACTCTGTATGTGTATGGCACTTTTCATCTTCAAAATGCTTTGAGATATTAACTAATCTATGCCCCTCTGCACAAAATGAAGCCCAAGCCTTATTACTGCAGGGGAAGAAAATATGTCAGAAATCAGCTCTCTGGGCTGTTGCATAGCATGCCCTGATTTCTGCATGTTCAGCACTTTGTCAAAGATGCCAGTGGCCACTGACAGAAAGCAAATTTGATTTGGCAAGAAATGGCAAGAGAACCCCAGAACTGGCAGAACAGAAGTTACAGGAAACAAACATTTCATGACTCTTCCATGTTGACTCTGTCTAATGTGCATATAGCTTTTATTTAATATTTCACTCTTTATCAGCCTTGTTATGTAATAAGTGTATCTATGGTTGATGCCAGTCCAAATCAAGAAAACACAAAATCAGACACTGAGAATTGTTATGGTTCCATTATAACAATCTTGCAAGGAAGAAGTTGTTATATATTTAAATGAAACTTTTGTTTTGTTTTTGTTCTTTTCAATCATTGTGCAAAACTGATCTGAAAGTTTCTCTTTTGAAGGGGGGCTACTCTAAAATAATCTAGAATATCATTATGTTCTATATCCCCAGCTACCATCAATTTCTATAACTCTCCATCTGGGTTTCAAAGCTGTGTTTCTGTTGAGCTGAATCCTATTTCCCACAGCTTTTTTTTTTTTTTTTGCTACTCTACAACCAGGTTTGTGTTCCAGTCTTCCTTTAACAACTTTTGTAGATAAACTTTACACAAAGGTCAAGTTGAATGATGTATGATTTTGTAGCATTTCCTTCATCAAGCTATTTTCTCATTGATAAATTTATCATTAATTTTTTTTTCTTTCATTCAGTCAAAAATATTTATTGATGAAGTAATGTATGCAGAATATCATCATTTAACTTGTATTATTTCTTTACAACTTTCCTTAGCCTTTCTACCTTTATGTGAAGAGCACTGGGGTTGAAGGCCAACTGTTTAAACATTTGCATAATGTTGACCTGCTATCATATCTTGTACACTCCTGATCTGACGAAATTCTCTCCTTGCCTTGTTTTTCTATATAACATCCACTGTTAGGGGACCCATTTATTATCTTTACACAATATTTTATTTATGAAATTGTTGCCTCATTTCTTTCTTGGAAAAACAAAACAAAACAAAACAAAACAAAAACACCATTTGATTTAGGTCTTGATTTCTACCTCTCAATTCATGAGATCCCATCTACTACCAAGGAGGTGTCACTATGAGTTGGGTCCGACTCGATGGCACATAACAACAACAACAACAATCCAGGTGTGCATCTTAAATGAGGTAAACCAATCAGTACCTGGCATTCCTCAGATTCTGGAGACAGATCTATGTAGTTAGATGGACCAATTGGATTAAATGAAAGGGTAGTTGGGGGAAAAGCTATATGTGAACCAGGGAGCATCTTGCCTAAGTCGTTGCTGGCAATCATTTTTGGACTATGAGATAAACCAGTTTTAGGATGAAGCTGACCCTGTAGACGAAAGAAGAGAAAAGAAAATTTCTGGAAAATACTTCTAAAACTAAATTAATTAAATAAAATAACTATAATTAACCAAATATAATCTATCTTTGGATTATTATAATCTATGATAATTACATCGTAATTTTTTTTTTTTTATGAATTAGCCAGTTGGGGTGGAGGCTTTTTTTTTGTTTTTTCAATTGAGCAGAAGGCTTTCTAACTTTTACATTATGCAAGACAGAATACCTGACATCTGAGGACAGACCCCTCTAATTTCATCTACCAAATAACTTAGGCAAAGATTTGTAGACTCATAGGGTAAAGGATCTTAAGTTTGTTACCTCCAACCATCTATTTGATATTTGACTATTTTCTGTATCATCCCCATGAAAAGGACTCCTGAACTGTGTTCTTAGGAGGAATGCACACCTTTTTCAAGGCAATTCATCTTATCTTAAAAAGCAATGTTCAAAAGATTTTTCACTAAGCCAAAATAGATCACTATCCTAAGAGCTTTTAATGAACTTTTCATTTAATCACCAGAATCATTATACTGAAGAGGGTAGTATTACTATTATTATTGTTATCCCTATTATAGAGGTAAGGAAATAAAGCCTTAGAGAAATTAGGTTATTTGTTTATGGCTATAAAGCTAGAAAATATTACATCCTATACTTTAAATCAGTTCCTGAAGAATTCTAAACTAAAGATGTTCTTGGTAATTATTGGTAACTGAATATGGTGTTAAATCAGTTACTATTTCATTTAGTTTTTCTTTTATAGAACTTTTAGCTATGCATCCTTTTTCTGTTCTCTTCTATGTGAAAATCCTTGTCAATTGCCTTGCTGAATCTATTGTATTATGTCTATCACATTTTTTTATAAAATGCTGCAAAAATAAAATAAAATAATTTTATTGTGGTTTAGGTACAAAATTACAAAGCAAAGTTGTATATTCAACAGTTCATGTATATTTGATTTCACACCCCACTTACCATCCCAGACAATAACAAACTCACCTCCCCTCTCGTCTCTGTGACTCTCCCTGTGCCCTTCTTAACTATACATTTCTATCTGTCCTGCTTTCCCTCTATGTGAGTGCTGCCCCTCTGGTATCTCATGGTTAACTGCTCTAAGGGCTACGTCTCCCTAGAGTAGGTGAGTGCATCGTCCTGGGGGAGGTGTTCTGCATGTAAGTCTTTCTACTGTTGGGCTGAGAGCCAATTCATGGAAGTGAGTCCATTTCTAAGCCCAAAGGGTAACCAGGAGCCATAGTCTCAGGGTTTCCTCCAGACTCTATCCGACCAGGAATTCTGGTCATTTTTGTGTTTTTGAATTTTGTTCCACATTTTGCCTCCCCCTCTATCTAGTATCTCCAGTTTTGATCCCTTTCCGAGTGGTTGTCATTGGTAGCAGGGCCCCATCTAGTTTTTCTGGTCTCAGGGTCATTAAGGCTGAGGTCCTCATGGTCAATCTTATCCTTGGACTAATTGTTTCCAGATGCCTTTGTTTTCTTCATTCTTCTTTGCTTCAGATGAGAAGAGGCCAATAATTGCAACTTAGATGGCCACTGGAGAGCTTTTAAGACCCCAGTAGCTACTCACCAAAGTAGGTGGTTGTTGTTGTTGTTGTGTGCCATCAAGTCGGACCAGACTCATAGCAACCCCTCCTTGGGTTTCTGAGGCAGTATCACTACGGAAATAGATTGCCCAACCTTCCTTCCAGGAGTGGCGGGTGGGTTTGAACTACCAGCCTTCTGGTTAGCAGTCAAGTGCCTTAGGCACTATGCTACCAGAGCTCCTAAAGTAGGTTGTAGAACAATATTTTCATATACTATGTTGTTCCAATTGAACATGATGTCCCCTGAGACTATGGTCCCAATGTCCTGAGTCAGCAGGCCTGGTGATTCTTTCTCTCTAGGTGTTTGATTGTCTCTGATAAGTTACTCCAACTCTGCCCTTTGTTGAGCTTTTTTTTTTTTGTTTTTTTCCTTTCATAATTCCAGCAACTTGGTGAAACAAAACAAAACAAAACAAAAACATTACCTTGATATAATTTAAACTAAAGGATTTGGTTGATCTCTAGGGCTAGCACTTCAAGGGATATCCAGGGAAAGGATCTAATAACCTCAAACTTGATCCAAATCATCACTAACATCTAGAAATATTGTGTGTGTTTACTTGAGTATATGTGAATGTGTGTATAAATCTGTGTGCATGTGAGTTTGTGTGTGTGTAAAAAGAAGCTGGAACACAGTTAATACAAATCACCTCTGAACTTGTCATTTTCAAGTTTTAATACTTTACATATATAGTCAGAAAGTTTCAGGTTTTAATGCCCTGATATCATTTCCATATGGAAATTAGCAGACTCATAAATCTTAAGCTCCATATAAAATACAATAAATATTCAAAATTAGGTAATATCTCCTATGCTCTAATTTTGAATTGACAGTTTATTTTCACAACTTCCCAGGGTGCACCCCAATCCCCACACAGCTTGTTGAGCCAGCCCTGCTGGGTCCCAGCCCTATTGTCTCTCCGTACATCACCTATAATGCATCTCCAAGAGCTCTAGTGCTGCAGTTACTCCCAATGTTATCTGTTAAGTTCAACTTCTTTGGCTTGCAGCTTACCTCTGGTAATGTAGTGCCTAAGACACTCGACTGTTAACCAAAAGGTTAGTGGTTCAAATCCAGCAGCCACTCCTCGGAAGGAAGATTGAGCAATATTGCCTTGGAAACCCAAGGATGTCATGCTTGTTAAGGTGGACAATCGATGAGGGAGGGGAAGGCCCTCAATGAGAAAACCAAAGGAGATGTTGCTATGAGAGGGAGACAACTCAAAGGTGCATAACAAAAACAACAACAATTCTTTATTCCATATTGTTTAATTCATCCCATATCCCAAGATTACATTGAAGTCAAAATGGGTGGGTATCAATGGCAATTCACAGTAAATCCAGCCTGGGAGTCTGCGGTTTGTTCCAGATGCTGCAACATTAAACACAAAATAAGGTAGAGGCCCAATTATATTTATTGATTTAATATGGAGGATTTGGTTTTACCTTGGCTGCTGAGGTTGGTTGGTATGTGGGCTCAGAGTTTATGGAAGTAAATAGCATGTAAGGTCTGAGATAGTCCAACATCAGTTATGCTTCATTCTACCCAATAGTAGTGCATAAACTTGTAAAACATTCTCTCCTTGTCAGGCTTGGCTCTGTAATTTTCATACAGTCAGACTGATGTGAAAAAAGGCAGCCAATATTACCAAAGTTTACTTTCAGTTTTGTTAGCCAATGATAAAATATAGAAGGAATTTCTGGTCAAAAAAGACTGAAAGAAAATAAGAACTTTATATATAAAAATGGAAAAGTGGTGATATGTTGGCAGAATTCTTGTCTTCCTTATGGGATACCACAAAACCAAACTCATTGTCGTATAGTTGACTCTGACTCATGAATACACTATAGGTTAGAGTAGAATTGCCTCATGGGGGTCCAAGGCTATAATTTTTATGCAAGCAGACTGTTGTATCTTTCTTCCATGGAGAGGCTGATGGGTTATAACTGCCAAACTTTTGGTTAGCCATCAAGAGCTTTAGCTACTGTGCCACAGGGCTCCTGACCTACAAGATACCTGGGTTCGAATCCCAGTCAAAGTATCTTGTTGGTCATTGGAGGCTTGCATGTTGTCACAATGCTGAACAGATTTCAATGAAGCTTCTAGACTTAAGATGGACTAGGAAGAAGGGTCAAAAGATCTCTTTCCCAAAATCAGTCAATGAAAACTCTATGGATCACAATGGTATGATCCACAACCTGTTAAGGTGATGGTGCAGAACATGGCACCATTTCATTCCATTTCACAAGGGGTCGTTATGAGTCAGGGGCCAACTGTATGGCAGTTATCAACATGTATAAAACAAATAGATAGCTGGGGAGCTTACTTCCACCCTGTTTGAATATCATCATCCTGCTCATCATATTAAGTAACATTTATTAATTATTGAACACAGGTCAGGTATTGCGCTAAACACATTATGTATATTGTTTTATTAATTTTCTACCATCTCTATTCAACCCAGATTCTTTGAATACACACTTTTTTAAAATGATTAAAATTTACCCTCTGGCATACTCCACCATTACTTTTTGTTTTAGTTTTTAGGATAACTGTCCGTCATTTGACTCTCCCGTATGCTGTTCATTGTTGGATTGATATCTTGCATCTTGAATTCTTCTCAGCTTCAGGTTCTGACCCCTGTTGCTTTGGACAGATTTCAGCAAGATTTTCTGGACATAATCTTACAGGTCCAGACCTAGAGTCAAGATTTCCTGTTGTTGTTGTTAGGTACAGTGGAGTTGCTTCCAACTCATAGGACCCTATGCACAGCAGAACAAAACACTGCCCGGTCTCACGCCAGCTTCACAATCCTTGCTATACTTGAGATCATCGATGCAGCCACTGTGTCAATCCATCCCATTGAGGGCCTTCCTCTTCCCCTCCCTCATCGACTGTCTACCTTAACAAGCATGACATCCTTCTCCAGGGAATGGTCCCTTCTGACAGCATGACCAAAGTAGGTGAGATGAAGTCTGGCCATTCTTGCCTCTAAGGAGCATTCTGACTGCACTTCCTCCAGGGCAGATTTGTTAGATCTTTTAGCAGTCTATGGTACTCTCAGCATTCTTCGCCAGCACCACAACTCAAAAGCATCAACTCTTTGGTCTTCCTTACTCATTGTCCAGCTTTCACATGCATATGAGGTGATTGAAAATATCACAGCTTGTGTCAGGCATAGCTTAGTCCTCATGGAGATATCTTTGCTCTTTAGCACTTGAAAGAGGTCCTTCGCAGCCAAATTGCCCAGTGCTATAGGTCTTCCTAGCTCTGGTAGCATAGTGGCTAAGACACTTGCCTGCTAACCAGACGGCTGGCGGTTCAAACCCACCAGCCACTCCTCGGAAGGAAGGTTGGGCAATCCTACTTCCGTAGTGATACTGCCTCGGAAACCCAAGGAGGGGTCGCTATGAGTCGGGGCCGACTCGACGGCACATAACAACAACAACAACAACATAGGTCTTCCGATGACTTGTCTGCCGTTCCATTGGTATTGATTGTAGAACCAAGCAATGTGAAGTCTTTGACAACTTCAATCTGTTCTCCATTTATCATGATACTGCTTAAGGTCCACTTGTGAGGATTTTTGTTTTCTTTATATTGAGATGTAATTCATACTGCAGACTGTATTCTTTAATCTTCATCATTAAACGCTTTAAGTCATCTTCACTCTCAGCAAGCAAAGTGGTGTCTTTAGTGTATCGCAGGTTAGTGACTCTTCCTCCAATCCTGATGCCATGTTCTTCTTCATATAGTCCAGCTTCTTGGATTATTTGCTCAACATATAGATTAAATAAGTGTGGTGAAGGGATACAACCCTGACACACTCCCTTCTTGATTTTAAACCATGCAGTGTCCCCTTGTTTCGTTTGAATGACAGCCTCTTGGTCTATGTACAGGTTACTCACGAGTACAATTAAGTGTTCTGGAATTCCCATTCTTCTCAAAGTTTCCTAGCTTTTCCCTTTTGTTTGGACCCCTCACCTACCTTGGACCTTGCATACAGACCACTCCGCTTTCAGCACGGCACCATCTACTATTACCTAAGCATTGATTTTAGCAGCCATAATCACCGGCTACTGGCTCCAGTAACCATTGATAATTGCTATAAATTCTCATTACTAGTTATAAAATAAGAGTGTGTGTTAGACTGCATTCTCCATAGAAGCAAAACCATTAAAGCTTATATATACATGTAGAGAAAGAGAAATTTATCTTAGGAAAATGGTTCACACACTTATAGAGGATGACAAGTCCCAAGTTCTTGGATCAACTGTCAAGTTGGAGGCTTTTCCCAACTCACACAGCTGCAGGAGCTGAGGAGCTCAAGGTTGGCAGGCAATATCCGGGCTGTTGTCTCCAATGAATGATGAATCCAAGGTCTCCAGGCTGAATGGTGGATTGTTTACTCACAGACAATTGTAGGCAGCATAACAGGATCTGGATTCACAGAAGAGCGTCTCTTTTTCCAGGATGTCCATAAAGATATTGGAAGCAGGCCACACCCCTAGGAAAACTCCTTTTCAATGGATTGGCTGCTCAAGACATATACATACAATCTCATCATGGGAATAATCCACATCACAATTGCTTCACACAGAATTGTGGTCCAGCCAAGTTGACACACAGCTCCAACTATCACAGAGTGAGACATTCAGTGTTGTTTGGGAAAGTGACAAAGTTAAGTAGAATATAAATCTAAACAATACATACCCTAAACTTATGTTCTTTACCTAGATGTTTCTTCTGGAAGGCAGTATAGCATAATGCTTAAGAGTTCAGGTTCAGGAGTTAGATTGCCTCTATATTTCTGGGCGAAGGCTTTCTAGCCATGTGACTCTGAGTAAGGCATCTTGTCTGTGCTTCAGTTTTCTCATCTGTAAAATCAGAATACAAATAATACCCACACCACAGTGTGCTGTGAGAATCAAAGGACTAATTTTCTAAGGTATTTGGGATGGATATATACAGAGGTATTATTATCTTATTTATGTTTTATTATTCATGAATATTTATTATAACCAATATTTATTATTGCTATTAATGTTTAATTATTAATAACTTTTTAAGTACCATATATCTTACTTCCTCCTCAAAATTTTCAGACTCATCCCAAATCAACATCCTACCTAAATACATTCTCCTTTCACTACATCTTCTTCATTCCTCTGTGAAAACAAAACAAAAACCGGTCCACTCAATAATTCATGCCAGAAATCAGAAATCTAGGTGTCATTTTATCAGTTTTTTTCTCCCTGAACATATCTACTCTATCCACTTATTCATCAAATATTGTCCATTTTACTGTGTAAATAGATCTCTTACTATCCAATTGTCTCATCTCCACAATTACCATTATATTATATTACTCACCATGTGATTTATGGACTGTGATTTATTGACTGTTTCTTATTCTTGGGGAAGTAAATATAGACATCCAGAATAAACATTGAGAAAGTTTTCTGAACATTTGACAGTGAGACATTTAATCACTTGAACATTTTTCTAGTGTTTCACTTTGTAATAGTATTTTACAAGATCATTGGTCTGTTTTGAATTTTGAGGGGGGGAAACAAACTGTGAAAATTGTCACCATACTTTGAGGATCACTGGTAGAAGTCCCCATGGTCTCTTACTTAAACCACAGAAGACCCTATCATGGGTCTTCCTCTACACACACTTACCCTACTTTAATCAAGTCCACTTAAATCCCCTCAATGGTCTCACATTGATATTAGCAAGAAATTGTAACTTCTTGCCAAGGATGTCTTTTCCTACCTAACATCAGCCACATTGTTCTGCCCTTATAGGGTGAGTCTTCACAAATAGAATGTTCTGTGCATCCATCATTTTTCTATTAAACTGGATTTTCTCACTGAAGCATTTCCGGAAGCTCTGGTAGCATAGTGCCTAAGGCCCTTAACTGCTAACCAGAAGGCTGGTAGTTCAA
>NW_006921725.1:4596584-4614535 GCF_000298275.1 Orycteropus afer afer | reverse complement strand
GGGTTTCCCAGGTGGTATCACTAAGGAAGTAGATTGCCTAACCTTCCTTCCAAGGAGTGGCTGAAAGGAAGGTTGGGCAATGTACACTTTTAGGTGCTTCATTAAAAAAAAAAAAAAAAAGGTGTTCTGTTTCAGAAAAATCTCACTTAATTATTTCCTATACACCTAGTTCAAATGGCAGTATTTCTAACTAGATGAGATAGGCTTGCTTTTTCCCTTTATTTAGCTCTGACTCAGAACTACCAATGAACCCATGTGTCTTCATATTTCATCCTATATATCTTTCAGTTATGTCCTCTTCCTCATCTCAGGCACATCAGTTTTCCCTTGAGTCATTATGATCAGATTCTGGGTGGTCTATCTGCCTCAAGTGTTTCCCCTTTCTATTCCTTCCCACAGCTTTTTGAGTAATCATTTTAAAACAGGCACACAACCAGTCACTTCCTTGTTAATATACCCTCAGCAATTTGTCACTGTTCACAAAATGAAAGGCTGATACATTGGCATGAAATTTTGAAGACTTCAATATATTGGTACCCAATTTTTTTTAACTTGATTTCTAGTCTTCCTTCTACATATTCCCTAGACTAGACCCAGCAAGTTCATTCTACACCCTCTCACTGAATGTCTCATTGGAAAGTCCTTCCCCTCTTTCTCTACTTACCAATACGATATCTACCCTTTAATATTTTGCTTTAATATCTCCCTTTGCCATTCTCTCAGAACAAATGAGCCATTCCATTTCATATTCTAATATTCCTTAATCATTTGACAAGGATTCTGTTAGATTTTCACATTTTATTTTGTGTTCTTAGTTACCAATATTTATATTATTTTTATATGTTGGTCTGTTATGAGCTTATTAAAGATGAGAATTATATTTTGCTAATATTTGACCCTTCTTTATTAGATAAACTTGGAAGGAAGTTGGGGAATCTACTTCCATAGTGATAACTGCCTTTGAAACCCAAGGAGATTGGGTTGCTATGAGTCTGATCTGACTCGATGTCAGCGAGTTTGGTTTGGTTTTTATTAGATAAAGAAGCTCTGGTGGTGTAGTGATTAAGGCATTTGGCCATTAACCAAAAGGTCAGTGGCTCAAACCCACTAGCTGCTCCATGGAAGAAAAATGAGAGCATCTGCTTCCATAAAGATTTATAGACTTGGAAACTCAATGGGGGTTGCTATGCATCAGAATCCACTCGATGGCAGTGAGTTTGGTTTGGTATATTAGATAGCACCGTGACTGATGCAATAGTTGATACATAATAAGTATTTGTTAAATATGGGTTGGATATTTGTGTGTTTGGTACCCCATCTCCTTTTTGTCCTGTTTCTTCTTTTTGAGGCCCTTCACTGACCACTCGACACTTCCTCCATCTATTGCATTAGTTCCATTTCTGTTCAATCTGGTATTGATTGACTGATTATCTTGCCTTCTTAAAAATCTTCCCAAGTAGTAGAAGCCTGCTTTTATCAACTGCTTGCCAAAGGCTTTTTTATCAGGTGATTGGGAGTGACAGAGATAAGGAAGTGGTAAGAAAATGTGCCCAACATACAGTTCTAAATGCATTTGTTCTGTCTTCTATGGGATTAAAAATAATCAGGAATACATTAGCACTTCTTGAATTTATAATACTGCTCTGAACTTTAGCATGGACAAAATGTATTTTGGTAGTAGACATATGTAATTCCTCTTTTCACTGATTCATTTTTCAAAACATGTAAATAAAAGCTGTTTTCACAGTGGAGTATTGTGAAGGTAATGATTTTTTTTTTTTCCCCTAAAAGTTCTGTTCAAGAAAATATAGTAAAAACAGAGAAAGCCAAAACCTATGTATGGTGCAAATCTGTCCTGAAAGGAAAACTCAAATATTTTCCACTAATAGAGAGTGATAGAAAAGTGGTAAGACTGTGCTGTCAAAGGCCAAAAGCTTGAGAGACCTGGAAAAACAAGTCAGTCCTGTTGAGTTCTGGCTCTTACAGGTTTCACTGTAGCAATAATAATAATAAAAATTAATGTGGGTTGTGCACTTGCTACTATCAGGCACTGTATGCTGACTGATTTGTGTACGCTTTCCTATAATGAACACAATAAGCCTATGAGATGGGCAGTATGAGAATTCCCATTTCACAGATGAAGGGCTTGAGTTTTACTGAGATAAAGAATAACACAACAGTCTACCAGTAGTGGAATAAGAAGAAGTATGTTTTCCTGAAATTCTATTAGTTTTAAATTGAATTTTGGCAGTGTGCTAGTTCTATCATTTGGACTTTAACATTAGAGGAAGTAGCTGCAAAAGCAATGAGATACTAGTTTGGGCTCAGACTAGTTTATTAGAATGCATGATGATGAGTTAAGAAGCATGAAGATGTGTCATGATTTATTTGCTCACTAAATTAGCCATTCAGATCTTTATATAAAATGTCTTCCTCTCTCAGTCTTATACATCTTTCATGTTAAGGTGCTAAGACAAGAAAAGTAATACCATATACAAGGATAGAAAGAAGTTAATTTCATTGCAGCAGTCCTCTTTGTAATGCAAGTTCCTTGATTTAAGATCTGAGGCACTTCAAAAGCATTGTGAATTTGGAGGAGCAATACTTCAGCTAAAATCTAGAGGCTTAAGGCTTTCACTCCCTCACCCCATAAGGCTTTGTGTGATATGTAACAGAAAATGTCTTTTCATTAGTGCAGTTGATAAAGTTAAAAGTTTTCTTGATTAATATTCTCTTGCGAAAATCAGTTACTGCCATGAATTTACACTGCAGATTTGCCATAGCAGTTCTAATTTCTTTTGTGCTGAAGATTCAGCTGATACAGATTTTATTTAATAAGGATAATTGTGTTGAAGGGCTGAGTTGGTTAATATTCCTTAGGTATCTCTGCTAGAAAAAAAAAAAAGTTAGAATCTTTCATACTTGACAATGACCTTCAGTGATATTATGGGGATTTTATAAGTCTCATTCAGGAAATGGTGCAGGTAACAGGCTGTTCCATTGTTTAAGACAATGCAGTGTGGAGCAAAGGTGCATGCCAGATAACTGGATTTAATCTTGAAAAGTAACATGAATGGTCCTGATATTCCATATAGCTTTTCAAATTGGCACAT
This sequence comes from Orycteropus afer afer, assembly GCF_000298275.1. Lineage (NCBI taxonomy): Eukaryota > Metazoa > Chordata > Mammalia > Tubulidentata > Orycteropodidae > Orycteropus > Orycteropus afer. The sequence continues at coordinate 4,611,422 of NW_006921725.1, read as the reverse complement.
CATAATAATATTTCAATGGTTGTATTTGATTTCATATATAAATCAACTTTATTTTAGTGTTAGTGAGTAAAGTATTTTCTGGAAGTTCCTTCCTTATCCATGTAAGAAAAATTAACCTAGCAAAGTACCATTTGTTGCAATGGAATAGCTACTTTACATATGCTCCACAAGATTAGATTTATTTCCAACAATCAGTAATTTGCTTTTCTCTTTAATCTCCGGACTAATCTCTAAAACATCTCTCTCATTCTCTAATTATTATCATTTCTTTCCATAGTTTCTTCTGAAGAACAACATATTTTTTTCCCCAAAGATAGATTTACAGAAGGATAATTAGTCGTTCAGAGGGCGGTGTTATTTTAAAAATAACTTATTTATCATTTTTGAAAGATACCACCTATAGCTTGTAATCGATTATCTGAAACTCTTAGACCTGTAACAGTCAAGCCAGAGAAATGTATGCCCTGGGCATGAAAACATGACTCTTCATAAAAAATTCAATTCAGATTAGATTTGTTCTTATTTTATGGAAGCAAATATCCTCAACATAATTGTTTATATTGTGCTTTCTAGGAAGATTCATGTATGATATTTTGGGGGAAGATAAAATTATAACAATGTGGTAAAGCTATATTGGTGGAAGAAATATGCAAATATAAGGATTAGATAAGATTCCACAGTATTTTTTATTATAATTTTATATATTATTTTATAATATTCCACTTAAGTAATAGATTAATAGGTCTTTCTACTCATAAGTTTCCTTTTCAGTTAGCACTAAATATGTGATTAAAGATTTCTTTGGCATCTCATATCAAACATGGATTCTCAATTAAACCGTTCTTCCTAAGGATCATTTTCTCACCAAAAGTACTAAAAACATTCTGTTATGAAAGTACATAAGTACAAATTCCCTGTATTTTTGCTAATTTTAATTTTCATCATATGAGAAAAAATATATATATACAAATATATATCTACACACACACACACGCACACACACACATATGAAGCCCAGAGGGTACAATGGTTAACTACTCATTTGGTTGTTAACCAAAAGATCGTTGGTTCTAACTCACTAGTTGCTCTGTAGAAGATGTTGCAGTTTGCTCCCATAAAGGCTGCAGTTTAGGAAATCTTTGGGGAAAGTTCTACTCTGTTCTGTAGGGTCACTATGAGTCAGAATCTACTTAATGATAGTGGGCTTATATATATACCAAACCCTGTATAAAGGTCAAATAATTAGAATTTATATTTCACTTTACCATCTTCTAACTTTATCTTAAGTAGATTATTTATTAATTTTTGCATCCATGACTATAAAGGAAGTTGGTTCTCTAAAATAGCTGTGGAAACCCTGACTATAGTAACCCTAAAATGAAATTTAAAAAATTAAAGTTCAATAAAAATAGTCAGCTAATAATAAAAATATGTTGTAAAATGGAGGTGAGCCCTCATGAACATTACTTAATCATGAATTTCAGAAAGGATTGTCTTCTGCCTTAAGGTATTACTGAGTGTCTACTACAGATAATGCTATACAAGGTGAGTGACCTACTCATCTCACTATGACATTAGAAAGGAAAAACAGCTGATCAGGAAAAAAGTTAAATTAAATTTTTGTATTACCCATATATGTCTGATGACGCTGATTTTTTTTTTTTTTTTAAATCAATGGCTCCAATATTTCAGTAGAAACTTGAAAATATCACACTTTCATTTTTGTTTTTTCAATCCTTAGCTATCTTCCATTAATTCACAATGCTTTTGGCCACATGGAGATGGGTTCTACCTATAGAAAAACCTGTACACATGATTCTTGGAGATTCTGGACGTATGTACCTGATGGGCTACAACATGGATAGGTGATTTAGTTGATCATATTTATCATCTTTTTAATTAAATTGCATGTTTCTTTAGGGACTTAAAAAAATACTAGTCCCTCTTTTGGGGGCATCATAAAAATCAAGCAAAGGTAAGATAAGAAAAATAATTCAGAGGTAAAAGGCAATGCCCTGTCACAAACCCGTATTTCTTATACATAGTCCTTATATGTAGACCTTTTGGTTCCTCTTGTAAATCATGTCTTTCTCTCTTTTTCCTTTGTGTCAAAGTGCTCCCATCATAATACTAAAGTGCTTTCTGAGTGCTACTCTGTGATATGTGTATCTGTTTAATTCATTTAATTTTTACAACAACCCTAGCAGATAGCACAATTATTCATCCCATACTACAGATGAAGTAACAGAAGCAGGAAGAGGAAAAAGTAACTTGTCCAAATTTATTTGTCAGGCAGCTGGTAGAGCTAAGATTTAGAACATGGCAGTTTATGGAGCTAAACTTTTTGCTCTTAGTCTCCATACTATACAAATTAAATGTATGCAAAATTCTCTTCTGACTTGCATTTGTTTCTCCTCTTGGCAGATGGTTAGTTAATACATCCTGTTAATGTGACCTTTGAAAAGTCACACATCTGCCCTTCCCTAGTCCCTCATTCTATTACCTTATTCTCGCTGTTCATTTCTGCTCACCTGGAATATTTATTCCTGTAATCCCAATGTATCTCCTTCCTGCAGGTTCTACTTCCTCCAATCTGTTATACTCACTGCTTTAGATCCCTAAAGCATAGCTCAAATCACATCACAACTACTGATCATGACTTACGACTCATAATAGCTTTCACAAGCTCTCCGTTAAACTCAGAGTAGAAGTCACTGGTTGGGAGCTGTAATAACGCAGTGCCTAAGGCATATGACTGCTAACCAGAAGGTTTAAGAAAGATTGAGCAATCTACTAGATACTGCCTCAGAAACCTAAGGGATAGACTCTACAGTGAGTTTTTTTTTTTGGGGGGGGTGGGGTGGGGGTGTGGGAATGGTTAGTGCAAAGTTAATACACTTGGCTGTTAACTGCAAGGTTGGATGTTTGAGTCCACCCAGAGACACTTCAGTGGAAAGACTAGCAATCTACTTCAAAAACCTATGGAATCAGCCATTGAAACCTTAGGGAGTATGGTTCTATCCTGACACATCTGGGCTACCATGAATCAGAATCATCCTGAGAGCAATTGGTAATATGACCTCAGAATGAAGCCCCAATCCTAGGCTAGACTTTCCCTGGCCCCAAATATATTTGCCCCATTTGGGCAAACTTAATTTCCACTGTCCTCCTTTGGATCCTGAGATATATTACTTATTCCTTGCATATGCTCTTTCCTTTCTGCATCTACGCTTCTGTTTAACTTGTTTCTTGAAAACATATCTTTATCTTTCCAGATTTTATACAGTCTGCTATACAAAAGTTACTCAACAAATATTTGCTTGAAGAAGAAATAAAAATTGAGATCAAATGTCCTGTCCTTTGTGGATTCAGTCTCTCTTGAAACTGCCTCCATGAATCTACATATACATTTTCTCTGCTATGGAGCTAATGGAATTCACCATCTTCAAACATGTTGATTTTCCTTCAGAAGGCAAGTAAGGAATAAAGAAGGATTTGTTAGTAATTACTAGGTCATTCACTCTTCATATACTTTGTTATTTTAAGTAGCTGTTGTATAGGGAAAAAATACTGGAATGATAGTTAGATATCTTAAATTTGTAAGGAGCTCTGGTGGCATATTGCATAAGGCATTAGGCTATTAACCAGAAGATCAGTGGTTCAAACGCACCAGCTGATCCACAGAAAGAAGACGGGGCTATCTATTTCCTTAAAGATTTAAAGCCTCAAAAACTCAATTACAGTCAGAATCTACTTGATGGCAGTGAGTTTGGTTTTTTTCTTTAATCTTAAATTTGAGTCCTGCTCCTGTTTCTAACTTTGTGAGTTTCTTGAGCTTCATTTTTTATAATCAATAAAATATATCTAATAATATTTTTATCACAAGGCTATTGTGAAGATTAAAAGAAATGATTACATAAAACATTTTACAAGTTGTGAAGTACTACACACTTTTAAAGAAATGATGACATTCTCAAGCTCAAAATTTTACTAACATTTTTAAAGGCCTATTCTAGGTCAAGCATTTCACCATTTGATCTCATATTTCTTCCCAATAGCTTCATGTTTTTATTGCTTTTTAAAAAGATGTACCTATAGAATTAAGTGACTAACTCAAAATCACAAGGCAAAGGGGTTGAAGAATCAACATTCAAAATTAATCTCATAATTTTAAATCCTGCATCTTTTCCACTACCCATAAGAGTGGATTCACAAGGCAAACATTCAAAGAAACAGAGTGCAAGTTTAAGAACATGAGCTCTCAAGCCATCAGGGCTTGGGATCAAAGCCAGAATTGACTATTTATGAGCTAAGAGACCTTATCCAAGCCAATGAATCCTTCCATGCCTCAGTTACTTCATTTATGAAATGGGAATAATAGTACTTTCATCATGGGATTGTTGCAAATATAAAATGAATTCATATTTGTGTCATAGGCTTGGTTCCTAGAAGCAGAGCTAGATGTAACGGTTATTGTGCAAGTGATTTATTGAAGAAGTGCTTTCATAGAAGCAGTAGTGTGTCAAGTAGGAGAAAGTAGAAGTAAGAGGAAAGCTAATTAGAGAGGGAATTTCAGGAGACTGGCTACAGCCTGATTTCCCTGGGAGTTATAACTACAAATTAAACCATAGAGTTGGTCCTACCTTATCAAAGGGGCTTGACCTATTGTATGCCTGCATCAGTCAATCAGGAGTCCTGGTGGCACAGTGGTTAAAGCATTCAGCTGCTAATCCAAAGGTCAGTGATTTGAACCCACCAGCCACTCCATGGGGGAAAGATGTGTCAGTCTGCTTCCACAAAGATTACAAAGTTGGAAACCCTATGGGACAGTTCTATTCTATCCTATATGTTGCTATGAGTTGGAATGAACTGAAAGGCAATGGATTTGGTTTGGCTTTGTCAGTCAATTATTTGCTGCAGCCTGCCCCGGATGGGGGCTGAGGGTACATACGTTCCCAGAGTTCTTGGCTTCCTTTCTATGGAGGGCAATTTTCTGGAGAATAGATCAGCTGTAAGTAGATTGCAGCCAACACACAGAGCAGCTGGGGGTTGGGTGCACAAAGCCGTTAAAGCAAATCTGGGCAGCAGACCAACAGAATCCACTGCAACATACAGAGTGCTTAGAACAGTATCTGGCTCATTGTGAGCTGCCAATAAAAGTTAGCTTTCTTTATATTATTTCCTTCTGTAAGTTTTTTCACACTGCTGTGTATGTTTAGGTTTGGCTTTCTAACCAGAATATAAGTTCCTTAGGGTCAGGGATCAATTCTAATTCTGCCCACTGTGTCACTCTCCTACAGCCTTAAATCAATGCATTGTGAGGGCTGCCAAACAGCTCTGGTTTATGTCTAGAGGTGAGGGTAGGACCACTGCCTACATTATTTTTTACCCAAATGCCTGCTTTTTATTACAAAATGTGATAATAAATTGGACTTCCTTCTATTGGGGTAGGGGAAATCTTCTGTTACAGAGTTACCTGTGAAAAAATATAATTGTATTTTTATCTGTGCCAGGCACATTTTCTGCTAACTTTTTGTGCAATACAATTCCCTGAAATTTGTTATTTTATTTGTGAACTGAATTTGTCAATATTTAAAGTGAAAGTGATTAGACAAGTCAGACATACTCCTATTTTTTGCCAATGTAGCCTTGTTCCAGAATAATTACTTTTTAATATCTGAAGCAATTCAATTGATCAGAATATTGATCCCATTCTCATTTTTGATCATTGTGCCATTGATTTAACATTATCACTGTCTTCCCAAACAGGGTAGAATACGACGTGTCTTGTGCATTCATCTTTGTTAAAGGATAAATGCATGAGACAGGCTTTAAAAGCTTTTTAAAGTGCAAGATGCTGGAACTGCATTTTCAATCTGCATTCTCTCCTGCTGTTTTATGGAATATATTGAAAATGTGCTTCTTAGAGGTCAGATCATTTCTTTCTTCAAGTGGAAAAAGAAATATAAGTAATATATTAAAAGGGCTCTAGGATAATATCAAGAAATTAGAACAACCTCATTCTTGCACCCCTCCTCTCAAACATTATGACTCATCAAAAATGAGAACCACAATTCATCTGTTTCTAGCTCATTTTAGACTTTTGCATTTTTAGGTTTTATTGGGATCAATCAAGTAGGACAATATTTTCGCTAAATTCTCCTCATCTGTCCATCCTCTCCATCAGATAATTTGTTGTTGTTGTTGTTAGGTGCTGTCAAGTCAACCCCAGCTCACAGCAACCCTATGTGCAACAGAACGAAACACTGCCCAGTCTTGTGCCATCCTCACAATCATTGCCATGCTTGATCCAGCTTTGTAGCCACTGTATCAATTCATCTCCTGGAGGGTCTTCCCCTTTCTATTTGACAGTCCATCTTATGCAGCATTATATCCTCCAGAGACTGGTCCCTTCTAACAACGTGACCAAATTATGACAGACAAAGTTGTTTTTAAGGAACATTCTTCTTCTTCTAGGACAGATTTATTCATTTTTCTAGCAGTCCATGGCACCTTCAATATTCTTCATCAACACTACAATTCAAAAGCATCAATTCTTCTGCAGTCTTCTTTATTCACTGTCCACCTCTCACATGCATATGAAGCTATTGAAAACACCATGTCTTGAATCAGGCACACTTTAGTGTTCAAAGTGACATCCTTGCTCTAATAAATTTTAAAGAGGTCCTTTGCAGCATATTACCCAATGCAATAAGTTGTTTGATGTCTTGAATTCTAGTTCCATGGACATTGATTATGAATCCAAGGAAAAGGAAATCTTTGACAACTTCAATGTTTTCTCCATTTATCAAGATATAGTTTATTGGTCCAGTTGTTAGGACTTTTGTTTTCTTTACTTTGAGTTGTAATCCATACTGAAAGCTGTAGTCTTTGCTCTGTAAGTGCTTCAAGTCTTCTTTAGTTTCATTAAGCAAGATTGTGTGTCATCTGCCTATTGCAGGTTGTTAATGAGTCATCCTCCAATCCTGATGCCATGACCATCTTCATATAATCTGGGTTCTCTGATTATTTGCTCAGCATAAAGATTAAATAAGTATTGTGAAAGGATACAACTCTGAAGCAAACCTTTCCTGATTTTAATCCACTCAGTATCCCTTGTTCTGTTTGAAAGACTACCTCTTGGTCAATGTAAAAGTTCCTCATGACAATTAAGTGCTTTGTAATTCCCATTCTTTGCAATGTTATCTATAAGTTGATATGATGCACACGGTCAATTGCCTTTGCTTAGTCAGTAAAATACAAGTAGACAACTTTCTACTTACTACAGTCTTCTGTATGGATTACACCTTAACATAAAGAAAACAAAAATCCTCATGACTTGTCCAGTAAGCAGTATCATGATAAACAGAGAAAAGATTGAAGTTGTCAAAGATTTCATATTTCTTGGCTGCACAATCAACACCAATGGAAGCAGCAGTGAAGACCTCAGATGACATATTGCATTGGTAAAATATGCTGAAAAAGACCTGTTTAAAATGCTGAAGAACAAAGATGTCTCTGAAGACTAAGGTGCACCTAACCCAGGCCATAGTATTTTCAATTGCCTCATATGCATGTAAAAGCTGGACAATGAATAAGGAAGATTGAAGAAGAGTTGATGCTTTTGAGTTATGATGATGGCGAAGAATACTGAATGTACCATGGACAGCCAGAAGAACTAAGAAATCTGTCCTGGAAGAAGTGCATCTGGAATGCTCCTTGGAAGCGAGAATGACCAGACTTCGTCTAATCTGCTTTAGTCATGTTGTCAGAAGGGATCATTTGCTGGAGAAGGATATCATGCTTGGTAAAGTGGAGGGTCAATGAAAAAGGGGAAGGCCCTCAAGGAGATGGATTGACACAGTGGCTGCTAAGATGGACTCAGGTATAGCAGGGATTGTGAGGCTGGCCAGGAGCAAGCATTGTTTCTTTCTGTTGTACATAGTGTCACTATGAGTCAAAGTCAGGTTGATGGCACCTAACAACAACAACAACAACAGAACAACTTTCTGGTATTCTTTGCTTTCATCCAAGATCCATGTGACATCAGCAAAGATACACCTCATTCCATGCCCTTTTTTATATTTGGCTTGAATTTCTGGCAGTTCCCTATCAATATACTACTACAACTGTTTTTGAATTACCTTCAGCAAAATTTTACTCGTCAATGGTATTAACGATATTACTTGATAATTAGACACTCTGTTGGGTCACCTTTGAAATAGGCACAAATATGGATCTCTTCCAGATGGTTGGCCAGGTAGCTATCTTCCAAATTTCTTGGCATAAATAAAGGAGCACCTCTACTGCTGTATTTATTTGTTGAACCATCTCAATGGGTAATCCATCAATTCGTAGGGCCTTGTTTTTGCCAATTCCTTCAGCATAGCTTGGACTTCTTACTTCAGTACCATTGGTTTGTGATCAAATTCTCCTTCCTGAAATGGTTGAACATCAACCAATTCTTTTTAGTACAGTAACTGTGTATTCCTTCCATCTTCTTTTGATGCTCCTTACATAGTTCAAAATTTTGCCCATAAAATCCTTCAATATTGCAACTCCAGGCTTGAATTTTTTCTTCTGTTCTTTCAGCTTGAGAAATGTCAACATGTTCTTCCCCTTTGATTTTCCATCTCCAGGTCTTTGCACATTTTATTATAATTATTCACTTTGTCCTCTCAAACTACCCTTTGAAATCTGTTCAGTTATTTTATTTAATCATTTCTTCCATTCTCTTTAGCTACTCTCCTTTCAAGAGAAAGTTTCAATATCTCTTCTGACATCGACTTTGGTCTTCACTTCCTTTGCTGTCTTTTTGATGAACTTTTGCTTTCCTCATGTATGATGTTCATGATGTCATCCCACAACTATTCTGGTCTTTTGTCACTGGTGTTCAATATATCATATCTATTCTTTAGATGGTCTCTAAATTCAGGTAGGATATACTTATGGTCATCTTTTGGCTCCTGTGGACTTGTTTTGATTTTCTTCAACTTCAACTTAAATTTACATATGTTTAGCTGACAGTCTGATCCACATTTGGCCCATGGCCTTTCTCTGACTGATGATATTCAGCTTCTCTGTTGCCTGTTTCCACAGATGTAGTCTATTTAATTTCTTTGTATACCATCTGGTGAGGTCCACATGTATAGTCACCATCTATTTGTTGAAAAAGTATTCGCAATGGATTAGTCATTGGTCATGCAAAATCCTGTCGTGTATCATCTAGAATCATTTTTATCACCAAAGCCATATTTTCCAACTATTAGTGACATATCTTTGTTTCTAACTTTCACATTCCAATCATGAGTAATAATCAATACATCTTGATTACATGTTTGGTCAATATCAGACTGCAGAAGTTGGTAAAATTTTCCAATTTCTTCATCTTTGACTTTGGTGATTGGTGCATAAATTTGAATAATAGTCATTATAACTGGTCTTCCTTGTAGGAGTTTGGATTTTATCCCACCGCTGACAGCATTGTACTTCAGGATAAATTTTGAAATATTCTTTTTGTACAATAAATATGACACCATTCCTCTTTAATTTGTCATTGCTGGCATAGTAGACCATATCACTGTTTTACTCAAAATGGCCAATACCAGTCCTATTTAGCTCACTAATGGCTAAGATATCGATCTTAATGCTTTCCATTTCGTTTTTGATAACTTCCAATTTTCCGAGAATCATACTCCGTACATTCCACCTTCCAATTATTAATGGATGTTTGCAATTGTTTTTTTCTCATTTTGAATCATGGTACATCAGCAAATGAAGGTCCTGAGAGCTTTACTCCATCTGTGTCACTAAGATCAACTCTATTTTGAAGAGACAGCTTTTCCCCAGTCATATTTTGAGTGGTTTCCAACCTGAGGGCCTCGTCTTCTAGCTGTATTAGACAATATTTCCCTGCTATCCATCAGGCTTTCAGTAGCCAATTTTTCTTTTGCCAGAAATGGACCTGGCCACATCCTTCTTCTTAGTCTGTCTTAGTCTGAAAATTCTGTTGAAACCTGTCCACCATGGGTGGCTCTGCTGGTATTTAAAATACCAGTGGTATAGCTTCCAGTATCAAATCAACGTGCCAGTCTCCACAGTACAACAAACTGACAGACAAATGGTTGTCAGAAAGCCAAATAATGCCAAAGAAGGCTTGAGATAGTCTTCTGGGCTTATCATATTTGAAATCTATTAATTGACTAAAATAGTTCCCAAATTGTTACCTGCTAAACACTTTTTCTTTTTGAGTTTAATTGCTTTAAAATATTATGCTCTTAAGTAAAGGATTCTCTGTATGGACTATATGAAAAAGTTCTCATCTGTATGATGCTTTCCTATAAGTGTGTTGTTGTTTTGTTGTCCTATAAGTGTAACCTACAAAAATTGGTGCCTAACATAAACATTGGGAGGTCTGGTTTCCATAGTGCCTAAGGCATTTGACTGCTAACCAGAAGGCTGGCATTTCAAACCCACCAACCACTCCTCGGAAGGAAGATTGGGCCATCTTCACAGAGGTACCACCTTGGAAACCCAAGGAGGGGTCGCTGTGAGTTGGAGCCAACTCAATGACTGTGAGTAACATAAATATTTCAGCATTTAAAAAAGTGACAATATTTTTCAAGTAACAATATAGTTAAATTCCAACACACATCTGTCAGTTTACTGTACTATAGAGCCTTGTGTGTTATTGTGATGCTGGAAGCTATACTACTGATATTTCAAATACTTTCAATGTCATTCATGATGGACCAAGTTTCAGTGAAGCTTCCATGTTAAGACAGTCTATGAAGAAAGGCTTGGCAATCTATTTCTGAAAATTAGCCAGTGAAAACCTTGTGAATGACAACAGACTATTTTGCAATATGATGCTGGAAGATGAATGCCCTAGGTTGGAAGGCACCCAAAATACACAGAAGCTGCAAAAATGGATTTGAACTTACCAACGATTATTGTGTCACAAGACTGGGCATCATGTTGTTATATTGTAAATGGTGGAGGACATTGAACAACAGAACAGTTTAGTTTATCCATTACTATAGTTTCATAATATACAAAACACTAGAACAGATATTTTATTTTGTATGACTAAGATTTTATACATATATAAAAAATATATAATATATATATATATACACACACACACACACGCATATATAAATAAATTTATTCAGGGCTGGATGCTGCTCCTTATTTGTGCTTCTAATTTGGAGAGAAGTTCTTAATCATTTCTGGCTACAGTTTGATGAAAATATTCCCACCTTTTTTTTGATTACCTATCATCCATTTTGAAGTACTTCCGTAAGTCTTCCCTAAACATGAACAGTTTGCTTTCATCTATGCAGAGTTTGCTTTCATTGACTCTAATTAGCTATTACTAGATTGTTCTCTCTCAGTTATTAAAAAGAAAAATAATAATGGTAGTGATTCAAGAGCCTCTTGGGAAAGGATCCTACCTGTAAGTATTAAAGATGAGCTAAGCATTAAAGGTCCTTATAACAAGATAGAAGCAGCGGAACTCCTCGGGAGCAATGGGAGTCTTTGGGAGTTTTTAAACTGGGGAGCAGTGCTTGTGAGAAATCCATCTGGTGCAAGCAGAAAAAAATAGAGTCAGAGAGATAAGTTTCATGGAGAATATATTAATATAGATATGTTGTTACTGTTGAGTTGATTCTGACTCATAGTGATTCCACATGGCAGAGTAGAACTTCTCTATGGGTTTTCTTGGCTGTAATCTTGATAGGAGCAGATTGTCAGTTTTTTTACCCTTGAAGCTGCTGGCTGAGTTCAAACCTCCAACCTTTTGGTTGGCAGCAGAACATTAATCATTGCACCATCAGTGCTTCTTAATGTTAAAATGAAGATCAGTCTCATCTCTTTCATAAAGTCCTACAAAAATTGGTGCTAGAAACAATGATTGTCAAGACCCCACATAAACTAGTCTGTAGGACTTCTCAGGGAACAATCCCCAAGCTCCCTTTGTGAGGCTCATCACCTCCACAACAACTCATCTGAAATGCAGGTATAGCAAATAAACCAAACCCATCAAGTGGACAAGGCTGTGATTTTTACAGAAGCAGATGGCCTTATCTGCTTGGAGTAGAAAAATATTGTCACTTTTTAAATGCTTGGAGTAGAAGATGGGTTCTGACTACTTATCTTTCTATGGATCTAATGATTAGCAGCTGAGAGCTTAACCACTGTGCCACCAGGGTTCTTTAAATGTAGATATACAGACTTGATTTGCTATCAACCTGGAGGTAGGGGAAAATCCAAATTAAGTAAGAGTTTAGAATTTTGATTACCACATGGAACTGGTGTTATTATTGCCAGAATTAAGTGTTCTTGTGATTCAAAGTGAAGGGAAAATCTGTTTGACATAACTGAATTTACATCAAAGGCCAGGAATAGAATTAACATACAGAGAAGTGTGAAGGGATAGTGAGGAAAAAAGAAACAAACAAGCAAATAATTTGGAGAGTTTATCCTATTGAGTTCATTTTACTCAATACAGTGATTATATAGGTGTGAAGGATTTGAGTACTGAGCCAGAGGTAAGATAGTAGAAATGGAAAGGCAGGAATTAACAGCAGAGAAATTATGAGTAAAAATAATAATAAAAAAATAGTGTTGAGTTCACTGTGACTTATGTTGACCTGTGTATTCAGAATAGATCTGTGCCACATAGGGTTTTCAGTGTTATTTATTTTCTTATTTTTACCTTTTGGAAGTAGATCATCAGGCCTTTCTTCCAAGGCATCTCTGGGTAGACTCAAATCTCTAACATTTTGGTTATCAGACAATGTGCAAACTGTTCGCACCACTCATGGACTCCATGAGCAACCATAGACAATATGGAGTCAATGCTTACTATGATCTAGGGAATTACATAATTTAATTCTTACAATAACTCTGTGGGATAGGCATCATTACCATCATTTTGAAGAGAAGGAAACTGAGGCACAAAAAGAATCTTCTAGACCTACACAGCTATATAACTTTTTTTCTGAACACAGTCAATACTACTATTATATGCTATTCGAGTTACCGTCTACAAATTATCATCTCATCACCTATGCTGACCCCCTGTGTGTCAAGAACTGTGTTCCATAGGGCTTTCAATGGCTAATTTTTTCAGATGTCGATAACCAGATATTTGTTTCATAAGGAACTACCACTGACAAAAATTCAGATGTGGAGAGTGAGGTAAAGTTAGTAAGGTCTAACTCAGAGACTTTGAGCTGATGACTCAGAAGTTTATGCTCATTTCTCAGTATATGTGAGGAAAACAGGAGTGTAAATACATTTTGGAGTGAAAATAAGAAATCTTGTTTTAAACACAGGTTTTAAGCTTTTAAAGATGAATGTCCAGAAGGGAGGGGGAAATGTACAAGTAAATTCCAAAAGAGCAGAGATGAGATACACAGGTACAAGACTTGCCTATGAAAGTGATATCACCTCCTCCAGAGAACCCACTCAGGACTTGGGCTAAATCTCCTCTCCTCTTTCTCTTGGATGATGCCAAAGTACAGCTATATCCCCGCCATTTTATAGCAGATGTCTCTATGATGTTTTTTTTTTCCCTTAGAGATTCTGAGTTCCTTGAGGGCAGGGCCTGTGTCTTATTTACCTTGTTATCACCTGGTCCTATCAGAGAGCCTGCCATTTAAGAGGCAATCAATTAAATGTGTGTGGAATAAATGAAGGGGTATATGAATAAATCCATTTGAAACAGTCATCAGGATGACCTCTTTAAGGGAGATAATAGAAGAGAGAGACTTGAAAACAGAAATTTTAGGAGCTGACACCAGGGATGAAGTAATAAAAGACACAGAAATAGATGGCAGAGATCAAGTGAAGAAAATAGGAAGAGATCCAGAAAAGGAATACTGGAAGTCTCCAGAAGATCATTCAGTCATGTGCTTTGTGGACTCAGAAAGAATGAGGGCCTGAATGGTCATCGACTTAATGAAGAGATGTTCATTTGTGACTTTCAAGAGTGTGACGTCCACAGTACTGTAAGCACAGGTGCCAAGAAGCTATTAGAAAGAAGGATGTGATAACAATGACAATAGAAATTTGTAAAAATGTAATCAGTGAATATTATATAGAAAATAACAGAAAAGTAGCTTAGAATCAGTCAAAGGAAGTGTTATTTGCTAATGTTTGTGTGGATTAATTGAAGACAGAGAAATGAATAAGCTTAAACACAGAGGGAAAAATCCTTTTAATAGGGGGTAATAAAGAGGCTAAGGAGCTTTGGTGGCATAGTGCCTAAGGCATTTGACTGCTAACCAGAAGGTTGGTGGTTCAAAACCACCAGGTGCTCTGCAGAAGGAAGACTGGGGAATCTACGTAAAGGTGCAAAGATTTACTGCCTTGGAAAGCCAAAGGGGGTCACTATGAGCCAGAATTGGCTTGATGGCAGTGAGTTCAGTGTTTTTGGAATAAAGATGTTGCTGAAAGATGATAGTCATATGCAGGTTACTGGTGAGGAATTGTTCTTTCTGTTGTTGTTGTTGTTGTTAAGTGCCATCGAGTCGTTTCTGACTCATAGCGACCCCATGCACAGCAGAACAAACACTGCTCGATCCCACGCCAGCCCCACAATCCCTGCTATACTTGAGCCCATCATCACAGCCACCGTGTCAATCCATCTTGTTGAAGGCCACCCCCTCTTTCATCGACCCTCCACCTTACCAAGCATGACACCCTTCTCCAGGGAATGGTCCCTTCTTACAACATGACCGAAATAGGTGAGACGAAGTCTGGCCATTCTTGCTTCCAAGGAGCATTCTGGCTGCACTTTTTCCAGGACAGATCTGTTAGTTCTTTTAG
>NW_006921725.1:4581562-4593609 GCF_000298275.1 Orycteropus afer afer | reverse complement strand
GGTCCCTGTGACTGACTGTACCTCTGTCTGGCTTCCTGGCTTTTAATCCCCTTTCTCCTGCTCTTCTGGCCTGCTGCTTTGGGCATCCCTGAGTTGTTCCTGGGACTAAATGCTCCTCTGTCCGGGTTCCTGGCTTTTATCTCCTTACTCCTGCTCTTCTGGCCTGCTACTCTGGGTGGGCCTCAGTTTCCTCTCCTTACCTAATCCCTTGGGCTGATTGCTCTTCTCTCTGGCTTCCTGGCTTTTAATCCCCTTTCTCCTGCTCTTCCCACCTGCTACTTTGGGCGTCCCTCAGTTGTCTCTCTTCACCTGTAACCCTGGAGCTGATTTATTTTTCTTAGATAATATCTTTTAGAATATGTCATGTTATAAGTCTGGACAGAATAAATAATTGTGAAGCAGTGTTTGCTAAGTATGATCCATAGTGGGTACTTGTCATCTTTAGTCACTCAGCATCTTTTAATCATTTTCTCCACATATTGCTAATTTCTTACTTCAGAAGACAGTACTCAACTTCCATTGCTGCTGGGGAATGCAGGTTTATGACCTAGATTCAAGGCATCAGACATACCTCTGCATGATAGCAGGGGTCGAGAAGTGTTGTATGAAATTTGTATAGTTGTTGTCAGTGGACAAGCAAAGGTGAAGAAGTGTCAGGTTTTCAACAGCAACAGAGGTGATGGTTCTAGGCTACACATTTTGGATTCAGTGACTATGGATCCAAATGTGGTGCCTGTGCCCAGGGACAGTGGAAGCCTACTTGCCCATTGCTCCATAGTATGGTTCAGGGCTTGGTCCCTGCCAAATAATTTTAAGAGGTTATAAACATCATACTTCATGGCCCTCATTGATTGTTTTTCTGCCTGAACTATAGTGCTGATGAATGCTTATATAGTTTTTCCTTTCTTAAGTTCTGGAATCATGAAATATATGGTCAGGCAATGCCCACCTACTCTGGGCAATAATTTAATAAGACAGTTGTCATTTACCTACCCTCCACTCCAACTACTTGTAGCAGTAGAATTGGGAACTGATGCATTTAAAACATGAAAAGTTGAGTAAGTGAGATAATCAGTATAAAATTGTTTTTATGAAAATATTATAGTCAATAAATAAAATTAGTGAATAATAATTCTTTTTTTTTTTTTTTAGTTTCCTAGAACTGGCATTTTTAAATTTTTATTTTATTTTTTTTCTTGTGCTTTATTTAGGTACACGTTTACAGAGCAGAGTTTGTTTTAATTCAACATTTCATGTACATTTAGTTTGACTCCCTCTTTCATAGCATAGTGCCTAAGGCACTTGACTGCTAACCAGAAGGCTAGTGGTTCAAACCCACCAGCCATTCCTCAGAAGGAAGATGGGGCAATCTACTTCCGTAGTGATACTGCCTCAGAAACCAAAGGAGGGGTCACTATGAGTTGCGGCTGACTCCATAGCACATAACAACAACAACAACAACCCTAACCCAGTCTCCTTCCCTCCCTGCCCAGTAACCAAGCCCCCATGCATCTCATAGTTATGCACTCAGAGGTATCCTGCATTTCCTCCCTGTGAATGTTGCCCCTCTGGTGCCCTGTGGTTGATTGCTCCAAGGGATACATCTCCATAGAGTATCACCCTGGGTTGAGTGGTTTGCGTGCACATCGTGTTTACTATTGGGCTGAAAGCCAGCCCTTGGGGGTGAGTTTTTTTCCAGGCCCAAAATGTATGCCAGGGCCATAAAATTTGGGGTCTCAGCAGACTCCTTCTGACCAGTATTCTGGTCATTATTGTGTTTTTGTATTTTGTTCCACATTTTCCCTCCCGCTCTATCCAGGATCTCCAGTTTTGATCATTTCCTGAGTGGTTCGCTTTGGTATCCAGACACCATCTAATTCTTCTGGTCTCGAGGTCCATCATGTCAGAGGGCTTATTGTTTCCAAATGCCCTTGGATTTTTGCACTCTTCTTCACTTCTGATGATAGGAGACCATAAGCTGCATCTTAGATGGCAGTTTGAAAGCTTTTAAAACTCCAGTTGTTACTCACCAATGTAGGATGAGGAACAAGTCTTTTATGTATTTTGTTGTGCCAGTTGAGTCTGGTGTTCCCCAGTACTACGTAGGGTCCTGAGTTAGTAGATCCACTGGATCTCTTTCCCACATTGTCTGGCTGTCTGTGAGGGATTACTCTGTCTGTCGTCTGATGTTCTGTAATGATTGTGGGTATTTTGTATCACTAGCACCCACCAGCCACTCCTCGGAAGGAAGGTTGGGCAATCCTACTTCCGTAGTGATTCTGCCTCGGAAACCCAACGAGGGGTCACTATGAGTCGGGTTTGACTCGACGGCACATAACAACAATAACAACAGCATCTGTGCAAGATTAGCCTCAGCTGAATCTATCTTTGGTCTAGAGTATAATCCTGTTCACTGACCCCCATCTGATCTTTTCAGATGTTTATGTGTTTATCTGTAGCCTGGTGTTTGGTGTTAATGGTAACACAGTATTGTGGATGTACTGGTTGGTATCAGCGTCTGTTGTCTTTATCTTATGTGCACAATTCAGTGTCCTCCCTTTTCCTAATGTTATCATGGTGGTCACAGACTCTTTCTGTACCACGTGTATAAAATTGTCATTGACTATTCCTTAGTTGCTAGAAACTTTTCAAGTTCTCTGTCTTGGGATGCTTTTAATTGATTCTGCTTATAGACAAAAATGCTATGTTGTTTTGTTTGTAGGGCTTCATCAAAGTATCTCAGACCTTCTTGATTTTTATTACATTGATGTGTTAACTTTTGTCTCCTGGGTCTCCTTTTCCTGGTTAGGACCTGTCCCTTGCCTTCCCTGTTTTCACTAACAAAGAATGGTTTGGAAGATTGAGATACAAAGAGCTTTGGATAAAATTTATTTAAAATATTTGCATATCCTAAATAAATATTTTGTAAGTCCTTCATCAATGCACTGGCCTATCTTATTTTAATATTGCTTAGATAAACTCTTGAGTTATATGCTATCATTCTTTTACACATAAATCCATGTTTCTAACAGAGACAGAGGTTCACAGCTAGGCCCAATTTTTCCTCATGTTTCATTTTTGTCTCACTCTCAACATTTTATTGCAATATGCAGTATCCCTTCTTTTCTTCCACCATTCTCTTTCATGTGTAATTATGCTTACAATCTTTAGTTAGTACTCTGTTTTCAAAATATTTCTCAAGAGGAATGGAAGAATGATGTTTAATGAACTCAAGTCCATTTTGAATATACATATATATATATATATATATATATATATGTATAGGAACTATGTTGGAGCAGTGGTTAAAGAATTCGGCTGCTTACCTCTGGGATTGTGCAAATGATTTGAACTAGGTTTCTCACGAAAACTTTGGAGTTCAATTCAAACCTGAGCAGTGGTAGCATGTAAGAAAGGCCTGGCAATCCACTTCCTTAAAGAATAGAGCCAAGAGAACCCTATGAAGCTCAGCTCTGTAGCACATGAGGTCACCATGAGTTGGAATTGATGGGTACCTTTGTGAGTTTTTTTATTTGTTTGTTTGGTATGTAAATGTGTATACTAAGGTACTGGTATAAACTAATTTTTTCACTAAGAAGTGTTGCAAACCATAAAATTTTACCTGAGCAGAACTATTACAATATTTTGAGTGGCTTTAGACTGATTCATTCTTCTTCTGTGCAGTCCAAATTGGATGCTTTTCTTCTGTTTCTGTTTATGTTTTGTTCACAATACCACTGTATCCAGAGAAATACCATTGCCTTATGTGACAATTTGCAGGAATACCTTTGGGTGTCACATATTTCCTCAAAATTCACAATAAGTAAATTTGATATAGAGCACAATCTTTTGTTGCAATTTCTTTTAAAGTGCTGAGCTATAGAAAATTTGGCTCTTTGTTAAAATTTATGGCACAAGACAATTATTTGAATCTTGAATTAATCTTTGTGTGAATTGATTCATTCATGTATTCAATCTATAATAACTAATTGCTTATATTTACATGTTTTTAAAAATAAATCTAGATTTCAAGGCTTTTTAGGGCCCCAAGTGTGCGTTTTAGGGATATTTGAAAAAACAGCCCCCTCATGATAACATGATTATTTGAATTATTTCCTACTTATCAAGTCCTTCAGCCAAGGATCACAGAATAAGAAAAGTTCTAGGTAGAATTTAACTGGTCCATGAACTCATTGAAATTATACAACTTTATTTTTCTTATATGGGAGAAGGTTCATAGCTTTCATTATATTTGTGTATGAGTCAGTACCTCAAAAAATGTTATAAACTATTATTTATTTTTAAGTTATTATGAATGTCTTTAAAAATTCCCCAAAATATCTTTTCTCAGTCTTATCACACATATCCAGAACTTTTGTTGAAATCCTATAGAAAAATCTTAGCACACAAATAAAGAAATATAATTTCTATCTCTCTTTCTTTACTACATGTTCCAATGAAGGAGAGAGTTGGGAATAGATATTTGAGAAAAGCATCAATGTTATAAAGTAAATGCTTGGTTTTCTGCTAATTGCTATTGTTTTGTGCTCCTGTCCTTTCCACCCTTGTACAGTAAGGATGATAGCATTATTCCTCACTTCTAATGAAATGAGAGCTCGAGTGGCACCATACCTGAGACATTTGACTGCTAATCAGAAGGCTGGTGGTTCAAACCCACCAGCCACTCCTCAGAAGGAAGAGTGGGCAATCTACTTCCCTAGAGATACCACCTCGGAAACCCAACGAGGGGTCGCTATGAGTCGAATCAACTCTATGGCAGTACCCTTAATGAAATTGGCATCTTCTGTGTGGGGTCTGAGCAGAAATTATATCACACATAAATATCACTCTTCTTGTATATATCTAAATAATACACTTTCAAGTTTCAGTTCTGGGATTTTTTTTTTTTTTTGTCAATATCCTTATGTAGGTTATATATTTGTAGTGCTATTTATAAACCTCATGATTTTATCACTATATTAAACATGGTATTGAAAGTAACCTGAATTTTCCTAAATGGTACTAAAAATTGTTAATTGCTTACTATGAGTTAAACACTAAGCTAGATATTTTATATACACAATCTTATACATTACTCCTTCTAACATAATGGTGTTGGTATTATTTCCCCCATTTCATAAATGAAACAACAGATTCAGAGAGAAAAAAAAAATGATGTTGTGTGACATTTCTGAATATTTGAAGAAATGTATTTAATTGTGTTGTTTTCCATTAAAACATGTTTGAACACTCATTCATTTAAACATGAAAGTCAGCAAAGAGGTGTTCACTGGATATAGTTTTAAAAATGAGAAATGAAGTACAATCAAATTCATTATAATGTAATTGTGAAAGACTAAGAAGTGTATGGGTGATGATCTAACTCAAGCTCAATCATCAGTTATTCTAAGGTTTAAAATCACCAATTAATCATTTCTAGGGAGCTCTGGTGGCATAGTGCCTAAGGCGTTTGACTGCTAACCAGAAGACTAGTGGCTCAAACCTACCAACCACTTACCGGAAGGAAGATTGGGCAATCAACTTTTGTAGTGATACTGCCTTGGAAACCCAAGGAGGGGCCATTATGAGTCAAATCGACTCAATGGCAGTGAATATTTTTGTTTTTTATTTTTAATCATTTCTAGGTTTTCTTCCCTCTTTCAATTTTTGTCTTGCATGGCAATGGTGCTGCTGAAATTTCAACCTTGTTTGTGATAAGTCTGTATATGGTTTGCAATAAATCCATATAAATTCTTTATCTTATTAGAAGAAGAGTAGTTTCATAGAACAGTAAAAGAATGAATATAAAGAATGAAGTTGTGAGTGGCATTGTGCCTTTGCTTTGGAGAGTGTTGGTGCCATCAGAGGGAATAAGAGTAGCAGTGACTAATTTCACCTCCTAGTTCACAGCTTCATCATGTGTCTGTTTGCTATTCTGTGACATCAGTCAATTATACTTCACCTTTTTCTGTGTAATTACAGACTATATTCAAGTTAGATTATGAGAGCTATTATAATCTTGTCAGTATGTTTGCCTAAAATCTTTTTATTTCCTTTTTTTTTTTTGTGTGTGTGTGTGGAGCCTTTTCAAAGGATTGGATCTTTTAAATATTGTTATTCTTTATTGACCTAATAGTGGGGGAAAACACCAAAAATCTGACTATTTAAAGAATGGCAAAAAAAAAAAAAAAAAGGAACATTTTCAAAAGTAATTATCCTCAGAGAACTTCAATGACTAATCTTTTCTTTTATGGTTTCACAAAGATTTGGAGCCATCTTTTTCTACTGATAATGCAAAATTGTAGAAATTGTCTATATTCAAATACATAAATGCATACAAGGAACTCACAGCAAAATTCATTAATAATAATTATTAATCATTTGGTTTTAAAGACCACTGAACATATTTTTAAGCTGAGCATCTCAGACAATAACACTCTCTATATATAATATATATAATATAATAATATATAACACTCAATATATAATGTTAATCAGCTCAACAAATAATTCACATTTATTGAGAGCATACATGCAGCAAGCACTGAGATAGGTCCTGGGCAGTAGATTTTAGCTCCTACCGAAGAGTAAAAACCAAAAACCAAACTCATTGCCATAGAGTCATTGGATTTCCAAGGCTGCAAATTCTTATGGAAGCAGACTGCCTTATCTTTCTTTTGTGGAATGGCTGGTGGGTTTGAACCACAACTTTTTGGTTACTTAACTACTACACCACCAGAGCATATTTACTCAAGAGTAATGTAACATACACGAAGGAAACTAGAAATGTAGAGTAAATCACCTTAGGTAATTTAATGGGTGAGCAGATGGAGCAGTGAATTTGAAATAGGGCTCCTTACAGCCCCCACCAAGCTTTTGTAGAAGAGTAGAGGCTTTGCTGCCTGGCTCCTTCTCCTCCACTTAACTTCAATGTGTTCAGTGAGTCATTGGATGGCACCTGATTTATGGATTCAGTTTTCATGGTAAGAATTTGAATCTAGAGTTTCATGGATGAAATTACTAAATCACTGACTGATGGCAAGGGGGCGTACCTGACTTTATAGAAGCAACCAAGCAAATATGGAGTCAATTTCAAATCATAGTGACCCTATTTGAGAGTAGGTTTTCCCAAGGCAGTAATCATTATGGACTGGTGGGTTCAGACCACTGAGCTTTCAGTTAGCAGTCAAGTAGCTAACCACTATACCACCAAGGGCTCCTGCTTACAGAAGAGATCCTGTGAATTTTCAAGTGGTGGTTGGGGAGTGAATTATTGGTGTATTAAGGCTAGATAATTTTTTAAAATCTGATATATTATCTATGATAATAAAAAAGACACCAAAGGTTAACCACTGCTATCCTGTCACTTTGCCTTAGTGATAATCTCACATGCAGAAATCATTGGAACAGAAGCTTTCAGAGAGCTGTGACTTAGATTCTGACTCTGAAGCCCACCTCAGAAGTAAGAACTATCTTTCCCTCTTCTCTCAAGTCCCATTGTCACCAATAAACTCTGTTTGTGCCACAGTAAAAAAATAAAATAAATAATAAAAATTTCTACAAAGAAAGTTCTAGGTCCAAATGGTTTCTCTGATGAGGTTCTTCCAACATTTGAGGAAAAAATAACAGCAATCTTACAAAAATTCTTTCAAATGATAGGTGTCCTGAGGACTGTTCTTTTTCCTGAGGCCAGTAAAGTTCTGATAAGAAATCATAACAAAGAATTCACTAGGAAAAGAAAATCATTATCTCATAAATAGAATTGCAGTTTTTTTTTTTTTTTAAATTAGAAATTAAAAAACAGCCATGAATAAGGAAAACAATACATTATGATCAACTGGGTTTTATTGCAGGAATACAAGGTTGGGTTAAAATTCAAAAACTGATCAATGTAATTAGCCACACTTATATGAAAAAAAAAAGAAAGAAAAGAAAACTAGATCATCTCAATGTTTTTGTTATTGTTTGCTGCTCAGGTCATTCTGACCCATATGGATCCTATTCACCATAGCAGAACTTCCTCAGAGGGTTTCAAAGCCTGTAATGTTTACAGGAACAAATCATCAGGTTTTTTCTTTGGTGGGGCTGCTGGTGGGTTCTAACTGCAGATCTTTCAGTTAGCAGCCACACACTTCATCATTACTCCTTGTGATGCAATAGAATATAGAAAAGCTATTTAACAACATTCAAAACAAAATGCCATTCCTGATAAACCTTCTCAGAAGAATAAGAATAGAAGAAAACATTCGTAGTTAAGTAAAGTACATGCCCACAGAGCTACAGAGAGAACAAGAAAGGGAGGGGGAGAGACAGAAACAGAGAGAGCTTACAGCTATAATCATACATAAAGGTAAAATATTGAAAACTCTCCACCTAAAATGGGCAAGGAACTCTGGTAGTGTAGTGCCTAAGGCACGTGACTGCTAATCAGAAGGCTGGCAGTTCAAACCCACTAGCTGCTCCTCAGAAGGAAGATGGGGCAATCTACTTCCCTAGCGATACTGCCTCAGAAACCCAAGGAGGGGTTGCTATGGGTCGGATCTGACTTGATGACATATAACAACAACAACAAAATGGGCAAGTAAGGCAAAGTTATTCATTCTCAACACTTTCAGTTCAGCATTATACTAGAGCCAGTAAAACAAGGCATAAGAAGAAAGCATAAAATTTAGAAAGTTAGTGGTAACAGTGTCTCTAATCATACATAATATGAGGTTTATGCATATAATCTAAAAATTGTCTATAAGTAACATCCTAAAATTATTAGTAGATTTAGCAGGTTTTCAGGATAAAAGGTCAATACATAAGCAGCACACATTAGAAGATAAAAAATTTTTAAAACCTCATTTATAGTAGTGTGTTAGACTGGGTTCTCTAGAGAAGCAAAAACAATAAAGCCTATATATATATATATATATATGTAGAGAGAGAGAGAGAAAGTTGTCTTAGGAAAATGGCTCACACACTTACAGAAGCTGGCAAGTCCCAAGTTCTTGGATTAAACCTCAAGCTGGAGGCTTTTCCTGATTCATGCAGCTGCAGGGGCTGAAGAGCTCAAGGTTAGCAGGCAGTACACTGACTGTTGACTCCAACGAATGACGAATCCAAGATTTGCAGGCTGAATGGTGAATTGTTCGCTCACAGACAGTTGTAGGCAGCACAACAGAATCCCGATCCGTAGAAGAGTGTCTCTTTTCCCAGGATGACCATAAATATACTGGAAGCAGGCCACACCCCTAGGGAAACTTCCTGTCAATGGATTGGCTGCTCAGAACATATACATCTGATCCCATCATTGGAACAACCCACATCACAATTGCTCAAACCACACAGAATTGCAGTCTAGGCAAGTTGACACACAGCTCCAACTATCACAAGTAGTAATAAAAAATAAAATATTTATGAGAAATTTACCAAAAGACATGCAGGTCCTTTACACTGGAAACTACAAATCACAGAATTTAAAGAACAACAAGATAAATGGAAAAATATGACATGTTTACACACTAGAAAAATAAATATTGTTTAGATGTTTGTTTTACATAAATAGATCTATAGATTCAAATCATCCCCTATCATAATCCCAACAAGCTTTTTTCTTAGAATAGAAATTGAAAAGCTGAATTTAATGTTTTCTTTTTCTAAAAGTGCAAAGGCCCTGGTAGAGCCAAACAATTTTGATAGGAAAAATAAATAAATAAATAAATGCTGGAGAACTTTAAAATTCCTAACTTCTAGGCTTAATCTAAATGTGCAGAAGTCAAAAGGAGGGTTTGGGCACAAGGAGTTGAAGAGAGAGCCCCAAAATTGGCCCCACACTAAAACAATCAATTGAATTTCAAAATAATTGTCAAAGCACCTCAGCAGGGAAAGTAAAGTCTTTTCTATAAACAATGTCAAACCAACTGGATGTTCATAGGGAAAAATAAAAGAACTGCAATCTCTATTTCACATAAGAGTTAGTGGGTCGATAGTGCAAGGCTACCAGTATTGAACATTTGGATCAAAGATTCCATAGAAGAGTCCTGATCAAAAAGGGGAAAATGCAGAACAGAATTTCATATTCTCATAGATTAAAGACTTCTTGCAGCCACGAAGGTTAGATGAATATCTGAAACTATTTCCCTGGGATAATCTTTAAACCTGAAATAAAAAATATCCCCTCAAGTCTTAAAACCAAATAATAGTTTAACTTAACTAGTAAAAGAGGTCTACCTTGAGTATTATTATACTCTTGTTAGAACTACCCTTCCATAGTGATACTGCCTTGGAAACACAAGGAGGTGTCGCTATGAGTTGGATCTGACTCCATGGGAGTCGTTTTTTTTTTAATTTTTTATGGGATCCAATCGACAATAGCAACTCAGAAGTTTAGATAGATATTTTAGTGGGCAGTGATTTTATGTTAATGGGGGGGGGATAACTCAGAAAAGGAGAGTAACAATTGTTTCCCAACTCAGAGAATAGAATCAGTTTCATCAAGTGGTACATGTGGAAACTGTTTAACTGATGTATGTTTTGCTATGTATACTCAACAACAACAAAAAATAAATAAATAAAACTTAATGGAAAATTAAAAAAAAGAGTGATAGATCATTAACCTAAACTTAAAATTTAAACTATAAAGTTTCAGTAAGAAAAATAAAATGAGACAATGTCTTTGAAATTTTGACTTTTGAAATTTTAGACAGGGAAGATAAGGTAATAGTCTTAAAAGAAAAATACTAATAAATTGGACTTCATGAAAATGAGATATTTCTGTTCATCTGCGGTAATCAGTCTCCAAAATGACCCTCAATGGTCCCTGCCTTATAGAATAGCCACTATTGTGTAATCCCCTACCACAATGAACCAGGATTGGTCTGTGTTATCAATAGAATGTGGTAGAAGTAATAGTATCTCATTTCAGAAATTAAATTACAAAAGGTACTGCAGGTTCTTTTTTGGTCACTCTCTCTTATATAACTAGCTCCAGTTAAGGTCAGCTACCATATCATGATTAGCCCTGTCGGAGGCTGAAATGATAAAAAACTGAAGCCTTTAGCCAGCAGCCAGTGAGACACTGAAGGATCCTGACGAAATCTGTGTGAGTTAGCTTAAAAACAATCCTTCAGCCCCAGTCAAGCCTTAGATGACTATCATTGTGAAAGTCATCTAGATGCAACATAAAGAGAGAGCCTGAGCCCAACTCATCTAGTTAAGCTGCTTGCTGTTTTCTAATACTCAAAAATTGTGTTAGGTACTAAATATTCATTTCAAAATTTTTTTTAAAGTAGACTAGTAAGAGGATAATGTGTTACACAGCAATAAATAACTGAAATATCACTAAAAGAATATGCGAAGTAAAAAAAAATCAAGCCGCAGAGTAAGAGAAAATATTCCCAAGACATACATCTTACCAAAAAAACTTATAGTCAGAATATATAAAGAATTACTAGAACAATATGATTAAAAAAAAAAAAAAAACAAAAACCTCAATAACAAGTATTGTGGAATAGGCACACAAGCTACATAGACCATCTGAAACAAAGAAGTGAGAAACCAATTGAAACAGATAACAGAAGGTAATCCTGGAACCTTAAGCTTTAAGGGAAAGATAAAGAAGTAGATTAAATATCAACTAGTAGAAGAACCTGAATGAAAACTGTGATTAAGGAGACAAGTGGAACTGTGGACTGTCAGCTGTTCTGATGGCACAATCAAGTAAAATATTTACAAGTGGCATTTTGATCTAGGGAGCAATATGAGAATCAGCTCTGCTTGCCGAGGACTGTGTGGGCGACCTCTCTGGAGACTGACAATGAGAGAAGTGTGATATTCTCCTTTTTTTACTCTTGTTCCCTACATCTTGTTGGTGAACAGAGATGTGGCCATGTCTGACTACCACCCACTTTCTGGACTGTGAGGAATTGCACCCTGGTCTGGGCACCTGATGGAACCCAGGTGTCCTGACCCAACCTCCTGTTTTATTTTTGTTTGCTGTTTTTAAATTATTCTTATTTCCTTCCTCTTTTCATCTTCTCTCTTTTCCTTTCCTGGTCTTCCCC
>NW_006921725.1:4570425-4576817 GCF_000298275.1 Orycteropus afer afer | reverse complement strand
GCAAGAATGGCCAGACTTCGTCTCACCTACTTTGGTCATGTTGTCAGAAGGGACCATTCCCTGGAGAAGGATGTCATGCTTGGTAGGGTCGACAAAAGAGGGGGAGACCTTCAACAAGATGGATTGACACAGTGGCTTCAATGATGGGCTCAAGTATAGCAGGGATTGTGGGGCTGGCGTGGGATCGAGCAGTGTTTGTTCTGTTGTGCATGGGGTCACTATGAGTTGGAAATGACTGGACGGCACTTAGAAAAAAAAAAGAAAAAAAAGAAAAGAAACACCCAGTCCTGATAAAAATTCTCAGAAAAGTAGGAATAGAAGAGAAATTATTCAACATAATAAAGGGCAAAAAACAAAACAAAACAAAACAAAACAAAAAACTCATTGTTGTTGAGTCAAATCTGACTCATGGCAACCCCTTCTTCAGTTTTTGAGGTGATATCACTAAGTAAGTAAATTGCCCAATCTTCCTTTGGAGGAGTGGCTGGTGGGTTTGAACTGCCAGCCTGCTAGTTAGCCTTAGCACTAGAGAGCCAACATTAATCTCACTTAGCCACCAGAGAACCTACATTAACCTCAATTGAGAGAGACTGAAGCATCCCCCTTGAAGACAAGAATCAGACAAGGATACCCTCTATCACCACTTAATTTAACATTGTATTGGAAGTCCTAGAGAGGGCAATAAAGGAAGAGAGGGAAATCAAAGATATCCAAATTGGTAAGGAAGAAGGAAAAATATCCCAATTTGCTGATGACATGATCCTATACGTAGAAAACTCAAGAGACTCAACAAGAAAACTATTGGAACTAATTGAAAGATTTAGCATAGTGGCAGGATACAAGATCAACATACAAAAATCAGTTGGATTCCTCTACACCAGCAAAGAATTATTGGGAAAGGAAATAAAGAAATCAATACCATTTACAATAACTACCAAAAAGATAAAATTCTTGGCAATAAATCTTGCCATGAATATAAAAGACCTGTAAAAAGAAAACTACAAAACACTATTTCAAGAAACTATAAGAGATCTACATAAATAGAAGAACATAATATGCTCATTGACAAGAAGACTGGACATTGTGAAAATTTCAGTACAACCCAAAAGCAGTGATCTGTACATTCAATATAGTCCTGGTCCAGATTATATCAACATGCTATAAGCATATAGAAAAAATAATCACTATTTTTATATGGAAAGAAAAGAGACCTAGGATGAGCAAAGCACAACTGAAGAAGAATAAAGTAGGATGTCTCAAATTCCTGGATCTCAAAACCTACTATACAGACACAGTAGTCAAAACAACCTAGTATTTGTACAAGAGCAGACACATAGATGAGTGGGAAAAAAATTGAGAACCCAGAAATAGATCCATCAACCTATAGCCAACTGATCTTTGACAAAGGGGCAAAATCCATTAAATGAGGAAGAGATAGTCTCTTTAACAAATGATGGTGGCAAAACTGGATATCCATTTGCAGAAAATGAAACAAGATCCATACCTCACACCATACATGAAAACTAACTTCAAATGGATCAAAGACTTAAATATGGAACCTAAAACTAGAAAGCTAATCAAAGAAAAAATAGGGACATATTTAGGGATGCTAATATATGACATTAATAGACTACCAATCATAACTGAAAATACACAAACAGTAGAAGGTAAACTAGATAATAGAGACTTTCTAAAAATTAAATTCTTATATGCATCAAAAGAGTTCTCCAAAAGAGTAAAGAGAAAAACTACAGATTGGGAAAAATATTCAACAATGACCCATCTGACAAGTGACTTAGATCTAAAATTTATAGAAAACTTCAACATCTCAACACCAAAAAGGCAAACAATCCAATTACAAATGGGCCATAAACAGCCATTTCAACGAAGAAGATATTGATGTAGTCAACAAACATATGAAGAAAGATTCATGATCTTTAGCCATTAGAGAGATGCAAGTCAAAGCAACAATGATATACCACCTCCAGCACTAACAGCAAAGTTCAACATGGCAGAAAATAACAAATGCTAGTGAGGATGTGGAGAGATTAGAACTCTCATACACTGCTGGTGGTCCTGTAAAATGATACAACTACTGTGGAAAATGGTATTGCCCTTTTTTAAAAAGTTGGAAATAGAAATACCATTTGATCCAGGAATCTCATTACTAGGCACATATCCTAAAGAAGTGAAAGCCAAGGCATGAATAGATATATGCACATTCATGTTCATAGAAACACTATTCACAATTGCAAAGAGTTGGAAAAAAATCTAAGGACCCATCAGCAGAAGAATAGATTAACCAAAATGAGGTACATACACATTATAAAATACTATGCTACACTAAAGAATAATGTAGAATCCATGAAACACCTCATAAAGTGGGTGGATTTGGAGGACACTATACTATGTGAAATAAGTCAATTACAGAAGGACAAATATTATATTAGTCCACTGCTGTAGAAGCTCAAAGAAAGATTTAGATGTATTGGTTTAGAACCAACAGGGAACAAAGTTATGATAACTTCTAAGCCACTTCACAACCACACTGAGGAAGTGAATTGTTGGACTTGCCAGCTTGGGACCATGGTTGCTTCAGACATCAAGCTCAATTGGCATAACATACTACACAAAAACATTGTTCTACATCCTACTCTGATGAGTAGCAACTGGGGTCTTAAAACCTTGCAAGCAGCCATCTAATACACAACAAATGAAAAACAAAAACAAAAAAGAAAGACATGGAAACAATCTGTCAAAGGACTAGTGGACCATGGGAGCCTCAGCCTACATGACCATGAAACCAGAAAAACTAGATGATGTCCAGCTACCACTGTCAATCATTAAGATAGGAATCAATGTAAGGGATCCTGGATAGAGTGGGAGAAAAATATGGAACAAAACTCAAAATCATAAAAAAGACCAGGCTTCCTGGTCTGATAGAGACTAGTGAAACCCCTGAGACTACAGCCCCTAGTCACTGTTTGTTCCTGGAATTGAAGTCACTTCTGTGGCTTCTAGCCAACAGTAGACAGGTATATAAGGTGAACATTTATGACTAGTAAGTACACTCCGTACAACAATCAACCATAGAAGATCTGAAGGGCAGTATTTGCACAGGAGAGTGTTCAAAGGGAAAGAATGCATAGGAAAGAAGGACACAGGTAAAAGGTAACCAGAGGGAGGAAGTGGGAAGAGAGCTGTTACATTAAAAGGATTGCAACAAAAATCATGAAACAAAATGTGTATGAATTGCTGTATCAAAAATGAATTTTCTCTGTAAACTTTCACCCAATCACAAAAAAAAAGAAAAAAAAAAGTATTGTTGGAGACCAAGAAAAAGACCCCCAAAAGAACATGATGGCAAGGCACATGTTCTAATTACAGTTGAGAGATGTATGGTTGAATGACTGCTTTAAGAGATGGCAAGGCCTCTCTTACAGTTGAATGCTTGGCTTCAGGTTTGTGTTCCTGGGGCAGAACATTGCCTCAGCAGAATGTTTGCTAACCTGCTTCCCTGGAATAACATTTTGCCCAAAAAATAGTAGTATACTTAGAAACCATTCTTTAGAATCATGTACCTTAACAATCATGTTATGTTTTAGAATGAGGTACCTTACTGATTATTTGCTAATCCTGCAAGAGATGTTAATCTAATTAATTATCCAATACATTTGGACATGGGAAAATACCTTTGGGTACAGGAAACAGTAAAACTTTAACTTTTAATTAATAACTGACTGTTATAATGAAATATTTGATTTTACTATAAAACAATATTTGATTGAATACTTGATTGTTTTAAAGAAATATCAAGAATAATGATGTAATCGTATGCTTATGTATAAATAAAGTAGAGCAGATACATCAGGGGTCGCTCTCACAGAATATGCAGGGGGTCCACCTGATTCCAGTTCCTTTATAAGAAACCATTAATCCTTTCGTGTCGCTTCATTTCATGACCTGTGCAGTTTTGCTGGATGTGGAAAGTCCAGTGGTGTGATAGATGTATTTATGACAATGAAAAAAAAAAAAAAGAATAACTTCTGAGGCTGCTTATATACAATCAAAAACCTCATGGCATTTGGTTTCTTGATTTGGAGGTTTAGGGTTATAGTTTTATGGGACATCTTAGTTAATAGGTCTAATAATATGTTTAGTGCTTCTGTTCTACTCTTAGTTTGTTGCATAGTGCCTGGGGTCTTAAAAGTTTGCAAATGGCCATTGTACACACAACAATTGGTCTCTGTTTGCATGGAATAACAGAAGAAGAAGGAGCATCAGAAATAGAAGGAGGATATGGAATATTTGGTTAATTGCCTCCATGAATAATTATCTTCTTGGCTTTGGGTTCAGAATTGACTATATGGTGCCTGGCTACCATTATCCAACACTAAGATCAAAAATTCCATTGAAGAATCTTGATCTTCAAGAAATGGGGGGAAATGTAGAACAAAATTTCAAATTTTTTATGGACTACAGACTTCCTGGAGCCATGAAGGTTGGATGAACCCTTGAACTTATTTTCCTTTGTTAATCTTTAAACCTTAAACCAAAAATATCCCCTGATGTCTTCTTAAAACCAAATAATAGTTTGGCTTAAAAGTAAAAGAGTTCTGCCTTGAGCATTCAGTTCCTTAAAGAACTATCTTTATGGGATCAAATTGATGACAGAAACTTGAAATATTAGTCAGGATTCCTGGGGGCAGTGAATTTATGCTCCAGGGAGAAACAATTCAGAAAAAGAAGGCAACAATGGATGCACAATTCAAAGAATATGATCACTGTCACTAAATGATGCATGTAGAAACTATTGAATTGGTAAATGTTTTGTTGTGTATATTCTCAACAACAAAACAAATAAAATTTTAAAAATCAAAGTCAGATAAAATAAAGGCTGAATAATTCTTCACATTTAAAGGAGACTAAAGTGACAACTAAATACAATGCCTGATTGGTATTGCATCCTGGACCAGGAAAAACAAAACAAAACAAATACAAATGAAAATGGAAATATTTGAATATGGACTTTGGTTGAGATAAAATTACTTCCTCATTTTGATCACTATCCCATGATTATATAAGAGAATTTCTTGTTTTTAGAAAATTCACAATGATGTATTCAAGAAAAAAGGAGAGAAATATCTTAAATGCACTCCAAAATGATTCAGAAAAAAACACACACATATATATATATATATATATATATATACATGTGTGCTCAGAGAGAAAATGATAAAAGAATAAAAAGAAAATACCAAATCTGTTTCAAATGGTCTATTGGCTATAATCATTATGGAAGCAGATAAACAGGACTTTGTTCAATGGCATTGCTGGGTGGGTTCAAACCACCAATGTTTCAGTTAATAGCTCAGTGTAAACCGTTTGTATTACCCAGTGACCTTGATAAAGCATAAAGTGAGGTGAATTGTAAATAACCAAACAAACAAACAAACAAACAAACAAACTCATATCGACCCCGTAGGACAGAATAGAATTGCCCTGTAGATACAACACTGTAAATCTTTATGGAAGCTGACTACCTCAACTTTTTTCTATGGTGTGGGTTCGAACCACCAACCTTTTGGTTAGCAGCTACATCTTTAGCCACTGCACCACCAATGCTCCTTCAAATTGTAAACAGCTGGTGAAAATTAGTATTAGTAAAAGCTTTATCACACTTCCTGTACTATTCAGTAAATTTTCATCATGTTTAAAATTGTATCAAAATAAAAATTATAAAAATAAAACCCATAACCTATGGTTGGTGAGTGGATTCTGACTTATAGCCACTCCATAGGACAGAGTTGAACTGCCCAAGAGGGTTTACAAGACTGTAATCTTTCCAGAATTTATTTTGTTAATGGACTTATAAATAAACCAAGAGAAAGTTATTCTAAAAGAACAAGGGGATACTGCAAAGTTTAAAATCAGGAAAGTTGTTGTGTTAGACTGGATTCTCTAGAGAAACAAAACCAGTAAAACTTACATATATATATATAGAGAGAGAGAGAGAAATTTATCATAGGAAAATGGCTTACACCTTATAGAAGCTGGCAAGTCCAAAGTTTTGGGATCAAACACAAGCTGGAGGCTTTTCCCGACTCTTGCAGATGCAGGGGCTGAGGAGCTCAAGGTTGGCAGGCAGTATACTGGCTTTTGACTCCAACGAATGACAAATCCAAGATCTCCAGGCCGAATGGTGGATTGTTCACTCACGGACAGTTGTGGGCAGCACAACAGAATCCCGATCCACAGAGGAATGTCTCTTTTCCCAGGATGTCCATAGATATACTGGAAGCAGGCCACACCCCTAAGGAAACTCCCTTTCAACAGATTGGCTGCTCAAAACATAATGATCTGATCCCATCAGGGGAATAACCACATCACAA
>NW_006921725.1:4569161-4570325 GCF_000298275.1 Orycteropus afer afer | reverse complement strand
TTTTTTTTTTTTTTTTAATCTAACCAGGTGGGAGACAGCAACAATTCCCACATAATCAAACTGTGCCCAAACCTCCTGCAGCCCCACTGCCTGGGTGAGGACAACCACTTGCTTCTATACCAACTGATCAATGATAGACTGCGACTGATACCAGACCTGCTGACCCTCAACTGCTCCTCACACATAGCTCTCAAAGATCTGTGCTTACATTCTCATCATCTATCATACTCACCAGGAAACAGACGGTGAGTGCCTGAGTGCTGCCAAGTTAGAAAATATAGTAGAAGTATAAATACAACTACATTACAATGTCTCAGAGACAACTTACCAACCTAGTTCACACAAAGAAGCAAGATAAAGTAGTACAAACAAAGGACAAGGATACAGACCAAGAAAACGTCTCTGAAGAAGAAACAATGTTGGAACTTGCTGATAAGGGGTTCAAAAGAATTATATTTAGGTACTTTCAATAGATTGAAAGACAGAACACAGAAAACACTGACAGAATTAAGGAAACACAGACAAAACTCTAGAACAATTTGGGAAAACAATACAAGAACAAACTAACAAACAAAATATTAATCATACAAAAACAGCAAATAGAAATCCAGAAGATAAATACTAATATTTCAGAAATAGATAATTCACTGAATGGGCAATGGAGTAGAACTGAATCAATGGAAGATGGAGTTAGTGAGGTTGAAGACAAATACCTCAATTCTACTTTGTTAAGGGATCAATTAGAAAAAAAAAAAAATGAGGAAACTGGAAGATTCATGTAGGATACCATCAAGAGCCTTACTCATGGAAAAGAGAAAACTTTCAAGCAGGAGAAAGGGGATAAAAGCCAGGAACCTGGACAGAAGAGCAGTGAGCCCCAGGGTTACAGGTGAGGAGAGACAACTCAGGGACACCCAAAGTAGCAAATGGGAAGAACAGGGGAAAGGGGATTAAAAGCCAGGAAGCCAGAGAGAAAAGCAATCAGCCGAAGGGATTAGGGGAGGAGACAAACTCAGGCCCACCCAGAGTAGCAGGCCGGAAGAGCAGGAGAAAGGAGATAAAAGCCAGGAACCCGGACAGAAGAGCAGTCAGCCCCAGGGTTACAGGTGAGGAGAGACAACTCAGGGATGCCCAAAGCAGCAGGCCAGAAGAGCAGGAGAAAGG
>NW_006921725.1:4561353-4567064 GCF_000298275.1 Orycteropus afer afer | reverse complement strand
GTGGTCGTAGCTGATATTCAGAATTACCTTCTTCCACCACCCATTCTGTATTTCCCTTGCCCTCAGCAAGCACCTCAGCTGGTTGTGGTTCTTTGCCTGGTGGGGTGACCCAAATTTTCATTCCTGAAGGGTCTTGGCTGTTAGCAGTCATATCAGAATTGGTTTGCTGTAATTTTCCATTGACTTTCATCATAGGGCATGATAGTACTAAGAGACATCCTAAAGAATCTCCTGTATTCCAAACATATTCTTCTTTATCTCCATTATGTAAAGCCAATCCAATTTCCTATTGGAAATCAGGATGGTACCAGAGGTTTCCAACAGGGAAGCAAACTTGTCTGTCAGTTTGTCCTACCATGGTGATGTGTTGATGTGAATTTTAAGGCTGAGCCACTGGTATTTCTAACCAAGTGGGATGCACATGGTGCACAGGTATCAGCCCGGCTTACAGACTGAGACAGACTAGGAAGAAGGAAGAGGCTGTCCACTTCTCAAAAAATTGGCCAGGGAAAACCTTACGAATAACAAAGAAACACTGTTTGATACATTACCTCACAACTTTATGAATAGTTTGGTTAGGTTAGAAGGCTCTCAAAATAGGACTGGGAAAGAGCTGCATCATCTGAGTAAAACCAGCCTTACTCCTATGGATAAGGTAAAGCTTTCAAGACCTCCATTTGCTGATGTGGCACCACTCAAATTGAAGAGAAATAGTTGCAGACATCCATTAATCACAGGAACATGGAATGTATAAAGTATGAATCTAGGAAAACTGGAAGTTGTCAAAAATGAAATGGAACGCATAAAGATTGATATCCTCAACATTGGTGAGCAAAATGGACTGGTTTTGGCCATTTTGAATCAGACAACCATGTGATCTACTATTCCCGGGAATGACAGTTTGTAGAGGAATGGCGTGGCATTCATCATCACAAAGGATGCTTCAAGATCTGACCTGAAGTACAATGCTGTCGGTGATAGGATAATATCCATACCCCTACAAGAAAGACCCATTAATACGACTATTATTCACATTTATGCACCAACCACCAAATCCAAAGATAAGGAAATTGAATTTTATCTACATCTGCAGTCTGAAATTGACCGAATATGCAATCAGGATGTGTTAATTATCACTGGTGAATGGAATGCAAAAGTTGGAAACAGAGAAGAATCACCGGTAGTTGGAAAATTTGGCCTTGGTGACAG
This sequence comes from Orycteropus afer afer, assembly GCF_000298275.1. Lineage (NCBI taxonomy): Eukaryota > Metazoa > Chordata > Mammalia > Tubulidentata > Orycteropodidae > Orycteropus > Orycteropus afer. Next base: position 4,565,855 of record NW_006921725.1, on the reverse strand, counting down.
AAATAATGCTGGAACTCGCATGGTAGAATTTTGCATGACCAACGACTTATTCATTGCAAACACCTTTTTTCAACAACACAAATGGTGGCTCTACACATGGACTTCACCAGATGTAACAAACAGGAATCAGATTGACTACATCTGTGCAAGAGGTGATGGAAAAGCTCAATATCTTCAGCCAAAACCAGGTCAGGAGCTGATTGTGGAACAGACCATCAACTGTTCATATGTAAGTTAACTTGAAGTTGAAGACAATTAAAACAAGTCCATGAGAGCCAAAATATGATGTTGAGCATATCCCTCCTGAATTTAGAGATCATCTAAAGAATAGATTTGATGCATTGAACACCAAAGACCAAAAGCCAGAAGAATTGTGGGAGGATATCAAGAACATTATCCATGAAGAAAGTAAGCGATCACTTGAAAGACGAGAAAGGAAGAGAAGACCAAAATGGATGACAGAAGAGACTCTGAAACTTGCCCTTGAGAAGAGAGAAGCTAAAGCTAGTGGAAGAAAAGACAAGATAAAAGAGCTAAACCAACGATTTCAAAGAGCAGCTCGAGCAGACAAAACCAATTACTATAATGAAATGTGCAAAGATCTGGAGTTTAAAAAACAAAAGGGTAGAACATGCTCAGCATTTCTCAACCTGGAAGAATTGAAGAAAAAATTTAAGCCTCAAGTTGCAGTATTGAGAGATTCTATGAGCAAAATATTGAATGATGCAGGGAACATCAAGAGAAGATGGCAGGAATACACAGAATCACTGTAATAAAAGAAACTGATCAGACAACACCCAATTCATGATGGGCAGCTCAGGACTCATGGTGACTTGGTGGCCCACGGTTAGGCATTCAGTCTCTACTAAAGCCCAGTAACAAGCCAAAAGCTGTTTCTCAAAAGCAGAGTAGTTATCTGGATCATATGGCCCAAGTGGCTGAGCAGCCTGCATGGCAGCCTGAACCTGTTGCAGAGCCTTCTGTTGTTCTGGGCCCCACTCAAAACTAGCATCTTTCTGAGTCATTTGATAAATAGGTCATGTAACACACCCAAATGAGGGATATGTTACCTCCAAAATCCAAAGAGGCCCACAAGACATTGTTTCTCCTTTTTAGTTGTGGGGGAAGCCAGATACAATAACGTATCCTTCACTTTAGTAGGAATATCTCAACATGCCCCACACCATTGGACCCCTAGAAATTTCACTGGGGTGGAAGGTGCCTGAATTTTTGTTGGGTTAATTTCCCAACCTCTACTACGCATATGTCTCACCAGTAAGTCTAGTGTCGTCGATACTTCTTCTTTACTAGGTCCAATCAGCATAATGTCATCAATATAATGGACCAGTGTGATGTCTTGTGTAAGGGAAATGCGATCAAGATCCCTACGGACTAAATTATGACATAGTGCCAGGGAGTTGATATGTCTTTGAGGAAGGACTGTAAAAGTATACTCTTGGGCTTGCCAGCTGAAGGCAAAGTGCTTCTGATGGTCTTTTGAAATGATTATCGAGGAAAAGGTATTGGCCAGATCAATAGCTGCATACCAAGTACCAGGAGATGTACTAATTTGCTTAAGCAATGAAACCACATCAAGAACAGCAGCTGCAATGGGAGTCACCCCCTGATTAAGTTTACGATAATCTACTGTCATTCTGCAAGATCCATCTGTTTTTTGCACAGGCCAAATAGGTGAACTAAATTAGGATGTCATGGGAATCACCACCCCTGCATCCTTCAAGTCCTTGATAGTGGCAGTAATCTCAGCAACCCCTCCAGCGATGCTGTACTGCTTTTGATTTACTATTTTTTATATGTAGAGGCAATTCTAATGGTGTCCACTTGGCTTTTCCTAACATAATAGCCCTTACTCCATATGTCAGGGAGCCAATGTGGGAATTCTGCCAATTGTTGAGTACATCTATTCCAATTATGCATTCGGGCACTGGGGAAATCACTACAGGATGGGTTTGGGGACCCACTGTGAGATGCACCTTAGCTAAGACTCCGTCAATAACTTGACCTCCATATGCCCCCACTCTGACTGATGGGTCACAATGACGCTTAGAGTCTACTGGAATTAGTGTCAATTCAGAGCCAGTGCCCAGCAATCCCTGAAAAGTCTGATTGTTTCCTTTTCCCAAATTAACAGTCACTCTTGTAAAAGGCCTCAGATCCTTTTGGGGATGGCTAGGAGAGAGATTGACGTTATAGAATTTTGGCACTGTAGTGGGGTCCTTCCTCAAAGGGACCTGGCCTCCCCTTCATTCAAGGCATTGTGGGTCTATAAACTGACTCAAGTCTGGAATTGATTGAGAGGTCGTGACTCTGTATTCTGGTGATTCAATCTAGGTTGTGGTTTACATGACCGAGAATTCTTCTGTCTATACAGATCAAGTAAATGTTTAGTAGGCTTGCCATGCATTTCATTACTAGGAACACCATGAGAAAGTAGCCAATGCCATAATTCCACACAAGTCAGATTATTCTGATTACTGTTCCAACTCTGCTGTCCATTAATGTAACCACGCCCCCCTTACCTTTGTTGCTTAACTGCTGCCGTTTGGCCCCTACTACCACAGGTTCCAATCAGCCCCATATTTTAAGTGTCTTAATTCAATTAGGGCAGTTCCCACTGTTAAATCAGGTTTCCATAATATAGCAATCACAGCAGTCTTCAAGGATGTTGGAACTCCCTTCACAAATTTATTCCTCATGGTACTGGTGAAAGGCATGTCTTCTGGACTCTCCATTTCTGGCTCTAGGGGTCTAAACTGATAAATGCATTCTAACAGACCAATTTCCCTCAGCCTCTGGATACCTTCTTCTACATTATACCATGGCAGTTCTGGCACTTCAACTTGACTTAAGGTACACCACTGCATAATCCGTGCTTCAATAAGCCAACCAAATAAACTATTAGATCCTTTCCTAACCTCTCGAGCTGAAACATTGAATGAAGAATCTGTACGTAGTGGGCCTAAATCAATAAACTCAGACTGATCCAATTTTACATTCCTTGCACCATTATCCCACACTCTCAGCAGCCATTCCCATACATATTCTCCAGGTTTCTGTTTGTACATGTTAGCAAAATCAAGTAGGTCTTTTCGGGTCAGTCAGACTTTCTATTTCACTGTTTGGGACTTGCTTGGACTTAACTTTAGTTATAGGTCTAGCAGCAACAATGAGTGGTTGAGGCATTTCCTGAGAACATTCAGGAATGTCTTCCATGGACTCTGCCTCAGGCAATGACCCAGCAGGACCAGTTTGGCTAATCCCATCAAACTGAGGTGGAGGGGATAATAGTTTTACAGTAATCCCTTCAGATGGGAGGGATTCAACAGAATTTATAGGCTCCATATCCTGATCTTATTAACTATCTGTCCATATGTTACCATTCCAGGTCTCAGGATCCCATTTTTTCCCAATCAATGCCCTAACTTTAACATTAGACACCATTCTATGTTGGCAATTTAATTGGTGTTGTAACTCCTCCACCCTTACAATAAGACTCTGGGCTTGGTTTTCAGCAATATCAGCTCTGTTACTAGAAGATATAAGGCATTCATTCAAAGCACAACTGGAAGCACTGAGGTCTTTTATGTGGCACTTAAGCCCAGACTCAGCAGCTCTGAGCTCATCTCGCTCTTTTACCACTTTGTCTAGTGTAAGTCGGACCAACCAACCAGCTTCCTTATACTCCTCATGCTGACAAAATTGCAAAAAAGTATCATGTGTGCAATCACCCAGAATGTCACTTCTCACAAGTACTTGATCTATTGGTGGTGCTATTTTGCATATTAATGTTGCCACCTCATGCCACAGATTAGCAGGGCCCTCTTTACTAACAGAGGCAGGGTCACTAGTGTCTTTAAGATTAATCAAACTGGAGAACCAATTTAGGAAGCCCATCCTTATGATTTTGTCTCTCTAGAATCACTCCCGGTACCAAATATGTTAGACTGGGTTCTCTAGAGAAACAAAACCAGTAAAGCTTATATATATAGATAGATAGATAGATAGATAGATAAGTAAAGAGAGAGAGAGAGAGAGAGAGAGAAAGAAAGGGAAATTTATCTTAGGAAAATGGCTCACACCTTATAGAAGCTGGCAAGTCCAAAGTTCTTGGATCAAACATCAAGCTGGAGGCTTTTCCCAACTCTTGCAGCTTCAGGGGCTGAAGAGCTCAAGGTTGGCAGGCAGTGTACTGGCTGTTGACTCCAATGAATGACAAATCCAAGATCTCCAGGCCAAATGGTGGATTTTTCGCTCACAGACAGTTGTGGGCAGCCCAACAGAATCCCGATCTACAGAAGAATGTTTCTTTTTCCAGGATGTCAATAGATATACTGGAAGCAGGCCACACTGTGAGAGCATGAGATTATGTTTCTATATAACCACCCTGTATGTAACCATTTTGAGTAGGTAGCCATTTGTGCAAAAAGCCTTAGCACGTACTTCACGCTTTAGTGCTTTAGTTACTGGAAAAACCACAAAGA
>NW_006921725.1:4550107-4561091 GCF_000298275.1 Orycteropus afer afer | reverse complement strand
ACCCCATTACCCCTGAGTTCGCAGCTCTCAATCCTGAACCGCTGTGTCGGTGACGGTTGAGGGTCCAAGCTCGAGCTTGAATAAACAACCCCTATGCTTTTGCAGTGGAATCGGCTCCTTGGTGGTTTTTGGGGGTTCAAGATCTGGGCACAACAACACCCCTAGGGAAACTCCCTTTCAACAGATTGGCTGCTCAAAACGTAATCATTTGATCCCATCAGGGGAATAGCCACATCACAACAGCTTAAACCACACAGAATTATGGTCCAGCCAAGCTGACACACAGATCCAACTATCACAGCTGTGCATGAGGGTTGTATCATTTTATCATACTAATTCAATCTGTATGCTGAGCAAATAATCTGAGAAGCTGTACTATGTAAAGAAGAACATGACACCAGAATTGGAGGAATATTCATTAACAACCTGCAATATGTAGCTGACACAACTTTGCTTACTCAAAGTGAAGAAGAATTGAAACACTTACTGACAAAGATCAAAGACCACAGCCTACATTAAGGATTAGACCTCAACAGAAAGAAAAAAAAAAATTCTTAATACTGGACCAATAATCAACACCATGGTAAATGGAGAAAATATGGAACTTCTCAATGATTTTATTTTACCTGGATTCATAATCAATGCCCACGAAAGCAGCAGTCAAGAAATCAAGCAATTTATTGCATTGGGCAAATCTTTTCAAAAGACTGCTTTAAAAGGTTCTTAACCAAAGTTGTCACTTTCAGAACTAACATGCACTTGACCCAAGTCATAGTATTTTCAATTGATTCATATACATGCAAAATGTGGACAATGAATATGGAAGACCAAGAAAGAATTGGTGCCTTTGAATTATAGTGTTGGTGAAGAAATCTGAATATACCATGGACTGCCAGAATGAATAATTTTGTCCTGGAAGAAGTACAGCCAGGATACTCCTTAGAACTGAGGATGGTGAGTCTTTATCTCACAGACTTTGGACATGTTATCAGGAGGAACTAGTCCCTATAGTACGACACCATGCTTTGTAAAGTAGAGGGTCAGTGGGGAAAGAGGAACACTGTCAATGAGATGGATTGACACAGTTGCCCCAACAATGGGCTCAAACATAGCAAGGACTGTGAGGATGGCACAGGCAAAACAGTGTTTCCTTCTGTTGCACATAGGGTTGTTATGAGTCAGAACTAACTCAAAGACATCTAAAAACAAAAGCAATCTTTCTGGAAGCAGATTTCCACATCTTTCTTCCATGCAGCAGTTGGTAGGTTTGACCAGTAATCATTCCGTTACCAACTGAGGACTTAACCACTGTGCTATTAGGGCCTCTTTAAGAAAAAAAAAGTAAAACCAGTGACATTGAAAGTGAAAAAATGTAGTGACAATGTTATAAAGCCAGTGACCTTTCACCAGAAGCAAACACATTTCAAATAATAGAGATTTGCTTTAAAAGATGAGTCTGATACAAAGGAACAAGGGAAAGCAAATAGGTGATGAGAGAGATTGAGGTGCTTCTCTGAATTACTGTGAATTCAAGTGTTGATGATGCCACATTAAAGATCCTTTTATTTTCTAGTCATAAATTATTTCATCTGAAGGATATCATTTGATTTTCAGTACTTTCTATCAAATTTTTATTAAAAATAAAATCCATTCTTGGTTAATAAAGGGAGATATAAACCTAAAGTTCAATTGATAAGGGTTATCTAATTTTAATTCAATGTCTGCATTTTAGAAGCCCTGATGCAGTGCTTAAGGAGCTCTTGTGGCACAGTGCTTCAGGCATTTGACTGCTAACCAGAAGGTTGGTGGTTCGAACACATGAGCCACTCTGTGGAAAGAAGAGTGAGCAATCGACTTCTGTAAAAATTTACCACCTTGGAAACCAAATAAATGTCACTATGAGCCAGAATTAACTTGATGGCAGTGGGTTTCTTTTTTCTTTTTTTTTTTTTTTGTGATTCAGTGCTTAAAGCATTTTCTATTAACCAAAAAAATTTTGGTGGTTCAAACCCCACAGCCCTCAGCAGGAGAAAGATGTAGCAGTCTGTTTCTGTAAAGATTTACAATTGAAGAAACCCTATGGGGCAGTTCAACTCTGCCCTATAGGGTGACTATGAGTCAACTCAAAGGCAGTGCTTTTTTTTTTTTTTTTTTGTTCTCTATTCATTTTAACCACAGCCTTGTTTGATGTGGAATCATGTATTTAGGATTGAAGGAGACCTTAATGTTTATCTTGTTTCTTTTCTCATTTGGAGCTTAAATTTCCCTCTAATATTCCTTGACAAAAAGAATATATTAATGTTTCTTTAAAAATATTATTTAAAAAAGTGTATGTTTAAACATAAATGCCCATCAAAATAAGACAGATAAAGAAACGATGGTATATACTAACGGTGGAATACTAAGCAATGTTAAAAAACAATGATGAATCTGTGAAACCTCTAAAAACATAGATGAACCTAGAGCTCAGAATGCTGGGTGAAGTTAGTCAATCACAAAAGGACAGGGATTTTATTGCTGCTATTGTAAAGAGTAGAGAAAAGGGTTTCACAAAAAAAAAAAGAAATATTCCTTGATGAGTACCAGGGATAGATGGGGAAGGGAGGATAAACCACTTTCTAGAAGGCAGACACATATTAACTTGGATGAAGGGAAAAAAAAGAAAGAAGTGTATGTTTAGATTAGTGAGAATGCTATTTTTTTAAAGTTAAACATGCACGAGAAAACCTGAATATGTTAATAAATTCTGCTCCTTCTTAGTATAGCTCTGTATTCTGAGACTGAAAATATACCAGTATGGAAATAATTAAGTGAATGCTTTGCAATACTGCACTACAAGTAACGTGATTTTTGTTTGATTAGTCCAGCCTGGGCAGCTTTCTAACTGTTTTACATTAAAAGTAAACTTGCACATAATTATTTTTTGGTTTGTTTTTTTATCCAAAAACAATGGTGTTAGATTTAAATTTAACATCATCTTTTCATAATATTATTGGACATTAGGGTGCTCAGGACAATGACTCCTACAATATTTAAAATTTCAAGTTAAGAAGTCCTGGTGGTGCAGTAGTTAAGTGCTTGGCTGATAACTGAAATGGTGGTGGTTCAAATACATTGAGCAACTTCAAAGGAGAAACACCTGGTGATCTGCTTCAGTGAGTATTACAGCCAAGAGGACTCTACTCTATGGAGCATTTCTATCCTGTCGTATGAGTTGGAGTTGTAATGCGTTGGAATAAGCTTGATGGGAAAAACAGTATTTAGCTGTTTCTCAAATGTAGAGTCTCAATCGTTTGTGAAGTATTCTTCAGGAATTAAAAATGTTAAGTCATCCTGAAGGCCTGGGTATCAGGCGTGTTGAAGTTGATCACACCATCAGTATTCACATCACTGCTTCTCATTATCTCTTCTTGGTTTTTGACTTACAAATCCATACATCCAAATTCTTAGTTTTATATTTTAAAATATTGAAAGTAGTTGACCAATTTAAGATCCTTTCCCCTACTAACAATAATCATATATCCCTTCTGATATCTCAGGGATGAAGACCTGCCTATTGTGTTTAGTCATAATTCAGTCCTAGACTTTTTTTTTTTGTTCATGTATTTAGCTTATTGTCTGTATTTTTGGACTTGCAATTGTTCTATATTTCCTTTAGATTATCTCATCCATTATTTTCAGTTTTCCTAGTATCTTTCTTTAATTTTCTTAAGAAAGAAACAAACTCTAATTATTGAATACTCCGAATGTCATATACTAGAGGGCACCGCATATTTTAACTGAGATTAAACTTTTATAGTAAGTGACCTTTCACCATCAATTAGTAGGTGAGGTAAATACTTTTTGGATCAGGAATCATGTCTTTCCTTTTGAACTTAAAGGCTATCACTTATATTGCCTTTGCAACAAACAAACAACAACAACAAAGAAAACAAGAAAGATTGCATAATCAAGCCAATTATCAGCTATATCAAAGTAGTTAACAGTTGGAAATATGTTTAGCTACTCTGTCAGATCTTTTTCTTGAAAAAAATTATTTTCACATTTAAACACAGATTATATGACAATACACTTATTGTAAGGTACAAACATTTTAGAAATATATGGAATAAAACATCAAAGTTTATTCACGTATACCTACTGTTCAAGACCCCATGGATAATTTGATATTTCATTTTGAATATTTTTAAAATACATTTATCTGCATGAATTTTTTTAAATGTGGTTATTTTAAAAATATGAATTGGAACCTACTATCTATATAGCTCTGTAATTTGATTTTACATATAAGCTATATTTTGAATATCTGTTGATGTTATTAAAATCTGCAGAATATATTACAGATGCACATGAAGCTTCCTAAAAATTTCTCTCAGGCTGATGTTAAAATCCAGCATCAAAGACTACTGGAAATGTATCTGGAATAAAAAGAAAAGAATAAAAACATTTCTTGAATTTACTATTACTAAGGAGAATATGTCTCAGAGGATCAATGCATAACTTGAAAAGGAGAAATAAACTTTTATTTTAGACATGCATTGTACTAAATTCAGGGAATTTGCTATCCAACTATTAAAAGGCAAGTCTTCATTAGTTTAATCAAAATTTTTGTATCTATTGAAATAATCAAATACTGTTCTGTTTTTAGAGTATGGACTTTATATCCATACACAAATACATTTGAGTTACCTTGATATGCTATTAATTCTTCTTTATCCTTTTTCTTTTTGTCTACTTACCTTTTATGTTTAATATTTACTGGATTTTTTTTCCTCTTATATGTTACTTGCTCATTTAATATATTAAATCTAGTGGTTTTTTCAGACTATATCAAAGCTGATAATTGGGCATAAAATATTTCTGTGGGACAGTGTGCTCTTTTGGCATGTATATTAAGTCACTCCTTTATTTGAAAAAATATCATAACTCTTCCATCTTTGAAAATTTTTCTACATTCCAGTTTTTCTGTGTTCAAACTTGCATTTCACAGATTTGTGAATCTGTATATAATTTTTTGTATTTGTCAGCTTTTAATGTACATGAATTGATTGTAAACAGTGAAAGCTGTTTATATATGTGTGTGTGTGTGTGTATATATATATATATATATACATATATATATATGACCCTCTTTATTAAGTTTGCTGCAGATTTATCTTTTAAGTTTCATTGCATTTTCTTAAGACTGCTGTTACAATTGTGAATGAAAGCATTGAAAATCCTAATTTAAATAGGATTGCTTCCTATTTCTCTCAGGTTTCCGGTCTAGATTTCTATGGACATCCTTTATCTGATCCTACTTATTTGCTCTTTATTTTAAAATCAGTTGTTGGTGTTGTCTTTTTTCCCCCCTTAGCTTTTCATTTTCTTTTCATTTAATAAGCTGATGTAAAAAATATTTATCGATAGATTTCCCAGTAAAGTGTTCTTTGTATTCTTTGTTCACTGTATTGATTATGGTGTTTTGTTCTTTAAATAAACCATTGGATTAGCTCTGGTAATATTGTATGTAAAATAAAACAAATTTTTTTTTTTAGTTTGTACACATGTGATTTAGTCTACTATTTTCTCTTGATGATATATCCTTACCAGCTTTTGGAATCAGATTTATGTTAGTCTCTTATAATGAGTTTGGGAGCTTTCCATCTTTTTTCCGTTCTGAAGTATTCATAAACAGAGGAAATAGCCATTATTTTTACATTCCATAAAACCCATTTGTAACTCTACTGGGCCACGTTCTTCATAAAGCAAAGAGCTTTTCACTTTCTTATATGGCTATGCATCTGTTCAGTTATCTGCTTTCTCTTGTTAGCAATTTTTTTCCCTTTTATTTTTGAAGACCAGGATTTTTACCCTACTATGACTCAGGAATGATTACCTTGATTCAGCTTTTGCTGAAACATGATGAGATGTTAATCAGCTACATTTGTTATTGGGTCAGTTCTGCATCATGGGGCTTCCATATGTGTCAGAGTAGAACAGTGCTCCATAGGGTTTTCAGTGGCTATATTTGGAAGTTGGTAGCATAGAGGCTAAGGCATTTGACTGCTAACCAGAAGGCTGGTGGTTCAAACCCACCAGCCACTCCTTGGAAGGAAGATGGGGCAATCTATTTCCGTAGTGATACTGCCTCGGAAACCCAAGAAGGGGTTGCTATGAGTCGGGGCCGACTCGATGGCACATAACAACAACAACAACAACATATTTGGAAGTAAATCACCTTTTGTTCTAGGGTACCTCTCTGTGGACTTGAACAGCCAATATTTCTGTTAAAAACTCAAAACTCATTACTGTCGAGTTGGATCTGACTCATAGTGACCCCTCCTTGGGTTTCCGAGACAGTATCACTACGGAAGTAGATTCCCCAACTTTCTTTCAGAGGAGTGGCTGGTGGGTTTGAACCGCCAGCCTTCTGGTTAGTAGTCAAATGCCTTAGGCACTATGCTACCTCAGAGCTCCTGCCATTTCTGTTAGCAGCCAAATACTTAGCCATGTGTACCACTTAGATTAGACAGATTACAGTTACTCTCTGAATATTCAGGTCATCTTTTATTTCTGGAAATTTTTCTTTAAATTATTTAAAAATTCCAACTATTCTATTTTCTTCCTTAGCTATCACTTTCCTCACTGTTACCTCGGCCATGTTTTTCTCTCTCCATCTCTTCTTGTAAGACCTTCATTTTGACGGTAGTTTATTTTTCTCTCTCACTTAATTTTTCATCTCTTCCAAGTCATGTTTATTTGCTTGTTGGTTCTCTTTTTGTTTTAATGACTCTTCTCTAAGCTTATTTATCTCTATTTTGAGCCATTTTTTAAAGAGAAATTATTACTTAAAGTATTGATTTCTCAAGCTGTGTTTGATCACAATTTTTATCTCTTCTATTGCAATTTTAAAAATTTTTGTGCTATTCACCTAATATTTGTTTTTCTTATATCACATGTAATTTTTCTTTTACTTTGTAACTATAAAGCATCTGTGCTGTTTCTTTTTAAAATTTTGCACATATTGGATTGAATTCTTCCTAGACCAGTTATTTGCAGAAGTATCTGATGGATTCTGGTCAAAGCCTTGATTTACACTAGTGGGAATTTCTTCTGGTTCATAATGAAGTTTTCTTTGAAGCATGGTTATATGTGAATGAATTCTTTTGAGTCTTATTTTTTGCCAGTCCACAGAGTTCAGACACTGTATATCTGCCAAAAATGCAGAGGATCTCCCTTTCAGTCTGCTTTACTGACACATTGCTCCCTGAAAGTATGGCATGCTACTGAAAGCCCTCATTCAGTGTGGGCTTTCTAGTATCTTCTTGTTGCCAATCTTGGCCCAGAGAACTTTCTGACCCCAATCTTGTCTTTACTTTATCCCAGACAAGGGATAATTGGATTTCTCCAATTTGTTTATAACACCTACTTTGTAAACTATGGCTTGTTGATTTTATCTGAGACCTTCAACTTTTGAAATGCCTCTTTGAAAGGCTTCTTTGACCCTCTTTGTGTTTATGGCTACAAACATCTTCTAGTTTTGTAAGGTTTAAAATTAATCTTTCTGTTATCTTTGATTTCAGGTAGTGATATCTAAGCAGAGAGGAGAATTTCAGATTTTGCTTCATTATTTCAAATAGCAAATAAAAATATAAATTTTAAATACTGTATATAATATTCTATCCTATGGATAAAATGTATTTAGTGATTCTGTAATATGTAGAATTCTAAACAGGCAGATTATTTCTAGTGGTTAACTATTCTAAATTTTACGCTAATGAACCATCTTCTAGTTAAATGTCTATAAATGGAATTACAGGATGGAAGGTCAGAAATATTCAAGAATAAATACAGATTGACAAATTGTGAAATATTTACTTACACCAGCATACTTTCATCCAAAGTACATAAAATGATCATAACCACCATTACCTTATTTACATTGGGTACAAATATATATTTAAATATTTGTTAATCTCATATGAAAAATTTTACCTAAGATATTTGATTTTTACTTTGTATTTACAAATATGGCTAAAAATTTTTTCATATTTAGGAGATTACTTATATTTTTCCTTTTGAACACTGCTCAGGTTTTACCTTTATTTTCTCTTATTTTTTTCTATAACATTTTAAGAGTTATAATACTTTTTCATCTCTATTGTGATTTTTTTCATGGTATTTGTCACTGCATCCTAATTTCATTTATTCATTAATTTACCTATTTTTTTAAAAAAAAAATTTTCTCTAAATTTTATTATGTTGATTTTCTGTTGAAACCAGACACCGTTGATGAAAATCAGAAAGTCTTTTATATACATATATATTTTTTCCAGCCAATTATGAGGCTCTTACGTATTTTATCTATTTAATCCATCTGAATTTATTTAACCTAGGAACTCCGGTAGCATAGTGGCTAAGGCACTTGACTGCTAACCAGAAGGCTGGCGGTTCCAACCCACCATCCACTCCTCAGAAGGAAGATGTGGCAATCTACTTCCATAGTGATACCGCCTTGGAAACCCAAGGAGGGGTCGCTATGAGTCGGGTCCGACTCCAGGGCACATAACAACAACAACAACAGTAATAGTTATAGGATGTGTTCACAGTAACTGTTGTTGTTGTTGTTGTTTGCCGTCGAGTTGGCCCCGACTCCTAGAGACCCCTCCTTGGGTTTCCGAGGCAGTATCACTACAAAGTAGGATTGCTCAACCTTCCTTCTGAGGAGTGGCTGGTGGGTTTGAACCGCCAGCCTTCTGGTGAGCAGTCAAGTGCCTTAGGCACTATGCTACCAGAGTACTAGGAAACAGAAAATTCTTTCACCTCAGCTGTTGTCTAATATATAACCTACCAACTGTATAGCTCTATGGACTCCTTTTACTAGATTAGAAACAAACAAAAATTTTAACAATCAAGAGCAAAAAATTAGAATTTTAATCCAGCAATAAAAGATTTTTCTTTAAAACACTGTTTTCAACACCCATACTTTGATTTTTAAATGAATTTGTCCTACTGTATAATACTGGTTATCAATACTTACATTCAAAATATTTTTTATCTACATTCAAATGTTTTTTCAACCTTGTTGGCACCCTGCTGGTTTCCTATACTACATTTTACTTCCTTCTTCATTGTCTATTCTGCTCCAGCAGTTTTAGCAGACACATGTGGATCATAAGGCTCACTGCTTTTTCATTGGCATTAATAGTGCTTATAGATGTGATGTAATTTCTCAGGCTTTTTTCTATAAACTGGTAGAAATGTTCTGTACATTGTGTATAACACAGACCTAGCTTTAAAACCTTCTACCAGGAAAAGTGACTTCAAAAACATTAATGTTCTGCCTTAGTGCTATCAGAAGGCAGAAATTTGCAGTAAAAGATCAAACTTGCAAAACTCAAATACAATGGGACACTGAGCAGATAGCATGAAGGTGGCACTCTGTCAAGACTAAGGTGAAGGAGGCTTTGAGCTCTGACTGTAAACTTCTATGGATTTTGCTCAGAACCTGCATTTTTATTTCATGAGTCTTCTAATGTGAATCTCCTTTCTTATTTTACTCCATTTAAATTAATAAGGCTTGCTGCGCTATGCCTGAAGCTTCATGTATATCTATTTTCAATGGTGCTTACCTGTGATTCTTATAATTTATTTTATTTTTAATTTATAAAGCTTGAGGACATTTCTTCTTATTATTCACTTTCCATAGTTTTTGAGATCTCGGTGAGTATCTGTCAGATGAATGATCCTTTCAAGATGACTTACTTCCCACAACTCCAGAGTTTCCTGTGGTATGTTCTGAGTTGTCCAACTAGATGCTTTTCTCTGTGGTGATTTTCTTCACACTGATTTGTTGTAACTAAAATCTTATTCACAACCCTTCAGGAAGATTCCTTCACTAGTAAACCAGATCTAGAGTGTTCTCAAAACTTTTGATTTATGTGTTAATCATTCAAAATTTCAACTATTTAGCCTATCTTCCCTTCCCCTGTAAATCTATTTGACTTTTGGTTTCTTTCACACATCTGGTTTCTTTCATTCATTAAGTGCTATCTATTGACTGGTCCAAGGAGTCATCCACAGGGATCCAGGTGAGGAGAGGGAACCCAGGCCACGTGCCAAAGCAGCAAGGCGGGAAAGTAGGGAAAGGACAGAAAAGGCCAGAGAGACCAGGACAGAGCAAGGAGTCAGCTGCAGGGATCCAGGCAAGGAGAGGGAACTCAGGCCACGCTTCACAAGCAGTGAGGCTAGAATGCAGAGAGAAGACAGAAAAGACGAAGGGATCAGAACAGATTGAGGAGACAGCCACAGGGATCCAGGTAAGGGTGGCTGGAGAGGTTTCCAAAAGCTAAGGGAAACAAACTTGTCTGTTGGTTTGTCCTACTTTGGTGATGTGTTGCTGTGAGTCTTGAGGCTGTGCCACTGGTGTTTCAAACCCAGCTTGCGGACTGAGACAGATTAGGAAGAAGGAAGAGGCCATCTTCTTCTCAAAGAATTGGCAAGGGAAAATCTTATGAATAGCAAAGAAACACTGTCTAAAACATTACTGCGCAACTTTTATCAATAGTCTGGAAACATTGTCCAGTACAGAGGAGGAGGATGAATCACTTAGGTTAGAAGGCTCTCTAAATAGGACTGGGAAAGAGCTACATCATCAAAGTAAAACCAGCATTACTCATATGGATAAGGTAAAGCTTTCACGACCTCCATTTGCTGATGTGGCACCACTCAAATCGAGGAGAAACAGCTGCAGACATCCATTAATCATCAGAACATGGAATGTACACAGTATGAATCTAGGAAAATTGGAAGTTGTCAAAAATTAAGTGGAACACATAAAGATTGACGTCCTCAGCATTAGTGAGCTGAAATGGACTGGTTTTGGCCATTTTGAATCAGAAAACCATGTGATCTACTATGCCGGGCATGACAGTTTGAAGAGGAATGGTGTGGCATTCATCATCACAAAGGATGTTTCAAGATCTGTCCTGAAGTACAATGC
>NW_006921725.1:4548409-4550007 GCF_000298275.1 Orycteropus afer afer | reverse complement strand
GCCCCAACCACCAAAGTCAAAGATGAGGAAATTGAAGATTTTTTATCAATTCTGCAGTCTGAAATAGACTGAAAATGCAATCAGGATGTGTTAATTATCACTGGTGACTGGAGTGCAAAAGTTGGAAACAAAGAAGAATCACCGGTAGTTGGAAAATTTGGCCTTGGTGACAGAAATAATGCTGAAACTCGCATGGCAGGATTTTGCAAGACCAATGACTTATTCATTGCAAACACCATTTTTCAGCAACACAAATGGTGGCTGTACACGAGGACTTCAAAATGGAACACACAGGCATCAGATTGACTACATCTGTGGCAAGAGGCAATAGAAAAGCTCAATATCTTCAATCAAAACAAGGCCAGGAGCTGATTATGGAACAGACCATCAACTGCTCATATGCAAGTTCAACTTGAAGTTAAAGACAATTAAAACAAGTCCAAGAGAGACAAAATATAAATTTGAATATATCCCTCCTGAATTTAGAGACCATCTACAGAATAGATTTGATGCATTGAACACCAATGACCGAAAACTAGAAGAATTGTGGGAAGATATCAAGAACATTATCCATGAAGAATGCAAGAGATCACTAAAAAGACAAGAAGAGAAGACCAAAATAGATTACAGAAGAGATCCTGAAACTTGCCCTTGAGCAGAGAGCAGCTAAAGCAAATGGAAGAAATGACAAGATAAAAGAGCTGAACCGACGATTTCAAAGTGCAGCTTGAGAAGACAAAGCCAATTACTACAATGAGATGTGCAAAGACCTGGAGTTAGAAAAACAAAAGAGAACATGCTCAACATGTTTCCAGCTGAAAGAATTGAAAAAAAAAAGCCTCGAGTTACAATATTGAAAGGTTCTATGGGCAAAATATTGAATGACGCATTAAACATCAAAGAAGATGAAAGGAATACACAGAGTCACTGTACCATAAAGAACAGGTCGATCATCATCCATTTCAAGGGGTGGCATATGATCTAGAAGCAATGGTATTGAAAGAGGAAGTCGAAGCTGCAATGAAGGAATTGGCAAAAAACAAGGCTCCTGGAATGGACAGAATGTCCACTGAGATATTTCAACAAATGGATGTTGCACTGGAGGCACTCACTCAGTTACGCCAAGAGATTTGGAAGACAGCTACCTGGTCAATTGACTGGAAGAAATCCCTATTTGTATCCATTCCAAAGAAAGGTGATCCCAGAGAATGTGGAAATTATGGAACAATACCATTGATATCACATGCAAGTAAGATCTTACTGAAGATAATTCAGAAATGGTTGGAGCAGTATATTGACAGAGAACTTCCAGAGGTGCAAGTTGGATTCAGAAGTGTATGTGGAACAAGGGATATCATAGCTTCTGTCAGATGGATCTTGGCTCAAGGCAAAGAATACCAGAAAGATGTTTCGTTATGTTTTATTGACTATGCAAAGACATTTGATTGTGTGGATCATGACAAATTATGGATAATGTTGAGATGAATGGGAATTCCTGAACACTTGATTGTACTCATGAAGAACTTGTACAATGACCAGGAGGCTGGCATTTGAATGGAACAAGGGGACACTACATGGTTTAAAATCAGGAAGGGAGT
>NW_006921725.1:4533874-4547809 GCF_000298275.1 Orycteropus afer afer | reverse complement strand
CTCCTTGGAAGCAAGAATGGCCAGACTTCATCTCACCTATTTTGGTCTTGTTGTAAGAAGGGACCATTCCCTGGAGAAGGATGTCATGCTTGGTAAAGTGGAGGGTCTACAAAAGAGGGGAAGGCCTTCAATGACATGGACTGACATGATAGCTGCGACAATGGGCTCAAGTATAGCAAGGATCATGCAGCTGGCATGGGATCGGGCAGTGTTTCGTTCTGCTGTGCATGGGGTCACTATGAGTCAGAAATGACTCACCAGCACCTAACAACAAATGACATTGACTATTCTGGGAATTCTGGTAGCATAGTGCTTAAGGCACTTGACTGCTGACCAGAAGGCTGGCGGTTCAAACCCACCAGCCACTCCTTGAAAGGAAGGTTGGGCAATCTACTTCCATAGTGATACTGCCCTGGAAATCCAAGGAGGGGTTCCTATGAGTTGGGTCCCACTCGATGGCACATGACAACAACAATATTGACTGTTCCCGTCTTTTCTTCTTTTGACTAAGAAGCTCAAGTCATAAACCCTGATCCCTGATCCCTCTGCCACAACCATGGTTCTAGTCCCCTCTCTGAACTCAGAATTAGTCTATTTTGCATGCCTACTAATTTAAGCAATTGTTCTCAACTTGGAAACATTAGACTGTTGGGGTTTTCAAGGCTAATAATAAGAGGTGTCATGAAATTTTCAAAAATACTTAAGAATGAGATGAAAATCACAGATTTCATTTCAGTTCATGCAGATCCAAAGTTCTAATTACTTTCTCTTTGATTAGTAAAAATAGGAGACACAAATTAATTATTACTTAATTTAGTATAGAAAAAAACTTCAGAGAATGAATATCATGTGATGAGTGGGGAAGAGAAATATTAAAATGATTCCTTTCTAATGAACATGTTGATATCAAATGATCTTCAGAATCATGAGTGACACTTTCTAGTTTTATTCTGTAATTAATACCCAGACTGAAAGAACCCTTATATATTGCCTAAGGTGATTATATTACCTCTTTTTAATTTTTTTCTCCATATTATACAAATTTAATTTTAAGGCTTTTCTTTTCAAAAAAAGTTATATATCCATTGGAAACGTCTGTTTTCCCCTTTGACAATTGCCTGCACTTTAACCACTGCACCACAAAAGACAAAGTTGCTAAGATATGAATGATGGAGTCTAATGTCCTTTTGAGCAGTCAACCCAATGCAAATTCCACAGGATTTCTTCCAGCCACAATGAGGAGGGTGTGTTTACAATGTAGTTCCTTCCAGATCTTGGTTTGCTGTGGGAGGCCATAGCCAGTCAGCCTGCCTCAAAGCCATTAGATAGCAAGGCAGATATACTATTTAGATTTCAGGTTGCGTTTGTCCCTCTTGTATATTTTGTTTCTTTAAATACTCTTTTATTGGTGTCCCATGGTCCCCTTTAGAGACTTAACACTTATGTTGGCCGAAAGCCATCACTGAACATTTTTCCTTTAAAAGCCCGCAAGTCTGGACTCACCTCATAAACTCTAACAGAGTACTATCAATATTTACTGTATTGTACATTCCTCCATGCTGCTTAGGCTGAAAACATATATTTAAGGAAGGACCCATAAGGAAATATTTAGATAGAGGATTACATATCAACTCTGAAAACTGAGTCATTGATAGAGACAAGTGTTTTCATTCCGACCTTTTGTCTGAAGTAGAGATGAGCAGAAGGATTCCACTGCACTAACAAACCCACAGCCTTAGCTTCAACAGAAAGTATCCTGCGTAATTTCTTGCTCTTCTTCCTATCTGCCCTAAGACAGACTTGTTCGTCATAGTAGTCAAGTTTTGTTGCCATTTGGAGTGATGTCAGTCATTGCAAGACTTTCACCGATGACTGAAATGTTGGGGTAAGTCTGGCGCAACATAAAAAGACTTATCAGGAAATGTTATTGAACAAATACAGGAGAAAAAGCATTAGCTCGTTTAACCTATCTTTTTTTTTTTTTTTTTTTGTAGCTTGAGATTGCAAGCTGTGTGTGTGTGTGTGTGTATGTGTCTGTTTGTATATATGTTAGGCTTTATAATCAACCAATAGATATGTCACCTGAGAACCATAAAAAGCTTCTGGCACATGGCAGTAGGTTTGAGGAATATATTAGTCTGGCTTTCTATTAGTAAGAATGTTGTTGTTGTTGTTGTTGTTGTTGTTAGGTGCCATCGAGTCATCTCCGACTCATAGTGACCCCATGCACAGCAGAACGAAACACTGCCCGATCCCATGCCTGCTCCATGATCCCTGCTGTACTTGAGCCCATCATCGCAGCCACCATATCAATCCATCTCGTTGAAGGCCTCCCCCTCTTTCGTCGACCCTCCACCCTACCAAGCATGACATTCTTCTCCAGGGATTGGTCCCTTCTGACAACATGACCAAAATAGGTGAGATGAAGTCTGACTATTCTCGCTTCTGAGGAGCATTTTGGGTGTACTTCCTCCAGGACAGATCTGTTAGTTCTTTTACCAGTCCATGGTACTTTCAGCATTCTTTGCCACCACCACAACTCAAAAGCATCTACTCTTCTTCGGTCTTCCTTATTCATTGTCCAGCTCTCACATGCATACCAGATGATTGGAAATATCATGGCTTGTGTCAGACACACCTTAGTCCCCAAGGAAACATCCTTACCCTCAGCACTTGAAACAGTTCCTTCATGGTTGACTTTCCCAATGCTATACATCGTCTAATGTCCTGACTGCTGCTTCCATTGGCATCAATTGTAGAACTAAGCAATGTGAGTTCTTTGACAACCTCAATCTTCTCTCCATTTATTGTGATGCTGCTCATTGGTCCAATTGTGAGGATTTTTGTTCTCTTTCTATTGAGACATAATCCATACTGCAGACTGTATTCTTCAACCTTCATCAGTAAGTGCCTCAAGTCATCCTCACTTTCAGCAAGCAAAGGTGTATCATCTGCATATCTCAGGTTCTTAATGATTCTTCCTCCAATCCTGATGCCACATTTTTCTTCATATAGTCCAGCTTCTCGGATTATTTGCTCAGCATATAGATTGAATAAGTATGGGGAAAGGATACAACCCTGATGCACTCCTTTCCTGATTTTAAACCATGTAGTGTCCCCTTGTTCTGTTTGAATGACAGCCTCCTTGTCAAGGTACAGATTCCTCATGAGTACAATCAAGTGCTCGGGAATTCCCATTCTTCTCAATGTTATCCATAATTTGTCATGATCCACACAATCAAATGCCTTTGCATGGTCAATAAAACACAGGTAAACATCTTTCTGGTATTCTTTGTCTTGAGCCAAGATCTATCTGACAACAGCTATAATATCCCTTGTTCCACATCCTCTTCTGAATCCAGCTTGCACCTCTGGAAGTTCTCTGTCAACATACTGCTACAAACGTTTTTGAATTATCTTCAGTAAGATCTTACTTGCGTGCGATATTAATGGTATTGTTCCATAATTTCCACATTCTGTGGAATCACCTTTCTTTGGAATGAGTACAAATATGGATCTCTTCCAGTCAGTTGGCCAGGTAGCTGTCTTTCAAATCTCTTGGCATAACCGAGTGAGTACCTCCAATGGGGCATCTGTTTGTTGAAATATCTCAATCGGTATTGCATCAGTTCCTGGAGCCTTGTTATTCACCAATTTTTTAATTGCAGCTTCGACTTCCTCTTTCAATACCATTGGTTCTAGGTCATATGCCACTTCCTGAAATGGATGAAGATTGACCAGTTCTTTTTGGTACAGTGACTCTGTGTATTTCTGCAATCTTCTCTTGATGTTTCCTGCATCATTCAATATTTTGCCCATAGAATCTCTCAATATTGCAACTCGAGGCTTAAATTTTTTCTTCAATTCTGTAGCTTGAGAAATGGTGAGCATGTTTTTCCCTTTTGGTTTTCAAACTCCAGGTCTTTGCACATTTCATTATAGTAATTGGTTTTGTCTCCTCGAGCTGCTCTTTGAAATCTTCTGTAATAAGAATGGGGTAAGACAAAGTCACAAAGTCTAAATCTGGACAAAGTCAAAACTCCCATAGCTGAGCATTGTGATACTGGGAATTGATGTATGAAAGGAAAAAATTTGGACTATTATCACAAAAGCAGACTGTTGTGCTATAGATTATGAAGTAGATATTGCCAAAATGAATGAACTGGTCCAAACTCTGTTAAGAACTCTTTTCAGAAGATACACATAGGCACACATATTTTTAGCCATGTGGGAAACCAAGGAACAAATCTATGTAACAAAGAAAATTTTTGAGAACTTTGGACAATAATATTGTATGAAAAATGCCACATATATATATGTGAATATTATATAATTATATATGTATGTGTAAATATATATATCATATAAATATATATGGTAGCTCTGGTGGCATAGTGCCTAATGCATTTGACTGCTAACCAGAAGGCTGGTGTTTCAAACCCACCAGCCACTCCTTGGAAGGAAGGTTGGGCGATGTACTTCCATAGTAATGTTGTTGTTGTTGTTGTTATGTGCTGTCGAGTTGGCTCCGACTCATAGTGACACCTCCTTGGGTTGCCAAGGCAGTATCCCTACAGCAGTAGATTGCCCAACCTTCCTTCCGAGGTGGATTTGAACCTGCAGCCTTCTGATTAGCAGTCAAGTGCCTTAGGCACTAAGCTACCAGAGCTCCATCTTGGAAACCCAAGGAGGGATCACTGTGAGTCAGATCTGACTTGATGGCTGTTGTTGTTGCTATGTACCATCAAGTCGGACCCGACTCATAGTGACCCCTCCTTGGGTTTCTGAGGCAGTATCACTATGGAAGTAGATTACCCAACCTTTCTTCCGAGGAGGCCTTAGGCACTAAGCTACCAAAGCTCTTTGACTTTATGGCAGTGGGTTATAAATCTATATATATATCATATATATGTATACATGGGAGCTCTGGTAGCCTAGTGGCTAAGGCACTTGACTGCTAATCAGAAGGCTGGTGGTTCAAATCTACCAGCCACTCCTCGGAAGGAAGATGGGGCAATCTACTTCTGTAGTGATACTACTTCGGAAACCCAAAGAGGGGTCACTATGAGTCTGGTTCGACTCGACGGCACATAACAACAACAACATATGTATACATGTACATATATAAATATGTACATGTATACATATACATGAGCTTAGACACAGGAGTTTCACCTCTTAATATGTTTTCCTGATGATTCTGCCAAGTCTCAGACCTGAATTTTCAAGTCTTCATTGACATTTCCACCTGAATGGAGTTTACTAATGTGGGTAATGCAAAACCCACCATTTTCAGCCAACAATTTTGCTCCTCCTACCAACTTCTAGCTGATGGGGTCCAGTTTCTTTTTCAGTCAGGAAGGCTCAAGACCTCTGAATGCTCTTTGATCCACCTCTCTCATTTCCCCCATTATCAGTGATTCATCAGGGACTATCAATTCTTTCTCCCTACTGTCTCACATGGCCCTTTCTCCCCATATATTACCCCAACCCCAGTTAATAGTCATTACTGCTTACTTGAATTACTGCTCTAACAGTTCACTTTCCTTCTCCTTATCTTCTTATTCTTCATTCAGCTGCCAAATTAATCTTTCTAAATTATAGCTTTGATTATGTCACCTCTGCTAATAACCTTCAAAGTGCTCTTCATTGCCTAGCAAATAAACTTGAAATGTTCTAGCCTTTGACATTATGATTCAGGTTGATTTCTTTTTTGAAACACTTGTTATTGTTGTTGTTATGTGCCGTCGAGTCAGACCCGACTCAAAGCGACCCCTCCTTGGTTTGCCAAGGCAGTATCACTACAGAAAAAGATTGCCCAACCTTCCTTCTGAGGAGTGGCTAGTGGATTTGAACCGCCAGCCTTCTGGTTAGCAGTCAAGTGTCTTAGGCACTATGCTACCAGAGCTCCCTTTTGAAACACTAGCCACACCAAAGAATTCAAGTAGTAGTACAACAGGCCTGGAAGCTTTCTTCCACCATTATTTATTTATTTATTTATTTGTCCTGTATGAAGTGTGTTTAATGCTTTTAATGCTACCTATTGAAATACTCCTTAGCTCTCCAACAGTACCTTTTGTTCTCACTGAAAGAGTTTGGATTCACAGGCTGGTTTGTCCTCATGAGTGCCCATGATGACCCAAAGAGTGTGGGATAGAGTTAAAGATGGAAGGAAAAGCATAGATGATTAGGCGGTAGGGTCCTAGGGCCCAGGAGTAAAAGAACTCTAATGAGTCTGAGAATTTTAAATTTTAATCTGGCTTTCCTGGTCATGGGGAAAATATGCCTATCAAAGTACAAGGATAGAAAATAATTTATTTAATAGGTTGCCGGTCCAAATTTCTAAATATTTAGAAATATGTTTTCTAAGGTACTATTGACTTGATTTGAATTCCTAGTGATCTCATGTGTGTCTGATTAGAAGTGTATCCTATACAATTTCCAATGGCTGATTTTTCAGAAGTAGATCTCTAGGCCTTTCTTCCAAGGCATCTCTCAACAAACCAAATTCCGTACTGTCGAGTCAATTTGACTCATAGCAAGCCCTCCTTGGGTTTCCAAGGAGGTATCTCTGTGGAAGTAGATTGTAGCCAGCTTTTTGGTCAGGAGCCAAGCTTATTAATTGTTTGCATCTCCCATTCCTATTGTTGCTGTGGAACTCATGAAATAGGATCAGGCCTACTTTTTATCCACGGAAACCAAGACTTATGCACAGTTCGTCATCTGATAGATATTCATTTGTTGTTGTTGTTGTTATGTGCCGTTGAGTCGGCCCCTACTCATAGCGACCCTTCCTTCGGTTTCCGAGGCAGTATCACTACGGAAGTAGGATTGCCCAACCTTCCTTCCGAGGAGTGGCTGGTGGGTTTTAACCGCCAGCCATCTGGTTAGCAGGCAAGTGTCTTAGCCACTATGCTACCAGAGCTCCCAGATACTTTTTTTTTTGAGTCCAGGAATCTGAGTACTACTTTTTCTTTGAAATTCTAGAGTTTCTATTTTTAGTTCTTTCCTATGATACTTGTCACTTTGATTTCTTTCAATTTGTATATGTTCTGACATATACACAGTAATCACTGTTAAAAAAAGTATGTGTAATGCTATCCATCCATCCCTCATTACTTTGTGTAGTCATGAAGGTTAAAGAATTATTTATTGAATGAAAATTAGAAACCCAGAGTTTGCCTTGGAAGAGATATATAAATTCATGGGATTTGAGAACTGAACAATATAGAGCAACTAGGAAACTGACTCCAGAAATGATAAATGAGTTATCCAAGTCTCAAGACTATTAGTAGCAAATTTGTGTCTAGAATTCAAGAGTTCCAATGTCTTCTCCAGGTGCAGAATATGGTACACATTGTACTAAACATTAATTAGGAAGTATCATTAAGAGATACATAACATTAATATCCTAGGAATCTATAGCAGTATTCCCTTTCACTAATGCCACAGTCAACTTATGAAGTAGAATAAATGATAATGATTATGCTAAGTGCATGAAGAACAAAACTTTCTAAAAGTGTGTAGTCTGTGCATATCCATAATTGTCACACACAGTGAAGTTAGCCAAGTGTATACAGTGTTGACATAAAGTTTATCTAGAAGACAGAGGGATTACACTGCATAAGTTGTCTTCAGAAAGATTTACTACCAATAATCATTTAGAGTATCCAACCTGAAGATGTGTTTGTATAAGGCATTACTGTGAGCAAATACTGTAAGGTTAAGATTAATTTCTAGAGCAATAAAGAATTTGAAAATGAAGGCTTACAACCCTAAAACCTGTGTAAGCCCATTAAACACAAAGTATTTGTCCTAGGAAATATATGTCTTTAATATGTGAGATACAGGTATTTCATTATACCTGTCTAATGGGGAAGGAACATAATCTTCGAAATTTCTATCATTCAGAAGAAGAATCTTAATACTAGTCCTATAGCACTTGCTAAGGTACTTATTTAGCAAAAGAAAGCACAGTTATGTATCATTGTTTCAACCTGTTACAGGGAGAAAATTGGATTAAAATTTTTGACAATGCATGCATATTTCTTTGTTAAGAAAGTATCAGGTGAACAAACTGGGCCTTTAGAGGACATAATAAGACAACCACCTCTGAAAGACATGTTTCCTTCTTATATGTTGGTACTGGTAACAGCAGTTAGCCTTGGTTGAACATATGAACAGAATTTTACCATTTTTATTTCTAACACTTTAGTTCAGATAGACTTTCTCCTTGATAATAATCTTATTATTTTTTTTTTTAAAAGATAGAGAAGTATAAATAGGAGTGTTTTAAAATATGTGAGTAGACTAGAAAGCTAGGTGACTACCTCACACGACTAATACCTTAAAGTAAGTCTTATCTAGAACAAGACTGTGAGACCTGCTTATCTTGAGAAGGAGGATAAAACTTGAGCCTTCTGTTTTTGAGGTCCCTGGGTGACGTAAATGGTTTGCTCTTTAACAATAGCCTCAAGGCTGGTGATTTGAACTTAACCAATGGCTCCCTGGAAAAAGGCCTGACAATCTCCATCCATTGAGATTATAGCCAAGAAAACCATGTGGGGCAGTTCTGTTTAGGCATGTAGGGTCATCAGCACTTGGAATAGACTCTATGACAACTAACAACAACAACTTCTGTTATTAATTTTGATTGCATAGTACATTAAACAACAAAAAAAAGTGGATTATATAAAGGATTGCTCACTTTCTCACGTACATGTATTAGAGTAAAATGTCCCCATTGTGCTTATGTATAAGGGTTTGAACCTGGTAGGGCTTGAAACAGGCACTAAAGTGTCATGCTAGAATGGAAGAGACAGTGGAACTAATGGATTTGCAGATCATGTTTACAGCACACCTTGCAGACATCATGGCCTAGGGAAATGGAGCAGTGCTCCTCAGAGAGATGTGGGGAGCATTGCCACATATCCCTCTCCTCCCTTGAGTAGCAACCCTGTTTCCAGCTATGTGGCTGCTATCCTGAGGTCTCTTAGCTCAGCTTGCTATCTCAGGTATAAGACTGCACACCTGCTGGGAAGTGGTTTCACAAGCCTCGGGAGGCTCCTGCGCAAATATAGGGAACTACTAATTGTGTCTCTTTCCATATAACTTAGACACCTGTTTCTTTTCCACTTGGCCAATCTCCACCTATGCCTCAAGACTAATGACTTCAGTGAGAGCTCATCCTTTTCTGTTACCTTCCTGGTGTTGCAATTAAATGATGCCTTGCCATGCAATTTACTATATATAAGAATTCAACATGGTTTGTAGGCCTCCTTGCCAAGTATTTTGGTATTAAGGTACCAAAGGAATTCTCCATGAGGCAGAACTCAACAAGTTCAAGTTCAGATGAATAGCATTGCTCATTCTAATCTCAAGGGTCTCATATTAAGTTTTATTCTTTGAAAATTAGACATTTTTATTAAGTAATGAATCATGTTATCACATGTAATCTTTCGTAAAAAACATGATACAACATAGAGGAAACAGAAAAAAGTGATACACACCAACTTGTACACATAACGAAATCACTGAGTGGTGCAAACAGTTAATGAGCTTGGCTGCTAACTGAAAATATAGAGGAATGATTCCTCTCAGAAGTTCCTTGGAAGAAAGTCTTGGGGATCTATTTCTGAAAAATCAGCCATTGAAAACCCTATGGAGCACAGTTTTTCTCTAATACACATGGGGTCACCCTGAATCAGAATCAACTCCATGGCAACTGACAACTGATGGACATCAAAGAAGCTATGATTCTTGCCTCTGGCTCTAGACTGCCTAGGTTTGAAAATTCGCTCTTCTCATGATTAGCCTTGTGATATTAGCCAAGTTACTCAACATCTTTGTATCTTATATCCCCTTTTATAAATGGCAATAATAATGATATTTATCATATGGGATTGTTACGAGGTTTAAATGAATTAAAATATTTACAAGAATGACTGTTATATACCAAAAAACCAAACTTACTGCCATCAAGTCAATTCCTACTCAGGACAGAGTAGAACTACCCCATAGCTTGTTCAAGGCTGTAGATCTTTATAGAAGTAGACTGCCTTATCTTTCTCTCACGGAGCAGCTTCACTAACCTTTTGATTATCAGTGGAATGCTGTAACTACTACACCACAAGAGCTTCTTGACTGTCATAGTTAAAGCTAACTCATTGTGAAAAGTGTTATCAATTTTTTCTACTTCTTCTTGTTATTTGTCTTAACTATATTATTGTATACAATATATTTTGACTATATTTTTATGATGTAACATTATAAATAATTCCACGTGTAACATACTTTTCTAAACAATGTTTTAAAGATCTAAATAATTTCCCACTAAATAAAGAAAATATATTAGTTTCCTAGGGCCAGTGTAACAAAAACCCAAACCAAACTCATTGCCGTGAAGTTGGATCCGACTCACAGTGGCCCCATCTTGGGTTTCTGAGGCAGTGTCATTAGGGATGTAGATTGTCCAATCTTCCTTCCAAGGAGTGGCTGTTGGGTTTGAACCACCAGCCTTCTGGTTAGGGGTCAAATGCCTTAGGTACAACGTCACTAGGAGAGAGACATGGAACAGATTCTTTCTCAGATCTTTCAAAAGGAATCAACATGTTCAACACTCTGATTTCAGGCATCTAACTCCAGAACTGTGAGATAATAAATTTCTGTCTGTATAAGCCACTTTTAAATTTGAGTTTCAGCTTCCAGGGACTGTTAACGACCCTTGATATTCCTTCTCTTATAAATCATTCCAATCTCTATCTCTGTCTTCCATCTTTGTCTATCTCTGTATGTCTTCTACTCTTTTATAAAGACACTATTCAGGTTAAGTTAGAATTGGCTGATGGGTTTGAGCCCCCAGCCTTCTGGTTAGCAATTAAATGCCTTAGGCACTATGCCACCAGAGCTCCTAAATAAGTATTATTATTTATTCAGCCATTTTCTACTTGCTAGATAAGTTGGTTGTTTCCTATATTTTATTGCAAAATATAATGGATAGATACATTTCTTGATAGACAAAATAGGCTTCATATTTTAATTATTTTCTGGAATTGTCATTCCTAGGTTAAAGAGTACAAGATTTTTAAGATTTTAAAAATGTTGTGGCAGTTTATATTGCCAATAGTTATCATTCAAATTTAAATGAGACCTAAATCACACAGTAGCATTTTGGTTTATTTTATGTGGATATGTTCCAAAGAAGGACTGGATAAAATGACAGTAAGTGAAATGTTCATATTGAAATTTGTGCACATCAGTAAGTTTGAATACTGAATGTAACTTTTCCTAAAAGCCAGAAAAAGGAAAAAAAAAAAAAAAAACCACAAACTCACTCCTATCATGTTGGTCCCGACTCATAGAGACCCCTCCATGGGTTGCTGAGGCAGTATCACTATGAAAGTAGATTGCCCACCCTTCCTTCCAAAGAGTGGCTGATGGGTTTGAAACATCAGCCTTCTGGTTAGCAGTCAAATACTTCAGGCACTATGCTACCAGAGCTCCTTAACTTTTCCTAAGGGAGCTCAAAAAACTTAATATTTTTTGTGACCTAATTCTTCTTAAATCCTATTTTAGGTTAATGATTTTTTGAGATTTTAATGTTTGTAAGTCTTCATATCAGAATTATTACAGGGCTCTCCTTATTTCAGAATCTCTCTGATGATTCCTGATTTTATTGGCAATTTTGTGTAAATGTTACTTCATCATTCTCTCAACAAATACTTGTTGTGCTTTGCTTGTTGCTAGGTTCTTTTACAAGGTCCTTAGTTACACAATGGTTAAGTGCTTAGCTACCAGCCCAAAAGTTAGTTCAAATCCGTTGGCCTCTCCACAGAAGAAAATTCTGATGATGGGTTCCGTAAAGAACACATACTTGTAAACCGCATGGGACAATTCTACTTTGCCCTATAGGGATGCTATGAGTTGGATTCAACCCTATGACACACAACTCATTCTTATACAGAGATGATCAAACAACTCTCAGTCTAGTGAGAAAGACACACACACACATGAGAGAAAGGGAGCTGTAGAAAGCTTTCTGTGGTAGGCCATCTGATACCTAAAAGATAAAAAAACAATATTGTCCAAAGGGAAGGGATGGAACGTACTTCAGAAAGAGGCGATAAAATGCTATAACTCCCAGGTCTTGTACTGAAAAAATAGTTTCTATTTTCCTCTAATATATTCTACTTAAAACTTGAAACCATTTGAAAATGCTGCCAAAGTTATCTTTAGCACATATTGTAGTTTATATTTGGAGACTTATGGGAGTATGTGATAACAGACACTTTTATTATTTGTTTTTCTTTTATTTATTTATTTATTTATTTATTTGTGATTTGGGTGAAAGTTTACAGAGCAAATACACTATCCATACAGCAGATCACATAAACTTTGTCTCATGACATTGACCACAATTTAGCACAATGCAACATCTCTCCCACTTCCTCCCGATAGCTACCGATTCCCTGTGTCCATCCCTCCATGCACTCCTACCCCCTGAGCTCTTTCCCTGTGCCTGAGCAGCCCTTTTTTCTCTCTTGCTTGTTCTCTCCAAGGAGTGTATCTACCTCAGGTAAATACTCAACTAGTATGCCTGTCTATTGCTTGGCTGGAAGCTACAGACATGTGTTCAATTCCAGACCTGAAGGACAGCTAGGGGCCATAGTGTCAGTGGTTCCAGCAGGCTCCATCAGGCCATCAAACCGGTTCCCTGCTTTTTTTTTTTTTTCCCAATGATTTTGAGTTTTGTTCCACATTTTTCTGCCTGTCTATCCAGGATCTCCTACAAAGATCCTCTTCCAAGTGGTTGACAGTAGTAGCCAAGCACCGTCTATTTCTTCTGGTCTCATAGTCGTATAGGCTTCAGATTGGATGGTGTACCAGTCGCTAGGACTGATTGTTTCCATGAATTTTTGGTTTTCTTCATTCTTCTTGGCTCTGGACAAGGAGAGACACATCATTTCACCTAGATGGCAGCTTTCAAGCTTTTAAGATCTCAGTCGTTACTCGCCACAGTAGAAGGTGGAACAATGATTTGTGTAGTTATGTTATGCCAATTGAGCTTGATGTCCTCTGCGACTATGGACCAGAGCCCACAGGTTCAACTACTTGGTCTCTCTGAGTAACTGGCTGTGACCAAACAGTGACTACAACCTTGCCCCTTGTCAGCCCCATTATACACCTGGGAATTCAGATCATACATATAAAGTTGTTGGACCACTGTCTGCAACCCTATACATGTTCTTAAGTGCACTATCCACTTCATATAGATACCTAATATTTCAGCCTGTCCACCCATCTATCCACCCATATACCCATGTTTGCCTTCACTGAGCACACCGTACTATATGTGCAAAAGTGTTCACCTTTGTTGTCTGTACTTCCCACGTACCGCTCTATGTCTTTCTCTTCCTCAATGCCACTTTAATGATCACTCA
The DNA here is from genome assembly GCF_000298275.1 of Orycteropus afer afer. Taxonomy (NCBI): domain Eukaryota; kingdom Metazoa; phylum Chordata; class Mammalia; order Tubulidentata; family Orycteropodidae; genus Orycteropus; species Orycteropus afer. The sequence goes on along the minus strand of NW_006921725.1, from coordinate 4,534,370 downwards.
CATTTGGTACATTGCCCTTTTCTTCACCCAAATAAAAGTTTATCTCTATCTATCTAACAGTATTCCCTCCCCTCCCCTCCAACCCCTGGTAACCAAGAAAGAAAATGACCTTCCATAGATAAGCATTTCCTTGACTATTACAATAATGGACTAAAACAATATTTGTCCTTTTGTGATTGACTTATTTCACTCAGCATAATGTCCTCCAAGTTCACCCATGTTATGTGGTGCTTTGCAGATTCTACATTATTCTTTAGCATTGCATAGTATTCCATTGTGTGTATGCACCATAGTTTGTACCTCAGTAGATGGACACCTAGGTTGTTTCCATCTTTTGGCTATTGTAAATAGTGCTGCGATGAACATGGGTGTGCATATGTCTTTTCTTGTCATGGCTCTCACTTCTTTAGGGTATATAACTAGTAATGGAATGGCTGGGTCAGATGGTATTTCTAGTTCCAACTTTTGAAGGAATCACCATACTGCTTTCCACAAT
>NW_006921725.1:4518230-4531124 GCF_000298275.1 Orycteropus afer afer | reverse complement strand
ACTGCTTTTGTTGTGTCTCAAAGATTTTGGTATGTTGTGTTTTCTTTCTCATTTGATTCAAGGAATTTTTGAATTTCAATTTTGATTTCTTCTCCTACCCAGTCTTTCCCAAGGAGGGTGTTGTTCAGTTTCCATGTGTTTACTCTTTTCTTGTTGATCTTCCTATTGTTGATTTCTAATTTGATAGCTTTATGATCTGAGAAGATGCTTTGCAGTATTTCCATGTTTTTTAAATTTATTAAGGTTTGCTTTATGGCCTAACATATGGTCTATCATGGAAAAAGTTCCATGTGCACTGGAGAATAATGTATATTGTGCTGCTGTTGCGTGAAGTACTCTATAGATGTATATAAGGCCAAGTTGGTAGATTGTATTTTTTAGTTCTTCTGCATCTTTGTTGAGTTTCTTTCCAGTTGTTCTCTCTTTCAAAGAAAGTGGTGTATTAAAGTCTCCCACTATGACTGTGGAGTCATCTATTTTGGTTTTCAAGTTTTTTAAAATGTGATTTATGTATTTTTGGGCTCTTTCATTGTGTCCATAGATATTTATTATGGTTATATCTTCATGTTCAATTGATCCTTTAATCATTATATAATATCCTTCCTCGTCTCGTATGGTGGTTTTTGTCTTAAAGTCAGTTTGATCAGAAAAAAATAGTGTTGCCACCTCCTGCTCTCTTACAGTTTCCATTTGCTTGATCTATTTTTTCCAACTTTTGATTTTTAGTCTATTTTTGTCTTTATTTCTAAGTTGTGTCTCTTGTAAGCAGCATATTGATAGGTTTTGTTTTCGTATTCAATCTGCAACTCTCCATCTCTAGAGGGGTGCATTTAATCCATTAACATTCATTGTAATTATTGACAAGTATGAATTGTTTGCTGTCATTTTGGTATGTGTTTTTTTGTGGTGTCCCTGGTTTCTCTGTTCCATATTATTTTGTGTGCTGAGCTCATTATGTTCATAAATCCTGTTATCATTTCCTTTGTTGCTGTTGTTTTAGTATTTGCTGAGTATTTTTGCTTGTCCTCTTTTTTATTGTGATATGAAGGTTTACCATTTGTTTTTGAGGTTACCCTATGATTTATAATTTTCTCCCTGAGTTTAGAACAATCCATTCTATCTTGCAACTCTCTTAAGTTTCTCACCATTTAGAAGTTCTGTAACCACACAGTCTTTTCCCTCTTTTTGTTTGTAGTTGTCCTCACTTGCAAATTGATGTCTCTGGTTACCTGTTTACAATCTTGTAGGCTCATTTTACTTTGGATATGTCCACAGCTGTGGTTTCTGGGTTATGTCATCTTGTGTAGTAATGGTCATTTCTTATTTGCTATTTCTGGTTCTCTGTTCAAAGGACTCCCTTTAGCATCTCCTGTAAGGTTGGTCTGGTGTTAACAAATTCCTTTAGTTTCTGCTTATGTGGAAATCTCCTAATTCCACCATCATATTTGAGGGACAATTTTGCCAGGTATATAATTCTTGGTTGAAAATTTTCTCTTCAGATTTTTATATATACCATCCCATTGCCTTCTGGCTTTCATGGTCTCTGCTAAGAAATCAGAGTTTATTCTTACTGGCCGTCCTTTGTAGGTAACTTTTTGTTTTCCCCTGTGATGCTTTCAGGATTCTGTCTTTGTCCTTGGTTTTGGTGAGTTTGATGATGATATATCTTGGTGACTTTCTTTTGAGGTCTATCCTGTTTGGGGTTCATTGGACTTCCTGAATGGATACATTCTCCTCTTTCATCATATCAGGGAAGTACTCCTCCAACAAATCTTGGACTATTTTCCAAGTGGTTTTATTTTTCTCTTCCTGTTCTGGAATTCCAATGACATGTAGATTACTTCTTTTGATGGTATCTCACATGAACATTAGGCTTTCTTCATTTTGTTTTGATTTTTTTTTTTCTGACTGATCCCTTTCCAAAGATGTATTGAGGTATTGTCTTCAATTTCATTAATTCTGTCTTCCATTGCATCAATTCTACCCCTTTGCCCTTCCAATGTGTTATCTATTTCCAACAATTTAGTATTAATCTTCTGGATTTCTATCTGTAGATTTAGAATCATTTCTAATTTTTCATTTATTTTGTCAGTTTGCTCTTGTATTTTCTTCCAAATTTCACCTAAGGTTTTTTCTTTGTTTTCTTTGGTCTTTCTCTCAATCCTTTGAAGATACCTAAATATAATTCTTTTGAATTCCTCATCAGAGAGTTCCAATGCTGCTTCTTCCTTAGGGATGTGGTCTGGGTCTGTATCCTGTTCCCTTGTTTCTATCACTTTATCTTGCTTCTTTGTGTGGACTGTGATGGTTTATTGCCTCTGAGGCATTGTGGTATTGTATTAATATCTCTGTTAATTATTTGTGAAGAGTAGCCAAGGGTGATTCAGGCTCTTCTTGGTGATTTTTTTATTTTTGGCCCATTGATGGAGAAGGAGGTGGTGGCTCTTGTTCAGTAAGTGAAGTTGCTGGATATGTGGGTGTAGTTCTGTCTTATGGGGACTGTTGCTGTCTCCCACTCAGTTAGAGAAAAATTACAATTGAATAACCATCAAAAAACTCAAAGCACATGGTTAAAAAATACACCGTCTAATCACATGGGAACAGTAACCCAAAAAAGAAAAAGGGGAGAAAAGAAGAAGAAAACCTGCAATATATGGGATAGAGCACTAAGAGAAAAAATGTAGAGTAGGAGAATAATGAAGAAAAAAATGAGAAAAATGAAAAAAACAAAACAAAAACACCAAACAGGGAAAGGGGTTAACCATGAGGAAAAAAAAAAGGAAATAAAGAAAAAAAAATTAAAATTTTTTACCTAGGAAATGGGAAAATAAAAAAAAAAAAAAGGTGTAAACTAGGACTTGGGAGGGGAAGAATAGTAAAAATGGACAAAAGTATTAATAATAATAGTTATTTTGAAACAGAGAAATACAAGCAAATCAGAAAAAATAAAAAATAAAAATGAAAATGAAAAAATCAGCAGAGGACAGGGCAGGGCACCCAGGCACCATCTGAGCACACAGACTGGGATGGAGTTCCTGTGGACCCAGAAGGTGGGTGGGAGTGTGGGGGGGTGGTGGCTGCACCTCTATTCACCAAGCAGTTGTGGGGTATAAGAGTAACAAGAAGAATATTGCACCTTTTCAGTCATGCAGGTCCAGAGAGTTCTTGGGGTTACTGGAAAGCAGAACCTCTTTTTAAGGCCCTGGAATCTGGTAGAACACTGTCCCTTTAGGTTGTCTCTAGCTGCTGGTTACTTATTGATTTGTTTTGTCTTGGTTTTTTGGTTTAATATTTTGAAAAGGTGAAGCTGGTGTATTTTATCTTATTGATTCAGGTATGTTGGGTCACTCTGCTGTTTTCTTTGTGAGGGTGATATCACTGTGTGTAGTTTGGATGTGTGTTTCTGTTTGTCATAAAGAGGGTTTAGATTTCAAAGTGGGAGGTTTTATGGTAATTGGCTGAATATGGTTTCTTCTATTGAGTGAGTGAAGTTATTGGCGGAGAAGATGGGAGCAGAAGAAGGAAAGCTTGGTTTTGCTAGGGTCAGTTTTTAGGGCTTTGCGTAGGCTGTTATTGATGACGTAGTTATTTACAAGTCTGTGGCTCAATCTCAGGAAAGATTTGTTGTTAGGGAGTTGCCAATTTTCCACCAGGCTCAGGCACATTCAAAGACCCTGCTTCTGAGGCCCCTCGGTGTCAAAAAGCTGATCCAAGGCAAATTCCCGAGACCGCACTTAGCCGTGGCTTCCTTTCTCTCCCCACCCCGTCTGACCACGGTGCTGGCAGTGCAATCCCCCCAGACTTCTAATGGCTCAGGAGTTTGTCTGTGATGCCACACACCTGCAGTGCCAAAGAAGTGTGTGATTTCAGATGTGCTGGATTCGGAGGAGTACCTGCTAGTAAACTGTGGTCCCAATATCGGTGACAAAGATAAGCACAATGTCTCCCAGGCTGACCCAAGCCCACTCAGTGATCCGCTGAGAGAAGAGCAAGCTCACCCTCCTGGAGCACCAGTGAGGTCTCTGCTTGACTTTCAGTGGTGCTGCGCACACCCATTTGCACGTAGGTGACCCAAGTGACTGATAAAATCATGTGCTGGAGGCAGATTCTTGGGGTTGTTTGCTGGGATGTTGGTGTGGTCGCTGGTATGCTGATATAAGGTGTCTTCTTTCTTGGCTCACAGGGATCTCAGGTGGCCGCCCTCACCCACCAGTCAGTGACTGGCCCAGGGAAGTTTCCAATGGCCTCTCTCAGCTGCCCGTCAGTCCTCCAACAGGTAGATCTTTCTTATATAATAATATCCCAGTGCCTTTCCTCTAATTCTGCACTTCTGTGCTTGGTGCACTCTGATTCAGTGAGCTGTTCAGAGCACCAAAATCCCTAATTCAAACTGCTGTACCTAGATTTTCAAGCACTTAGATACTAGAGGGAAATAACGTGGTGCTTACCGACGAGATTCCATTTAGAATCCAAAGCTGTGACTTTTTGAAAGAAAATCACCAGGCCTGTCTTCCAAGGTACCTCTGTTGCTGTTGTTGTTGTTAAGTACCATCGAGTTGGACCTGACTCATAGTGACCACTCCTTGGGTTTCTGAAGCAGTATCACTATGGAAGTAGATTACCCAACTTTCCTTCCGAGGAGTGGCTGATGGGTTTGAACTGCCAGCCTTCTGGTTAGCAGTCAAGTGCCTTAGGCTTGACTAGGTACCTACTTGACTATCTCTAGGTGGGTTCAAACAGTCAGTCTTTTGGCTGGTGATTGAGTGCTTAACAATTTGTGCCACCCAGCGATCTGATTAATATATACCATGCAGTATTTAGGACACATTTATACTAAAGTAATTCATTGCTTATTTTAAATTCAAATTTATCTGTCTGGAAGTCCTATATTTAATTTGAAAATTATAAAGTAATCCTTAAAACAGACCTCACTTAAACTGCCCACACCATGACTCCTTATTCATTATTTTACCTTCTAAGAGCTAATTCTTCAATAGAGAACCTGTTGCCACCTAGTCAATCCAACTCATAGTGACTCTATAGGAAAGTATAGAATTTTCCCATAGGATTTCTGGCTATAATCTTCATGATAATAGACTGTCCATCTTTCTCCCATAGAGTATTTGGTGGGTAAAACTGCTGAACTTTCAGTTAGCAGCAGAGTGCTTCACCACTGCATCATCAAGGGTCCTTTTAATAGAAAAGGGGCCCCTTTAAGGTGGAAACCAGCAATTAATCCATCTAGTGATAACATAAAAGGAAAGCAGTGGTGAGAGAATACATGAAGGAGAGTGATATTCTTTGAGCAAGAAAGAGCTTCCCTGCTTCATTTCTCCCACAGAAGTTTAACCTCTATACAAATTATGTTTTTGAAAACTATGAGAGGTAGCTTAAACTAGACACTAGTCTTGTCATCAAAGACATGTTTTCCAAGAATCTTTCACTGGTTACAACTACAAAGTAAGCTGAAACAGACACAGAGTTGAAACGAAAGTACAGGTAATTCCCTAAATTGCCTCATTGCTTGGAAAATAAAAAAAAATTAGCCTTGAAAATTCCCTCAAAAGTGTTGCTCTGCTAAAGTGTAACACCTGGGATTTACGTGATTTAAGATGTGGCTAGGAAATGTGTAAGGACCCTGAAATATTCATCTTGACCTCTTGCAGAGAGTAATTGTTAAGAGAAGTGGGAATCACAGCTGTAAAGGGTCTTTGCCAGTGACAAGTTCCAGAATGACCTAAATCACAGAGGCAGAACCATATACCAAAGCCCAAAGGAACAAAGTAAAACATGAATCAAAGTATGGCATTATGTACCTGAGCAGTGGGTGTGTCTATATAGCAGTGAAAGTCTTTACTTGGACATGACCTAACTTTAGGGTACAGATGGCCTTTAAGTTTCTGAAGATGTTTAAGCAAAAAAGAAGAAAGCCTGCATTTCCCTATCATCCTCAGCAAAGACGTAGCAGCTGAAACCACTGGTCTTTTACTCAAAAGAACATAAGGAGAAAACTGGAGTTGGTTAAAAGATTCATTTGTTCCTCGTAAAAGTCTCTAGCCAGGGACATTCCTAGACTTTTATAAAATTTTATACAACATTCAGTGTCTGAAAGAAACTTCTCTATTGCTTCTGTTTATTCTTAGATATTTATAATTCACTCAATTTAGCTTAATAATTATAAATACTCTGTATAATATACAATTTAATCCCAAATATAGTTTTGTAAAAGAACATTTTTATCCACAATTTTTTGCTAGAGTCTTTATTTATTGTGTCTAAATGACTGTATGCTTTACTCTCTCTTTTTATGTACAAAGAATATTCAACTACTTTGAGTATTCAACCACTCAAAGACTAAAAAAATTATACAGTACATACCCTACTGAATTTCAATTAACAAAACAAAATAAAAGTTAAGATTAGGAAATTATCATATATAAGGACTTGTAATGCATATACTTGCCAATTAAATATTTTACTATGTTTAAACAATTATTATTGATATATTTTCATATAAATATTTTAAAAAATATTTTATCATTAAATTATAATGAAGTGGACAGGAAGTAAGGAAAAGAACAGGAAAAAATATAAGGAACTGTTAATTAAATAAGCTGCTTCACTTTTGGTATTGTTGTTGTTGTTGTTGTTTGCCGTCAAGTCAGCCCCAACTCATAGCGACCCCTCCTTGGGTTTCCGAGGCAGTATCACTACGGAAGTAGGATTGCCCAACCTTCCTTCCAAGGAGTGGCTGGTGGGTTTGAACCACCAGCCTTCTGGTTAGCAGTCAAGTGCTTTTAGCCACTATGCTACCAGAGTTCCCAGACAATCAAAAATATATTTATCAGTAAAAGTATAGTAAAATAAAATCAATTGCATGCCTGTCATGTTTCTGCACACATTAAGTTAACAAGCACTATACCATATAGCCACCACTTGTCCATCAGTTTGTTGTACCATAGCGTCTTCTGTGTTGCTGTGAGGCTGGAGACTACACCATTGGTATTTTAAATACCAGTAGGATCATCCATGGTGGACAGGTTTAGGTGGAGCTTCCAGACTAAGACAGACTGAGAAGAAGGAAGGGCCCATTCATTTCTCAAAGAATTGGCCAGTGAAAACCTTATGAATAGCAGTGAAACACTGTCTGATATGGTATTGGAAACCTACATGAACAGCCTTGATACTGTCCAGTATAGTGCTGAAGGATGAGCCCTTTAGGTCAGAAGGTACTCAAAATACAACAGAGGAAGAGCTTCCTTCTCAAAGTAGAGTTAACCTTAATGAAGTGGATGAAGTAGAGCTTTCAGGACCTCCATTTGCTGATGTGGCATGACTCAAAATGGGAAGAAACAGCTGCAAACATCCATTAATAATTAGAACATGGAATGTACAAAGTGTGAATCTAGGAAAATTGGAAGTTGGCAAAATGAAGTAGAACACAATCAATATCCTAGGCATTAGTGAGCTGAAATGGACTGGTTTGGACCATTTTTAATCAGACAACCTACTATGTCAGGAATGATCTACTATGCCAAGAATGACAAATTGAAGAGGAATGGTGTGACATTTATCATCACAAGAATGTTTCAAGACCTATCCTGAAGTAAAATGCTGTCAGTGATAGGATAATATCCACACACTTACAAAGAAGACTACTTCTATTATTCAAATTTGTGCATCAACCACCAAAGCTAAAGACAAGGAAATTGAAGATTTTCACCAACTTCTGCAGTCTGAAGTTCACCAAACATGCAATCAAGACATATTAATTTTTACTGGTGATTGGAATGCAAAAGGTGGAAACAAAGAGAAATCACCAGTAGTTGGAAAATATGTCCTTGGTGATAGAAATGACACTGGAAATTGCATGATAGATTTTTGCAAGACCAATGACTTTTTCATTGTAAATACCTTTTTCCTACAACAAAAAAGGAGGCTACATACATGGACTTCACCAGTTGGAATACACAGGAATCATATCAACAACATCTGTGCTAAGAGGCCATAGAGAAGCTCAATATCTTAGCCAAAACAAGGCCAGGAGCTGACTGTGGAACAGACAGACCATCAACTACTCATATGCAAATTCAGGTTGAAGCTGAAGGCAATTAAAACAAGTCCACAAGAGGCAAAATATGAGCTTGATTATATCCTACAAGAATTTAGAGACCACCTAGGAATAGATCTGATGCATTGAACACCAGTGACTGAAAACCAGAGGAATTTTGGCAATGACATCAAGAACATCATCCATGAAGAAAGCAAGAGGTCATTAAAATGATAATAAAAGAAGAAAAAAAATAAAATGGATGTCAGAAGAGACTCTGAAACTTGCTCTTGAATGGAGAGAGTAACTAAAGCAAATGAAAGAAATAACAAGATAAAAGAGCTGAACAGAATATTTCAAAGAGCTCAAGAAGATAAAATGAATTATTATAATGAAATGTGCAAAGACCTGGTGTTAGAAAACCAAAAGAGAAGAATATGTTCAGTATTCCTCAAGCTGAAAGAACTGAAGAAAAAAATTCAAGCCTCGAGTTGCAATATTAAAAGATTCTATGGGCAAAATATTGAATGATGAAGAAATTATCAAAAGAAGATGGAAGGAATACATAGAGTTACTGTACTAAAAAGAATTGGTCATTGTTCATCATTTCAGTAGGTGACATATGATTAAGAACCAACGGTATTGAAGGAAGAAGTCAAAGCTTCACTGAAGGAATTGGTGAGGAATGAGGCTCCAGGAATTGACGGAATACCCACTGAGATATTTCAACAAATGGATGCCATGCTAGAGGTACTCACTTGTCTATGCCTCTAGCATGGCATCCATTTGTTGAAATTTGGAAGACAGCTACTTGGCCAAGTGACTGGAACAAATCCATATTTGTATCCATTCCAAAAACAGGTGATCCCACAAAATGTGGAAACTATCCAATAATATCATTAATATCACATGCAAGTAAAAATTTGCTGAAAATAATTCAAAAATGGTTGTAGCAATATATTGACAGGGCACTTGCAGAAATGCAAGCTGGATTCAAAAGAGGACATGGAACAAGGGATATCATTGCTCATGTTAGACAGATCTTGGCTGAAAGCAAAGAATACCAGAAATATGTTTACTTGCATTTTTTTTTTTTTTTGACTATGCAAAGACATTAGACTGTGTGGGTCATAACAAATTATGAAGAACACTGAAAAGAGTGGGAATTCCAGAGGACTTAATTGTGCTCATGGAGAACCTGTACATAGACCAGGAGGCTGTCATTCAAACAGAACAAGAGGATACTGCATGCTTTAAAATCAGGAGGGGAGTGCATCAGGACTCTATCCTTTCACCATACTATTCAATCTGTATGCTGAGCAAATAATCTGAGAAGCTGGACAATATGAAGAAGAATGCAACATCAGGATTGTAGGAAGACTCACTAACAATCTGTGATATGCAGATGACACAACCTTGCTTGCTGAAAGTGAAGATGACTTGAAGCACTTAGTGATGAAGATTAAAGACTACAATCTGCAGTATAGATTACAACTCAACATAAAGAAAACAAAACTCCTCACAACTGGACCAATAAGCAACATCATGATAAATGGAGCAAAAATTGAGGTTGTCAAAGATTTCATATTGTTTGGTTCCACAATCAACACCAGTGGAAGCAGTAGTCAAGAAATCAGATGATGTGTTGCACTGGGAAAGTCTGCTGCAAAAGACGTCTTTAGAGTGCTGAAGAGCAAAGATTTCTCTTTGAGGACAAAGATAAGCCAAACCCAAGCCATGGTGTTTTCAGTCTACTCATATGCATGTGAATGTTGGACAATGAATAAGGAAGACAAAGAAGAGTTGATACTTTTGAGTTGTGGTGTTGGAGAAGAATACTGAAAGTACCATGCACTCCCAGAAGAACAAACAAATCGATCCTGGAGGAAGTGCAGATGGAATGCTCCTTGGAAGCAGGAGTGGCCAGACTTCATCTCACCTAGTTTGGTCATATTGTCAGAAGAGACCATTCCCTGGAGAAGGATATCATGCTTGGTAAAGTGGAGGGTCAGTGGAAAAGAGGAAGTCCCTCAACAAAATGGATTGACACAGTAGCTATCATGATGGGTTCATGTATACCAAGGATTGTGAGTGTGTCACCAGACTGGGAAGTGTTTCCTTCTATTGTTCATAGGGTCACTATGAGTCAGATCCAACTCAACAGCACCTATCACAGCCATTGAGTCAGATCCGACTCATAGTGACCCCTCCTTGGTTTTCCAAGGCTGTATCACTACAAAATAGCTTGCCCAATCTTCCTTCTGAGGAGTGGCTGGTGGGCTTGAACTACCAGCCTTCTGGTTAGCAGTCAAATGCATTAGGCACTATGCCATCAGAGCTCACAGCAACAACATAGCATCCACCAAAAGACAGAATACAAGGGATAAAAAGAAAGATTTTCAAAATCTCATGGGACATTTATACAATGTATTCTCATAGTATTTCAAAAATAAAATCTCTGAGCTCTTCTCTGTGTTGAAAGTTAGTAGTCTGAATTCTCTGTCTTCCTGTGGTGGCTAACAGGAGGGTAGCAATTCAAACCCACCAGCAAGTCCTCAGAAGGAAGACTGGGCAAACTACTTCCATAGTGATATCACCTTTGAAACCCAAGGAGGGGTCACTATGAGCTGGATCTGACCCAACAGCAGTGAGTTTTGGTTTTTTTTTTTTTTTTTTTTTTTTTTTTTTTTTGGTTTTGGGTTATCTAGTAGAGTCAAAACTGAAATACCACAAATAGTTGGCTTTAACAAGCAAAAATTTATTTTCTCACAGCTTAGAAATCCAGAACTCCAAATTCAGGGTTCTGGTTCTCGGCAAAAGTACTCTTGCTATAGGCTCTGAAGAAAGGTTCTTGAGGTTTTTGAACTTCTGCTCTTGCCCAATCTTCATGTGGCTTGACATTTCTCTTCCCTCATCTCTGCTTGCTGTGTTGCTTGTTTTAATGTTTTCTAACTCAAAACAAATCCACTCAAGGCACAGCCTGTACTAATCCTGTGTCATTAACACAACAAAGAAAACCCATTCCCAATTGAGAGTATAATCAATCACAGGAATAAAGCAAACAACAACAAAAGCAAACTCACTGCTATTGAGTTGATTATGACTCATAGCAACCCCCATTGGGTTTCCAAAGTGGTAAATCTTTGCAGAAGTGGATTGCCCCACCTTTCTTCCTTGAAGCAGGGTGGGTTTGAACTCCCAACCTTCTGGTTAGCAGTCAAAGGCCTTGGACATTATGCCACAAGAGCTCCTTAATCACAGGAATAGAGGTTAGGCATTACAACACATGTTTTTTGGGAAACAATTAAATCTATAGCTCCACTCTTTGCCCTGAAAAATTCATGTCTTTGCCACGTGCAAAACACACTCAGCCCATCACATCATCTCAAAAGTCTTACATCAACTCTAAGTCCAAAATGTCGTCTTCTAAATCATCTACATCAAATATGGGTGAAATTTAAGGTATATTCCATCCTGCAACAAAATTCTTCTTCTTCTGTGATTCTGTGAAATCTTGAATGCAAGTTATCTGCTTTGAAAATGCATGAGTGGAATAGTTAGACATTCCCATTATAAACTAAAGGCATTGGAGGGAAAGAAGAGAACAGGCACTAAGCAAGTCCAAAACCTTGCAGAACAATTTACATTAGCTCTTAAGTCTTGAAAACAATCTCTGTTCTCTGAGACCATCAAGGTAATGGTCCTGCCCTCCAGACTCTAGGTGTTGGCCACACTCTCTGCATTCTGGGTGGAGGCCCTGTGTCTCTAGGCTTCAGCTTCCCCTAAGACAAGAAATCTGCTCCTTTGGCTTTAGGTGACCCTATTCTTCTAGTCCATCTGATTGGTAACCCCACCTCTCAACTCTGCTCAAAGATGGCAGTGCCCTGCTCAGTGATGGCAGCCAACTGTGCAACTTTGAATGTGTGTTGCTCTCCACAGCCCTGTCAATAATCCAGTCTCAGGAATCAACCTCCGGAAAGGGGTCAATAAGCTTCTTCCAAGTCTCCTATTCCATGATTTTTGACCCATGATTTTCCCATTCCTGTTACTGTGATGAATTACCCAAATTGTGAAAATTCAGATATGTTCCTGTTTCATTTCATTGGCCATGACAGAATCAGTGCAATACCCATACCCATGCCATGGAGTCAATTTTGATTCATAGAAAATCTATAGAATAGAGTAGACTCACCTCATATGTTTTCTGAGGATGTAACTCTTTATGGAAACAGACTACCTAATCTTTCTCCTGTGGAGAGGCTGTGGGTTTGAAATACCAACCTTCTGATTAGTAGCTGAATGCCTTAACCACTGCACCATCAGAACTCCCAATAGCTTCTAAGCCTGGCTTTAATGAACAAGTAGGAACTGTCTGTAAGTCAGATATCCTTAACCCAGTGGCTGACTTTAGTAAATTCTGTAATAGTTATCTAGTGTTGCTACAAATGAAATACCACAAATGGGTGGCTTTAGCAAACAGAAGTATTTTATCACAGTTTAGGAGGTTAGAAGTCCGAATTCAGGGTGCTGCCTCTAGGGGAAGCCTCTCTTTCTGTCAGTTCTGCAGGAAGGTTCTTGTTTTTTTGAACTTCTGCTCTTGGGTGATCTTCATGTGGCTTGGCATCATCTCTATTCTCCCATCTCTGTTTCTGTTTTTGCTTGTTTAATCTCTTTTATATCTCAATAAAGATTGACACAAAACACCTGATACTAATTCCGTCTCATTAACATAAAAAAGGTGTGTTAGATTGGGTTCTCTAGAGAAACACAAAAACCAGCAAAGTGTATATATATATTTATAGAGAGAGAGAGAGAAATTTATCTTAGGAAAATGGCTCACAAGC
>NW_006921725.1:4487864-4511080 GCF_000298275.1 Orycteropus afer afer | reverse complement strand
CCAACAAAAGACGAATCCAAGATCTCCAGGCCGAGTGGTGGGCTGCTCACTCACGGAAGTCTGTAGTCCGCACACCAGGGTTCCAATCCCTCAAAGAATGTATCTCTTCCCAGGATGTCCCTGGTTATCTTGGAAGCAGGCCACACCCCTAGGGAAACTCTCCATGGGCAGACTGGCCACTCAGAACACAGTCATCTGATCCCATCATGGGAACAATCACACAGAACTGGGGTCCAGCCAAGTTGACACACATCTCCAACTATCACAAAAGGCAACCCATTTCCAAATGGGTTATAATCCTACAGGCACAGAGTTTGGTGACAATTCAATCCATAACGTTCTTGAGAATCAAAATTTATAGTAAAACTTTAAACACAGTAGAAATTACTCTCTAAAATAACTAGTTACTAAAAATGGAGAACAAATCTAACATTATGACTTTTGACATATTTTTCTGAATGTTGTTTCCATTTAGGAGACTATCAAAATTCTATGGAATTATTAATGAAGTCATACATAGGATAAATGTGCAAAAATGAATTGCTTTCTAAACCAATGGAAACCATTAGAAGATATTATGGGAAGAATTGTTTGTACTCAATAACAACAACAAAAATAAAAACTCCATAAATTATTAAAAAACAATCCCAACAAGGAAATGAGTAAGACCTATGGGAAAACATAATAAAATTTTACTGAGGGAGATAAAATATTTAGGTAAATGGATAGCTATATCATATTTCTGAATGTGCAGCCTGAATAGTGTAACCATAACTTTTGTTTCAAAATTAATTAGTAGGCTTGTAATGGTAGAAATGCTTTTGGAAAATACTCAGTCTCCATATATTCCTCACTGTTTATATAATTTTGGTTCTACATACTTGTATCTACTATCAGATGGAATTATTGGATAATTTTCTTTAAATGTATCTTAAACAATATTACTGAATCTTTAAGGAACAATTGAGTAATTATACATTGGAATATCATGTGCCAGGTTAAAATCTATGGAGGAAAGGGCGATCTATGAAATTCTTTATTGGATAAAAATGAAGACAAATATATGATTTGACCAAATGGTGGTCTGTGGGTGTTGTGAGTGGTCTGTCAGGTGAGGCATTAGAAAGTGATACTCAAGCAGGAAGGTCAGAAAACAAATAGAATTTAGTACTCCCAGATCCCAGAGAGGAAACTACAGCTTGCTTTGAGGAAGAGCCACACAGGTTTTGCATCTGGGGACAAGACAACACAAAGCTGGTCTAGGAGAGGATTTATATATGGCAAACAGGGAAGATTCTAGGAGTTAGTGCATCCTGAAATCTTACTGGTCAATATAAAATTCTCCAGTGCATTAGCACAGGAAACAGGGGAAGATTTTTAGCATAGGTACTCATAAAAAACATGGTCAGGAGGGGAAAGGAATAACTACAGTCATTGAAACACTGAATTAGGAGACAGCAATAGTTTCTTATCACAGAAGACCATATGAGGCATACCTGGGAAGGGCAGTTAGACACCACAGCTACTGAGAACCTGTGTGATAAAATAAGAATAGCCACGTTAGAAACTGGGTGAAAGGGTAACTAGGAGAAGTTAATGAATCGTGAGACGGCCAACTATGTATGTTATGAACAGGACTTAGGACAAAAGAGATAATTTCCACAGATGGTAATTCTTTGATGACTTGCATACCTTGTTTACTATCTTGACAAAACTTAGGCTAATTTTATTTCAAAAACTCAATTACAAAAGGCCTGGAGTCTCTTAACAAAGAAGGTGGATGAAATGGTTGTTATTGGTATGTCTTCATTGACTCAGGGACATCAATTTTGATATCTCTCTGCACTTGTACGCCTTGTCCAGAATGGACAGCTGTGTTACCTAAGCAGAGGGTTGACAGTTCAAGTGTTATCCAGATTCTCCAGAGAAACAAAAAAAAATTATATATTTATAAATTTATGTATTATCTATCTTGTTGTTGTTGTTAGGTGCTGTCGAGCCATTTCCGGCTCATGGCAACTCTATGTACAACAGAACAAAGCACTGCCTGGTCCTGTGCCATCTTCAAAACCTTGGCTATGCTTAAACCCATCTTTGCAGCCACTGTGTCAATCCATCTTATTGATGGTCTTCTCATTTTCACTGACCATCTACTTTACTAAGTACGATATTCTTCTCCAGGAACTAGTCCCTTCTGACAAAATAACCAGAGTGCATGGGATGGAATTTGACCATTCTCACCTTCTAAGGAGAAGTCCAGGTGTACTTTATCCAAGATAGATCTGTTCATTCTCCTGGAAGTCCATGGTATTTTCACTATTTTTTGCAAACACCACAATTCAAATGTATTAATTCTTCTTCAGTCTTCATTATTCATTGTCAAGCTTTCATACGCATTTGAAACTATTGAAAATATCATGGTGTGGGTCAGGCACACCTTAGTTTTCTACGTGATATATTTGCTCTTCAGCACTTTGAAGAGATCTTTTGCAGCAGATTTGCCCCGTGCAATACGTAGTCTAATTTCTTGGTTGCCACTTCCATTGGTGTTGATTGTGGAACCAAGCAATGTGAAATAACTGACGATTTCAATCTTTTCTCCATTTATTGTGATGCTACTTATTGGTCCACTTGTGAATATTTTCATTTTCTTTATGTTGAGGTGTAATCCATACTGCAGACTGGAGTCTTTAATCTTCATCAGTAAGTGCTTCAAGTCATCTTTACTTTCATCAAGCAAGGTTGTATTATCTGCATATTGTAGGTTGTTAATGTGTCTTCTTCCAATCTTGATGCTTCATTCTTCTTCATGTAGTCCAACTTTTCAGATTATTTGCTCAGCATACAGATTGCATAAGTATGGGGAAAGAGTACAAACCCGACACACTCTCTTCTTGATATTAAATGAAGCAGTATCCCTTTGTTCTGTTCTAACAACTGCCTCATGGTCTACTTGTCTTCCTCATGACACAATTAAGTGTTCTGGAATTTTCATTCTTCACAATGTTGTCCATAATTTATGATGATCCACACAATAAAATCCTTTGCATAGTCAATAAAACAAAGGTAAATATCTTCCTGGTACTCTTTGCTTTCAGCAAGATCTATCTGACATCACCAATAATATCCCTTGTTCCAAGCCCACTTCTGAATCAGCTTGCATTTCTGGAAGTTCCCTGTCAATATACTGCTGCAAAACATTTTTGAATTATATTCAGCATAATTTTACTTGCATGTAATATTAATGATACTGTTAGATACTTTCCATATCCTGTTGGATCACTTTTCTTTGAAATGTGCACAAATATGGATCTCTTCCAGTTGGCCAGGTAACTGTCTTCCAAATTTCTTGGCATAGATATGTGCAACATCCTTTTTCTGTAACATCTCAGTGGGTATCCATCAATTCCTGCCTTATTTTTCACCAATTCCTTCAGTGCAGTTATGACTTCTTCATTCAGTACCACAGGTTCTTGATCATATGCCACCTCCTGAAATGGATGAACATTGACCAATTCTTTTTGATACAGTGCCTCTGTGTATTCCTTTCATCTTCTTTTGATGTTTTCTGCACCATTCAATATTTTGCCCATAGAATCTTTCAATATTGCAACTTGAGGCTTGCATTGTTTCTTCAGTTCTTTTAGCTTGAGAAATGCTGAGTATGTTCTTTCTATTTAGTTTTCAAACTCCAGGTCTTTGCACATTTCATTATAATTCACTTTATCTTCTCGAGCTGCTCTTTGGAATCTTCTGTTCAACTATTTTATCTTGTCATTTCTTCCATTTGCATTTACATTTGCTTTAACTACTCTCTGTTCAAGAGCAAGTTTCAGAGTCTCTTCTGACATCCATTTCTTCTTTTCTTTCCTTCCTGTCTTTTTAATGACCTTTTGGTTTCTTCATGGATGATGTTCTTGATGTCATGCCACAAATTCCTCTGGTTTTCGATTATTGGTGTTCAATGTGCCAAATCTATTCTTTAGACGGTCTCTAAATTCAGGAAGGACATACTCAAGGTCATATTTTGGCTCTCATGGACTTGTTTTACTTGTCTTCAACTTCAACTTCAACTTACATAACAAGCAGATGATGGTCTGTTCCACATTCAGCTCCTGGTCTTGTTTTGGCTGAAGACATTGAGCTTCTCCATTGCCATTTGCCACAGATGTAGTCAATCTGATTCCTGTGTAAGACACCTTTTGATGTCCATGTATATAGCTACCATTCGTATTTTTGAAAAAAGGTATTTGTAACAAATAATTGATTGGTTTTGCAAAATGCTGTCATGTGATCTCCAATGTAATTTCTGTCACCAAGGTCATATTTTCCAACTATTGGTGATTCCTTTTTGTTTCCAACGTTTGCATTCCAATCACCAGTAATAATCTACATATCTTAATTGCATGTTTGGTCAATTTCAGATTGCAGAATTTGGTAACAATCTTTAATTTCCTCATCTTTGGCTTTGGTGGTTGATGCACAAATTTGAATAATAGTCGTATTAACTGGTCTTCCTTATAGATGTATGAATATTATCCTATCACTGACAGCATTGTACTTCAGGATAGATCTTGAAACATTCTTTGTGACAATAAATGCCACCATTCCTCTATGCTTTGTCATTACCAGCATAGTAGATCATAAGGTTGTCTGATGCAAAATGACCAAAACCAGTCCATTTCAGTTCACTGATATATAGAATACCGATCTTTATGTGCTCCATTTCATTTTTGCCAACTTCCAGTTTTTCTACATCATACTTGATATGTTCAATCTTCCAATTATTAATGGATGTTGCAGCTTTTTCTTCCCATTTTGAGTCATGCCACATCTGCAAATGGAGGTCCTGAAAGCTTTACTCCATCCACATCATTAAGGCTAACTCTATTTTGAGAAGCTCTTCTCCAGTTGTATTTTGAGTGTCTTCTGACCTGAGGAGCTCATCTTCCTGCACTGTATCAGACAAAGTTTCATGGCTGTTCATGAAGTTTTATATTATATATTATGTATCATATCAGACAGTGTTTCACTGCTATTCATAAGGTTTTCACTGGCCAATTCTTTGAGAAGTGGATGGCCCCTTCCTTCTTCCAAGTCTGTGTTAGTCTAGAAGCTCTGCTGAAACCTGTCCACCTTGGGTTACCCTGTTGGTATTTGAAATACCAGTGGCATAGCCTCCAACCTCACAACAACACAGTGTGACAAACTGGTGGATGAGTGGTGTTAAGAAAGATAAGGAAACATTATCTTGTTGTCAAGCCTGTTTAGTTCTCTCAACTGGATTGAGAAATTCTTGAGGGCAGACTCTGAACTCTTCCAACAGAAGTATCTTTACTTGGTATGCACTAGTGAAAGGAACCTTACTTATTATTCTCTTTCACATTCTCTGCTAGTTTTCTTTGTATATCCTATCACCACATGATTAATTATTACTTTGGTTCTTCATTAAGTTGTTTATTGATTGTTTCCTCCACTATTTCTAACTTTTTTGAGACAGGATCATATCTTGTTCACCATTGAATTCCCTGCTCCCGAAAAGATGGTTGCATGAGAGTAGGTGATTGAATAGAATTATTGAATAAATAAATAAAAGAATATGTGAAGAAATTAATAATAATGATAAGGACTATTTAACAAATAGTGTAGAGAAATTTGGCTGTTTTGGAAAAAAATGACATAATTACATTATCTCTTTCTGTAAAATAGCTTAGTACTCTGGACACTTGTTACAAAGGAAAAAATGGATAGAGTGTTGCCAGATTTTGAGAATATATTTGCTGATACCAGCAACAGATGTTGGCAAGTTATTCTGACTCATGGTGATCCCAAATACGTCAGAATAAAACTTTGATCCATAGGGTTTTCAATGGCTGATTTTTCTGAACCCGCTCACCAGGGTTTTCTTACGAGTTGTCTCTGGGTGGATGCATACCTACAACATTTTTTTAGTAGCTGAGCAGAGTGTGTAACCCTTTGTTTGACCTGGACTCTATCCATATTTTATGTATTTTAACCTAATTTATAATCTACCTTTTTTATAAGAAACTTATTTTAGGAGCCCTTAAGATACTGTGAGATGTTGTATTCCTCAGAAGCCCTTGGAACTGAAGAAGGAGGGTATTTTGGGGCTGCCTTTCTGGAAACTTGTAACTCGTAATAGGATATCTTTAATAATGAAATTCATGGTGGCCTAAGCTTCAAATCAAAGGTTACTATGAAAGAGGCCCTAACCTGCAGCATTAATGTGCAATTGAGATGGTTTTCACTAGGACATCTCTATCTACCAAAGAAACTTCAGGGAAGAAGGAATAAGACACATGGCAGACCATGATCACTGCTTCTTGATGTCCATGCCTTTGGGTAATCCACTCTCCCTTCTCCGTGAGTATAGATGGGATCAGTGACTTTGGTCTTTCAACAGAATATGACAAAGATAATGAATGCAACTCTCATGATTATGTTATGTTATATAGCAAAGGTAATGGGATGTCACTCCCATGATTTAACAACATACAGTGAAATTTGTGAGAGCTATAACTCAATGGAAGTGCTTTGTTTTACATTTTTATCACTTTTTTTGTAGAAAAATATTTGATTTTTCCTTCTCTGACATGTTTCCCCTTACACAGTTACCAGCTTCACCAGTTTTAATGCATAAGACTCTTTTTGTTAATTCTTGCTCTCACTTTTCCCCTGGACTTGAAGAAAGAAGCATATGATCATGTTGTGAACTTCCCAAGAAAAGGATCACTTAGCAGAGAATTACAGAAACCTTTTGGAGCCAAGAAAAGCCCCTGGTCCACAGCCAGCAAGAATTTGAAGCTGTCTACAACAAAAAGAAAATGAGTTATTTCAATAGCCTAAAGGAGCTCAGAACAGAATTCTACCCCAGGCGAGCCTACAGATGAGAATTCAGTCAGGTAACACCTTGATTACAGCCTTGAGATCTAGAGCAGAGGACTCAGCTAAACTGTACCCAGACTCCTGACCCACAAGAACTCTTAAGTAACGTGTTATTTTTAGCCAGTAAATTTCTGGTAATTTGTTACATACCATAAGAAAGTAATGCAAAAGATAAAAAAAAAGTTAATTAACTTAATTAATTAAAAATGTTTATTTAGGGTTCTCAGTGAGATTGAGTAGGCTATATCTACATGTCTAAAGACAAAAATAATTATGAAATAAATTGTGATACAATTAGATGACTATTCAAAAAAATGCAGTGAATGCAGATTTAATGATATTGGGAATTGCTCATGATACTCATAAGTTAAAAGAAAACTCTTTAAAACCTAAAATGACTGAAAGCATATTGACCAAATAGTTAACTCTTCTGTCTGCACTATTGACTTATAGAAGATAGCATTTTCAGCCTTATATTGATTGAAATGTATCATATTCAAAAGGTATTTTTATGGAAGGTCTGGTGGCCTTGTGCCTAAGGCATTTGACTGCTAACCAGAAGGCTGGTGGTTCAAACACATCAGCCTGATTGAAATGTACCATATTCAGAAGGTATTTTTTTAAAGCTTGTTTTACATTCAGTGTTACATGTACATTTAGTATCACTCCCCATTTATAACCCAGTCTCCTCCCCTCCCTGCCTAGTAACCCTCCCCCTGTGCCCCTCATATTTATGCACTCTTGTTTGTCCTGCATTTCCTCAGTTTGAATGTTGGTCCTCTGGTGCCCTGTGGGCTAGTGCTCTAAGGGATGTATTACCATAGAGTGTGTGGGTGTGTCATCTTGGGTTGAGTGGTCTGCGTGTACATCTTGTTAACTATTGGGCTGAAAGCTAGCCCCTGGGGGTGCATTTTATTCCAAGTGCAGAATGTATTCCAATGCCACAGTATTGGGGGTCTTGCCAGATTTCATCTGACCAGTAATTCTGGTCATAATTGAGTTTTTGGATTTTGTTCCATGTTTTTCCTCCAGGATCTCCAGATTTGATCCTTTCCTGAGTGGTTGGCATTGGTAGCCTGGCACCATCTAATTCTTCTGGTCTCAAGGGTCGTGGTGTCCTAGGGCTGATTGTTTCCAAATGCCCTTGTGTTTTTGCACTCTTCTTCACTTCTGATGCTAAGAGAACTTTAGCTGCATTTTAGATGGCTGCGTGAAAGCTTTTAAGACCCCAGTCGCTACTCACCAATGTAGGATGAAGAACAAGACTTTTATGTATTTTGTTGTGCCAATTGAGTATGGTGCCCCCCAGTACTATGGTTGTGAGATGGTAGATCTATTGGATCTCTCTCCCATAGTGTCTAGTTGTCTGGGAGGGATTACTCTATGTTTGTTTTCTATTGTTTCTGTAAGGATTGCAGGTATTTTGTATCACTGGTGTCTGTGCAAGTTTAGCCTCAGCAGAATCTATCCTTGGTCTAGAGTATACTTCTGTTCACTGTCCTTCATCTGATTGTCTCAGGTGTTTATGTGTTTATCTCTAGCCTGGTGTTTGGTGTTAATGGAAATGCAGTATTGTGGGCACATTGGTTGGTATTAGCATCTGTTGTCTGTCTCTTATGTGCACAATTCGGTGTCCTCCCATTTCTTAATGTTGTCATGGTGGTCATATATCCTTTCCATATATCCCTCCTCCTACCCCCATCAGCATGTGGGCCCCAACTTACCCAAAATTAATTCCTCTTCTTCCCTCCCTATCCCAGTAAGCTACAAAGTGAGTTCCCTTTCCCAAGCAAACTCTTCTTTGTCTTTTTACAGTACTGGGCTCATACAGTACTTGTCTTTCTGTGATTTACTTATTTCACTATTTTTATGGATAGAGAAAAATCTTGTTCTTTTCATTACATTTTAGTTATATTCTCAGACCATCTATGTTTGGTTAGTGAGAAATTCTTACAACAATCCTTTTTTTTTTTTTGAAAGGTGAAGTTAGTTTTGTGCAACGGTTAAGATCTGGAACTTTATTATTTGGTTAGGTAGCGAGCTCAGCCACTTAATAACATGATAACCTTGGCAAGTTACTTACTGCTCTATTTCTAATTTTTGTCATCTGAAAAATCAGAATCCTATAATAATAGAAATACCTTATTGTATTGTTAAAAAGATTGAAAAAGTTAATAGATAAATTTCTTAAAACAAAGCTTGGAAAACATTAGTCACTCAATAAATGTTCTTATTGTCATTAAAAAGTTCAATAGCTAAGAAATGAATAAAAACATTTCAGACTCCTTCCTGAAAATTGTTTCACTTTTCACTATATAACATAGAATTGGTGAATTTACCATCTATCTATCCATCTATGATCTGTTCATATATGAATCAAATGATTTAGGATATATGCTATGAGAATACTAGAAATTTTCATTCTTCATTTTTGACATTTATTTTTCTTTTTTTTTTTTTTTCTTAATACAATAGAAAAACAAAACTTTGGAGCTGGGAAAACCTTGGAAGTCATCTAGTGTATTCTCTCCGTGGTGTTCTGTTTCTTTAGCAAGTATAACTGGTGACAAAACTATGGGAAAGTTAACAGTGAAACCACCACAAAGCTCTGCTTCTTATTTCATTCATACTATCAATGAGTTTATCTTCTCATATGTCATCACTCTCTCTGTTTCTGTCTCTCCCCCACACATACACATAGTGAATATTCATGCATGTGTTTGTTTTCCATTTCTTTAGTTAGAAGCTCACTTATCAACAATGTCAAAGCATATCCTTTCTTGGCTTCTTCCTGAAGAAAATGTTTACTATGAATTTTTAAAATCCACAACCAAAATAAGATTTCATAAAAGTGCTGACAGAACTTATTTATTCTCCTGGGAATGCAACACTGTGCATAATAAACATTTAGTAAATTGTTAAACAGCATATGATAAAATGTTAACATAAATAAAAGAGAGTACTTAAATGAATTTTCATTCCCTTTGTTTTCCCCTTGCTTAGCTACAGAGTCATTTCAATAAATAAAAAGAAAATAGAAATAGTGGGAGAAATGAGAACAAAATTTACAAAAAGCTTAATTCCATCCCCCTCTCCATTCTCCTACCTCAGGGTTAGGACTTTTTTTTTTTTTTTTTTTCCAGTCAATAACAACAATAACAACAGAAGGTAGCTCCCAAAGAAAAGCAAAGACTAAAGCAGTTTTTAATAGATACTTTACAAATCTGTGGGTGGATTTAACCACTTCTTAAGAATTGAATCTCTTCACTCATGGTAATAGCAATCTACCAGGCATTAAGGAGCCTTATATTTATGAGCAGGGTCATTAAAAATAGCTCCCATACCTCAACCTGCACTAGCCTGAGATCAGAATAACTAGATGGTGCCCAGTTTCTACTACCAACTGCTCTAATTGGGATCATAATAGAAGGTCCTTGAGAAAGTGGGAGAAAAATGTGGAAGAAACTGTAAATCATAAAAAAAATACCAGACTTAATAGTCTGATAGACACTGGGATACCCTTGAGACTATGGCCCTTAGCTACCCTTCAAGCTTGGGACTGAACCAATCTCTGCAGATCAACTTACAGCCAAACCATAGACAAATCTATAAAGTGAACCATAACACCAGGGAGGAATAAATTCCTTAGAACAATTAACCCTAAAATATCAAAAGGGCAGCATTTTCCCAAAAGCAAAACTCAGAAGGCAGGAAAGGGCAGGAAAGAAAGACAAAAAGGAATGGTGTACACAGAGAGGAAGTGCAAAGAGTGCTGTTACATCGTGGGGATTGTTATCAATGTCATGAAAGAAAATATGTATAAATTATTGAATGCAAAATTAACTTGCTCTGTAAACTTTCATTCAAACCAGAATAAAAAGTTTATTGAAAGAAAACCCATGAAACTTTACCAAACAGAAAAGGAAATCAATGTGTACTGCTTGACATATTGACACATTCATTGTAAAATATAATTTAAGTGTTATTTTAAATAAAGCACCGATAGTCTTTAAAATTAACTTAATGCTTAAAATATTTGAAAACTGTCCTTTAGAATTTCATTTTTAAATTCAGTTGGAAAAAATTTGCTAAAATTTAGAAGGAACATGTGCAGAAGACGTGAATTTACAGAATTTAAGAATAATAAGCAGCTGCCTTGACATATATTTATTTGACTTAAAAATCTATTATGAGTATTTGGTAGTCAGCATTCAACTTTTATAGATAGTACATTTCTTCCCTCTTGGAAGGCACTGTAAGTCAGAGATTTCCTATGACTGGATCTTACTGTCATTTTCTTTTAAGTCTACATAGGAATTTAGCTGCATATGTATTATATGCATTTATATTCAAATATTCAAATATATTTTAATTAATTGACTTAACAATTTGGCTCAGAGTCAAGCAGTATTCTCTCTAACCATTCAGTTGTGGGTGGTCCTGGAGCTCCTGCACTTAGAAAGCCGTGAGTCAATACTCTTACTCCATAAATGTCTTCAAGTTGACATTCCATGGAGAACCTTTCTTCCATTTGTTCCTGGCAAGGATTTTAGAGTTATTAACTATTTACTGTGGAATCGCTCCAACTTACAGCAACTCTGTGCATATTAGAGTTGAAATGTGCTCCATACAGTTTTTACTGGCTAATTTTTTAGAAGTAGATCATCTAATCTTTTTTTGAAGGCAACTCTGGATGGACACCAACCTTCCATCTTCTGGTTAGGAGCTTAGTGAACTAACCATTTCCACTATCTCGGGATTCTATTACACTTGTTAGGCTCTGAGTTTTGGTACTATATTCTGAAATTTTATCCACTAGTTAAAAGTAAGGAGTGCTGGTTACATGAAAGTTAAGCACTCAACTGCTAACCGAAAAGTCTGCAGTTTGAACATATTAGCATTATCCATAGGGAGATCTGCTGCCATAAAGATTATACTTAGGAATCCCTACGGGGCCATTTTACTCTGTCACATGGGGTCTCTATGAATCAGAATCAACTTGATGACACACAACAACGGTTAAAATTTTTAAAAAAGTGCAAGTTTGATAAATTCTGGCATATAAATGACTGATTAAAGGAGAAAAGTTTCATGTATTTTGGAAATCTCTTATATGGGAAGTGGCTAGGTGGTTAATGTGCTTGGCAAAAGGTTGGATGTTCTTGTCCACCAACAGGAGCTTGGGAGAAAGACCTGGCAATCTACAGCTGAAAAATCAGCCATTGAAAATACTATGGAGCACAGTTCTACTTTGACTACATGGGTCTCTTTGAGTCAGGGTTGACTTGATGGCAATCAATATTTTTGTATGCAAAATAATAATAATAATAATAAGCAAACCCACTGCCATTGAGTCAATTCCAACTCAGAGACCCCCTTTGGGTTTCTGAAGTGGTAAATCTTTATGGAAGTAGATTACCTCATCTTCCTTCTGTGGAGCTGCTGAATGGTGGGTTTGAATTGCCAACCTTCTGGTTAGCAGTCAAATGCCTTAGGCACTGCTCCCCCAGAGCTCCTTGTGTAAAATATGTTCCACATTAAAAAGAAAAAAAAAAAAAAAATGTTCCCCTGGCCAGCAGAAAGAACTAGGGATGGGGTGGGGGTAGCACAGAGCAACCTGTGGTTGCTTGGTATCTTGTTAATTACCATCAGGTTGGCTCCAATTCATTGCACCCTTATGTACAACAGAATGAAACACTGCTTGGTTCTGCACCATCCTCACAATCATTGCTATGCTTGAGCCCATTGTTGTACCCACTATGTCAGTCCATCTCACTGAGGGTCTTCCCCTTTTTCGCTGACCCTCTGTGGTTCAGAGAATTACTCAGAATGGCTCTTCTAACCATGGTCTTGGTGACTCCCACCAGATGAACTATGAGGTGCTTGTGACTTACCAAAGACATTGCATAACTTGTTAATAAAGTAAACATGGCACCCTTGTGGGGATGGGACCATAGAAATTAGTGTATAGAACCCTAATGTTGGGATTGGTCAGTTTTGTCATTCGCTAGGCTTAAAAGAAGCCCTCATAGAGGCAGAAGGGGGAAATCTCATTACCATCAAGACAGAGAAGAGTCAAGAGTGGAATATGTCCTTGGACCTGAAATCCCTGTGCTGAGATGATTGCAGAGAGACAGCAGAAAGATTCCAGAGATGCAGTGACAGCAGAGGCAGCAGAACCAAGAGACTTGCATAGACAGATCAGCAGGCTTGCTGGCCCATGGAACAAGAAACCTTGTTTGGGCAGTAGGCTTGCTGACAGAGTGAAGTACACCTAGGTGCACCTATCGGCAGGCTAGTAGAACTTTGTTACACTTGCCCAAGCAGGCTGAGAGGCCAAGGGCCAAAGAGAGTCATGCCCTTGGGCATGGCAGAAGGTTGTCTGTCCTGACTGAAGAATTGTTTCCTGAGCATTCCTGAACATGAATTGTAACCTGTTACTTCCCTAATAAACCCATAATCATGTGCGTGGGGTGCGTTCCCACATACTGACAACTCTGTCTCTACTCTCCTTTCTTTTTTCTTTTTCTTACAAAAAGTTTGTATTATCTTCATTTTATATTTGAAAATATATGTCTTTTAGACCTGAATCATGTTTTATGTGTAAATGCTTCAAATTTATGTGGATCATATGTTTGTATGTATGTATATAATGCTTTCAAACAGGAGAATTGTATTTCACTTTAAAAATATTCTCTTTCTTCATTTTCCTTTGATATCAGAAAACTGCCTAGTAAGCTTTAAGACTTTGGTTAGTAAGCCATAACAACTTTGGGGAGGTCTCTGGGGAACGTGTGGTGTAGTGTCTTTAAACTATATATCTTACATCATGATATAACCTCATAGGAAACATAAAATTTCTTTGATAACCTGTTTTTCGATTCATAAAAATAAAAGAAACAATATAAAAGAATAACATGCAAGCATAGGGGAACATATAGGAAAAATTATAAATTTTGAAAGTGGCCCAAGAGGAAAAGACATACTTCATCACTAGTGAAGAAACTATATAACAGCATCTTTGGATTAGACTGCTCAGTTGCCTAAGAGCAATTCATAACAAACTACTCCAAGAGTAAGCTGTCAATGAACAGCACAAGGATAAGGTATGGCAACTGGAAACAAGACTGTCGATCTATAACTTAAAATTTTGTAAAACAAAAAAGTGGTATATTCTTCTTTGAAATATAGATAAAATGGATTGAGAATGTCATTCCATCATAATATAATTCTGTAAATTAAGGTTGATCTGCATCTAGGGATTTCATTTAAAATATTTTGACATAGGAGATTTCGATTGTTGTTGGTTCTCAACTTAAACCTGTTACTCTGGAATTCACATATATTTGGGATGGCTTC
Organism: Orycteropus afer afer; assembly: GCF_000298275.1. Lineage (NCBI taxonomy): Eukaryota > Metazoa > Chordata > Mammalia > Tubulidentata > Orycteropodidae > Orycteropus > Orycteropus afer. The sequence continues at coordinate 4,496,815 of NW_006921725.1, read as the reverse complement.
TTTTTTATCCTGATGACAATTGTTTCATAAACACTTCTTGTTTTTCTAAATTATTTTGCTTGGTTAGTTTAAAGAGAATCCTGAAGTTATCTTCTGTACTCAGTAGAGGCCTTTTAGACATATTGCTCACAGTTAGTAGAGATTTTTTCACTGACTGTAGTGACAGGATATTTAATTATGGAGAGTCTGAAAAAAAGGAATTATTTTGGGATGCAAGAATGTACTGACTATAGTAGAATATAAACTTTACAAGGGCAGGGTTTTTTTTTTAAATTCTATCCCCAGAGACTAGAGCAGGGTTAGGAGCATGGTGATCTCAACAAATATTTGTTTAATAAATATAATAATTTTGCTTGATATAATTTTTATACAGTATACAATATATATTTATTTGAATTAAATGGAAAAAAAGTTTAGAATAGTACTATGTTTCTCTATACTGGATTGAATTGTGTTACCCCAAAATATGTGCTGAAATCCTAACTCTTATACCTGCAAATATGACTCTTTTAGGAAATAGAGGTTTTCTTTTGTGATGTTAATAGAAATTTGGCAGAGTAGGGTGGGTCTAAAACCCAATCATTTCTGAAATATATAAAAAAAAAAGCAGCTCTATTCATAATAGCCAAAATATAAAAGCAACCTAAATGTTTATCAACAGATGAATGGATAAACAAAATGTGGTACATACATAACAATAAAATATTACTCAGCTATAAAGATAAATGAAGTCCTAATACATGCTGGAACATGAATGCACTTGGAAAATGTCATGCTGAGTTAAATAAGTAAATCAGAATGGGTCAAATATGATATGATTTTACTTACATGAAATGTTGTATAATATACAAGTATCTATAGACCTAAAGTTATTAGTGGTTACCAAGGGAGGACAGGAGGGAGGGAGAAAAAAGGATTCATTACTTAGGGAGCAATCAAAAACTGGAAACACAATGGTGATGGCTACACAACATGATTAACCCAATTAATTTCATTGAACTATACATAAAAAGAATGTTGAAATGGCATATATTTTGTTACATATGCATTTATCATAATAGTAATAAAAGAGTAGAATAAAAGTAGTAGAATAAAAGAGTAGACACAGAAACAGATGTAGGAGGGAAAAGGAAAATAGAGTTTGGAGACAGATGCATCTCCAAGCCCAGAAACACCAAGCATTGCTAGTAGCTACTACAAGCTTACCTAGACAAGAAGGGACCTCCCGCTAGAGCCATGCTCTGAATTTAGACTTCTAGCCACAAGCCACTCCTCAGAAGGAAGGTTGAGCAATCTACTTCCATAGTGATACTGCCTCAGAAACCCAAGGAGGGGTCACTATGAGTCGGATCCAACTCGACGGGCAGTTGGTAGCCACCTGAACTGTGAGAAAATACATTGCTCTTCTTTAAAGCCATCTATTAGTTGTATTTTTGTTATGGCAGCACTAGGTAACTAACACGCACTGCTTTCTTCTAAAATGAGGATCATGAATTTAAGGTAATTTTCTCAAGGTCACACAGAGGGATTCATCTGGCTCTCAAAAATAGCTGGGCTTGTCTGGAAAGCTGGTAGTCTAGGCCTGTCAAAACATTTTTTCAAGAGGGACTTCCAGGCCTCTTAAATGAGAACTCATCCAAGGAAAAAGGAATCTATACTTGATGTCTGTGACCTAGAAAAGCCTTGGAACTGGAGTCTGGAAGGACTGTGTTCAGGGTTACGGCTTTGATTTGAATCTGCCCCAGTTTAGCCCCATAGATTGCTGGGAGAGAACCAGAATCAAAAACCAAACGACTTAATTCATGAAAGTCTATATAAACTTTTGGGATATAAGCAGAGTGATTTTGGGAACCCAGGAATGGAACATAGGATTAGACAAAATGGTGGTTGTTCTTGTTAGGTGTTGTTGAGTCAGCTCTGACTCATAGCGACCCTATGTACAATAGAACAAAACACTGCTCAGTCCTGTACCAGGCCCACAATCCTTGCTGTACATGACCCCATAGTTGCAGCCACTGATTACACTTGTACTATGTACAAGATTACACAGAATTATTTCATTAACATCACTTCTATTGTTGTTGTTGTTGTTGTTATGTGCCATCGAGTCAGACGCGACTCATAGCCACCCCTCCTTGGGTTTCCGAGGCAGTATCACTACGGAAGTAGATTGCCCAATCTTCCTTCCGAGGAGTGGCTGGTGGGTTTGAACCGCCAGCCTTCTGGTTAGCAGTCAAGTGCCTTAGGCGCTATGCTACCAGAGCTCCCCACTTCTATTGTAGCAATGGGGAAATAGAGTTAGCTAAATTAATAAATACTACAATATACACATAAATATAAGGAGCTCTGGTAGCATAGTGCCTAAGGCACTTGACTGCTAACCAGAAGGCTGGCGGTTCAAACCTACCAGCCACTCCTTGGAAGGAAGGTTGGGCATTCCTACTTCCGTAGTGATACTGCCTCGGAAACCCAAGGAGGGGTCGCTATGAGTCGGCGCCAACTCGATGGCAAATAACAACAACAACAACACACACACACACACACACACACATATATATATATATATACATATATGTACATATATATACATATATATATTGTAGTATTAATAGATACTACAATATACACATATATACATATATATATATATACATATATATACACTGTAGTATCTATTAATTTAGCTAACTCTATTTCCCCATTGTTACAATAGAAGTGATGTTAATGAAATAATTCTGTGTAATCCTATACACAGTACAACTGTAATCAGTGGCTGCAACTATGGGCTCATGTATAGCATGGGAGCTCTGGTAGCATAGTGCCTAAGGCACTTGACTGCTAACCAGAACTCTGGCAGTTCAAATCCACCAGCCACTCCTCGGAAGGAAGATGGGGCAATCTACTTCCTTAGTGGTACTGCTCGGAAACCCAAGGAGCGGTCACTATGAGTCAGGTCTGACTCAATGGCACATAACAACAACAGTATATACATATATATTATGACCAATATATTTCATTGTTTACTTCTTAAAGTTTAAATACAACAGAGATTAAGAGTCTGATAAACCAAGTATATGGTCAAATATATTTACTTTATTAATATGAAATGCAAAATGTTACTGCAGAGGATCTAATGGATTTATTTTCCATTTCAGAGAAAGATGGCTTAAATATAGTTTGTTATCAAGGACAACTGTATGACAGTATATTAAAGAAATATATATGCCCATGGGTATTTTGTGGCAAATGTCAAATCTCAAATATCCTTTATTGCTACTTATCTACATCACTATTTCAATATGTTCTATGCAAAGTCATCAATTTGATTTAACAAAAAATTAATTTGACTCAATTAAAATGTATAATGATAACTTATCATTAGTTAAAAGGTTAGCAATGAGGAAAAAGTGTATAACAGTATCGTTAATATTTATTGCCAAGCAATAAAAGTATTTTTTCCAACTTTCATGAATATATACTTAACAACAAAAAAATTTAAAACATGATAAAAGCAGGTACATTTTGGTGATATTGGAAACCAAGTTTAGTGAAAGTCAAGTTAAAATAGAATGAAATATTGTGTCTAATTCAAAAGAAAGTTTACCTTCTGTTGTTGATGTTAATTGCCACCGAGCTGCCTCCCACTCAAGGCAACCTTATGTAAAACAGAATGAAAACCTTGCCTAGTCCTGTGCCATCTCTGTGATCTTTGACATATTTAAGCTTGTGGGTCAGTCCATCTCACTGGGAGTTTGTCTTGTTCTCACTGACTTTCTACTTTATCAAAAATGATGTCCTCTTCTAGTGATTGGTCTTACCTAACAACATGTTCAATGAGCAAAATGTAGTCTTGCCATTCTCACTTCTAAGGATCATTTCAGTTATATATTTTCTAAGACTGATTTGTTCATTCTTCATGGCATATTAAATATTCTTCACCAATAGAACAATTCAAATGCATAAGTTCTCTGTTTTCTTTTTTTTTGCATATGAGGTGATTGAAGAGATCATGGCTTGAGTCAGGTGTACCTTACTTCTCAAAGTGACATCTTTGCTTTTTAGAACTTAAAAGAGGATTTTTGCAGCAGATTTGCCTCATGCAGTATGTCCTTTGATTTCTTGACTATTGCTTTCAGGGTTTCTGATTGATTCCTCTAAATGATATAACTTTTCAGTGCTGGGATTAGTGCATTCCCTCATAGCAAAGGAAAAAGTATGTCTCAAATTGTATATGAATAAAATTTTGCAAATATCATTTTGATTTCCTAAGTCTTAATGAAAAAGTGGGTTGAACTGATTATTTTATAGACTATGTCCAATACTTCTCCCCTCATGGATTAAGTGAGGTAGCAGAAGGCAGGGGAAGAAGTATAATGAAATGCTCAATGGACCCATCATAATGTATTAAATTATTATAATTAGGGCAGTGTATAGCAGTGAAAGAAGTCCAAATGGGTAATGCACTTAGCTGTTAACCTAAAGGTTAGCAGTCTGAATCCATCCAGAGGGATATCTGAAGAAAAGCCTAATGATCTACTTCCGGAAAAATTAGCCATTGAAAACCCTATGGCACAGTTCTACTCTGACACACGTTAAGTTGACATGATTTGCAGTAGCCTCTCCAGTAGCTGGTAGGTTATACTTTAGTAGCTTCAAGGAATAGAAGTTTTACTTTGATTGGAATACTTAATGAATCTTCCCTTCATGTATATAGCAGATCTGACTTCATGTATATAGCAGATCTGACTTCAAAGACTTTAAGTTGTAGAACTATGTGACATGTTCTTAGTGGGAAAATATATGTTCTAATTAAAACAAACAAACAAAAAGCTCTCTGCTATTTGTAATTCTGGTCCTCACCTTGTTGTTAAACAGAACACATTACTGTAATATATCTTGTGTAACTTGGACTCTCTTAGCTCTTCCTTTCTAAAATGGGCAAGTTATATTGCCATTGAGTATGAGTTTTAAGAGCAGGGATGTTAGGGCCTTATAATTATGAAATCTCATTACTGTATCATATTTAACAAAACCAAAACTATGGTAGCTTTAATTACTAATACTTTCCCTTATAAATTCAAGACACTCTTTATTAATCTTTTTCCTAAAGCTCAGATCCTCATCTTTAACACATTCTAATTTAAATACCAAGATATGCTTAGAATTAAGTAAGAAGAGCATCCATATAATTTAAGTGGTTTCCAAGGTGGTATCTCTATGGTGGTAGCTTGTGCAATCTTTCTTCCAAGGAGTGGCTGGTGGGTTTGAACTGCCAGATTCTAGTTGGCAGTCAAATGCCTTAGGGACTAAGCCACTAGAGGTCTCTGATTTAAGTATATGTTAAAATATTCAAATATTAGAATTTTACCATTACGAAGTTGCTAATCAAATTCTTTGCTGTTTGTACATGGAGCTGGCATCGATGAATCACATTTTATATTGTCAATCAGCAGTCTACCCCAGATGAGTTTGACAAAAGATACATCTAAGAGAAGATTCTTGAATGGCAGCAGAGACATTGCCCAGAACCAAAACAGAAGCCCCACTGTTACTTGAAACTTAACTGCCAGAAACTGATTTGGTTGTCACTGGTATTTCCCCTCAGGGGCAGAGCCTCATAACTAAATTTGTATTTTAAAGAGCCAATATTAAAAAGCCAGGAAACACTGAATTTAGTCTCCTAATTATGTCTTAATGCTAGTGAAGCCATGTTATGCTCTGGGGGGGGCAGCATCAATTTTAGTCTAGAGAAAAAGGAAAAATAGTACCTAGTCAAAGCAGATGAAGTACAAATATTAAACTAGGAGACCTATTTTTAAATGTGAAAACTACAGAAAATATTAAATTAAAGGTACATATTACATCTCCAAAATATATCATATACTGGAATTATTAGAGCTCAGAAAAAAATGTATAGGCCTGAAATGAAAGAAACTATAATATTACACTTTTGAAAAGATGCATAAGAAAATTATCATCAAACAAGATGGAAGCCATTGGCTAGGTAGTAGTTGTCAAGTTTCAAAAGGAAATTATTTATACAATTTAGTTTGTATAGATTCAAAAGAATAATGACAGGGGCTTCCTTTTAGCTGCCTTTATTTGAGTCTCTCTCTAGGTATATTAACATAAGAGTCTCTTCTTGCCTCAGTGAAGTTTTATAGTCACACTCAGGGGTCCATGCTTAAGGCAGGGGGTAGAAAGAGTCACAGTAGGCAGGAAGATATCATGATCCATTTCCACAGCTTAGCCTAGGGTAAGGAATAGCTGTCCTGAGAGATATTACAGAGGAAATTCAGAAACAGAACCATTTCCTTTAGAAAGAAGAAAAGGGCAGGATGTTTCCTATACTGTTCTTAAGCCTTTCATTTGAATGTGTTTATGAAATTGTGTGAGGAACATGCACAGACAATTTGGGAAAGAGGAAAAGTAACATAGTGATAACTCCCTAAAATAATTACACCAAATTATTTTCACGACTTTTTTTTCAAATGTGGGGACACAAAATGTAAACATTAATGGCTTAGATTAAGGTTTTTCAATTTAAAACAATAGCATATTGTATTTGTGAGGGTTCTCCAGTTTCTCTAAAGAAACAGAACAAATAAGATAGGTGATAGATAGATAGATAAATAGATGATAGTGAATGAGAGAGAAAAAAGGAGTTTGTTTTTTTTTTTAATAAGAATTGGCTTGTGTGATTGTTGTGAGGGCCAGCAAATTGTAATTGAAATCCATATGGCTGGTGACAGACTGGAAACTGACAAACTTTCTCTGTTACAGTCTTTAGTAAAAATGTCTTCCTCTCCAAAAAACTTCTGTTTTTGCTTTTATGGCCTTCAACCAATTAGAAGAGCCCTGCCCCATAATCAGGGTTATCTCCTTCATTTGAAATCAAAGTTTGATAATACAGACAGGATACTTTCCCAGAAATATCTGGAGTATGGCTTGACCAAACAGCTGGTCAGCATAGCATAGCCAAGTTGATATGTGAAATTAACAATCAAACCTGCTTACATCACAGCTATTTTTCAATTGGAATTGACATTTTGGTGCACCCCATTGCATTATACTTCTGTCTTCTTCTTGTTGATCTCAACTTACTTTTCATTTTAATATCACCTTCTTCAGACAAATGGAAATCACTGTGAAATCCATTTGATTCTGCCACAGTGGAAACCAGACTCCTGGCATAGATAGAATTGTAGATCTGCAAAGAGCTTAGGATAGAAGATAAAACATGACTTTGAGAAACTGAGAGAAGGCCTAAAGGAATATAGAATTTAGGGTGGCTTATTCTGTAAATGCACCAGCCACTTCCATGGAAGGATGACCAGGCAATCCACTTCTGTAAGATTTACCACCTTGGAAACCCAAAGGGGCTCACTATGAGTCAGAATTGACTTGGTGGCAGTGAGTTTGGTTTTGGTATAATGATGTAGTCATCCTCCATTTTGTGATCTGATGTGGTTAGCCTTCATTTTTGCATAATGCCAATTTTTGTGTAAGACTTGATCTTTGGAACACGTTGATAAGTGAGGAGTGGGTGTAATTAGGAATCTTGGCAGTCAGGTCCTAGGCATCCATATTTTCACAGCTTCCTAGATGATTGGAGTAGCTCACCGATATTAAGAATCATTGATGAAAGGAAAAAATGGATAACAGAGTTTAAAAAATGCTAACAAGAGGCTGTCCACTTCTCAAAGAATTGGCCAGGGAAAACCTTATGAATAGCAAAGAAACACTGCCTGATACATTACCGCACAACTTTATGAATAGTTCGTTCAGGTTAGAAGGCTCTCAAAAACTGGGAAAGAGCTGCATCATCTGAGTAAAACCAGCCTTACTCATATGGATAAGATAAAGCTTTCAAGACCTCCATTTGCTGATGTGGCACCACTCAAATTGAGGAGAAACAGCTGCAGACATCCATTAATCATCGGAACATGGAATGTACGAAGTATGAATCTAGGAAAATTGGAAGTTGTCAAAAATGAAATGGAATGCATAAAGATTGATATCCTCGGCATTAGTGAGCTGAAATGGACTGGTTTTGGCCATTTTGAATCAGACAACCATATGATCTACTATGCCGGGAATGACAGTTTGAAAAGGAATGGTGTGGCATTCATCATCACAAAGGATGTTTCAAGATCTGTCCTGAAGTACAATGCTGTCAGTGATAGGATAACATCCATATGCCTACAAGGAAGACCCGTTAATATGACTATTTTTTCAAATTTATGCCCCAACCACCAAAGCCACAGATGAGGAAAGTGAAGATTTTTATCAACTTCTGCAGTCTGAAATTGACTGAACATGTAGTCAGGATGTGTTAATTATCACTGGTGACTGGAATGCAAAAATTTGAAACAAAGAAGGATCACCAGTAGTTGGAAAATTTGGCCTTGGTGACAGAAATAATGCTGGAACTCGCAGGGTAGAATTTTGCAAGACCAATGACTTGTTCATAGGAAACACCTTTTTTCAACAACACAAACGGCAGCTCGACATGTGGGTTTCACCAGATGGAACACACAGGAATCAGATTGAATACATCTGTGGCAAGAGGTGATGGAAAAGCTCAATATCTTCAGCCAAAACCCAGCCAGGAGCTGATTGTGGAACAGACCATCAACTGCTCATATGCAAGTTCAGCTTGAAGTTAAAGACAATTAAAACAAGTCCAAGAGAGACAAAATATGATCTTGAATATATCCTTCCTGAATTTAGAGACCATCTAAAGAATAGATTTGATACATTGAACACCAAAGACCGAAAACCAGAAGAATTGTGGGAGGATATCAAGAACATTACCCATGAAGAAAGCAAGAGATCACTAAAAAGTTGAGAAAAGAAGAGAAGATCAAAATGGACGACAGAAGAGACTCTGAAACTTGCCCTTTAGCAGAAAGTAGCTAAAGCAAATGGAAGAAATGACAAGATAAAAG
>NW_006921725.1:4432435-4487079 GCF_000298275.1 Orycteropus afer afer | reverse complement strand
TATATGCTGAGCAAATAATCCGAGAACCTGGACTATATGAAGAAAAACGTGGCATCAGGATTGGAGGAAGAATCATTAACAATCTGAGATATGCAGATGATACACCTTTGCTTGCTGAAAGTGAGGATGACTTGAGGCACATACTGATGAAGGTTGAAGAATACAGTCTGCAGTATGGATTACGTCTCAATAGAAAGAGAGCAAAAATCCTCACAATTGGACCAGTGAGCAGCATCACAATAAATGGAGAGAAGATTGAGGTTGTCAAAGAATTCACGTTGCTTAGTTCTACAATCAATGCCAAAGGAAGCAGTAGTCAGGACATTAGATGATGTGTAGCATTGGGAATGCCAACCACAAAGGAACGGTTTCAAGTGTTGAGGAGTAAGGATGTCTCCTTGGGGACTAAGGTGTGTCTGACAGAAGCCATGATATTTCCAATTGTCTGGTATGCATGTGAGAGCTGGACAATGAATAAGGAAGACCGAAGAAGAGTAGATGCTTTTGAGTTGTGGTGCTGGCGAAGAATGCTGAAAGTACCATGGACTGCTAAAAGAACTAACAGATCTGTCCTGGAGGAAGCCCGAAGGAGAGTAGATGCTTTTGAGTTGTGGTGGTGGCAAAGAATGCTGAAAGTACCATGGACTGCTAAAAGAACTAACAGATCTATACTGGAGGAAGTGCAGCTGAAATGCCCCTTGGAAGTGAGAATGGCCAGACTTCATCTCACCTATTTTGGTCATGTTGTCAGAAGGGACCATTCCCTGGAGAAGGATGCTGTGCTTGGTAGAGTGGAGGGTCGAGAAAAGAGGAGGAAGCCTTCAAAGAGATGGATTAACACAATGGCTGCGATGCTGGGCTCAAGTATATCAGGGATCATGGAGCTGCCACAGGATCGGGCAGTGTTTCATTCTGCTGTGCATGGGGTCACTATGAGTCGGAAACGACTCGACAGCACCTAACAACAACACAACAAAAAATATCAAGGGACTAGATCATAGAATCGAAGCTGGAAAAAGAGAAAAGTAATGAATTGAAAAAGGTTTGTCTGTTGGACACCATGATGGGCTTGAGTATCAGTTATAGTGGGAGTGGTTGTAGAAGAGTTGGTGCTGAGAGAAGGAGCTGCTTTAAATAGTGTTTTGAAACAGGAATAGTTTCTTATAATGACAAGGTTTAAGGTACGTATGATTATAAGGAGCTCTGGTAGTGTAGTGCCTAAGACATTTGACTGCTAACCAGAAGGCTGGTGGTTCAAACCCACCAGCCACTCCATAGAAGAAAAACTTGGCAATCTACTTTCATAAACATTTTTCTCCTTGGAAACCCAAAAGAGGTCACTATGAGTCAGAATTGACTTATAAGAGTGGGCAATTGAAGTAGCATCAGTAACCTGATAGCAATAAGGGTGATAGAAAGTCCTAGAAGTCATCAAACCAATTGTCTAGGGCTTCAAAGGAGAATAGTATTTTTGAGGTGCTGTTATGTCTCAGTAGTTTTGCCTAGACTCATTGATGTCAAGCCAGGAGATTACCAAATTCACCTAATACATGGCATGTGAGAGAACAAACAGTGAGAGGATCTTAAGTGAAGGCAGGTCCTTGAGGGAGAGCTAGATTTTAGATAAAGCAAGGAAGCAGAGGGAATGGTCAGAGAAGAGACTGCAGGAAAGCAATTTTTCTAGTGATAAATATATAGCTGTAGAGGACTCAGTGAATTAATTTAAAAGGTAGATGAGCTATGAGTGTCTTGGTCAGGGGCAAAAAAAGATCTGAGAATTCAAAGATCCTCACACAGGAGAAAATAGATAGCTCTCAGGCTTCTACTGAGACTACATGTAGAATAAGGATTGACCATCAACATTCTATTATGGAGGAAGGAGAAAAATCATTAACCTTTTGCTTGTTTCATGTGTCCAAATAAGTCAACATGTTAAAACTATAATACATTTGGATATTGACTAAAGTGCTTGTGTATGTTCCATATTCTCATATATCTAAGCACAGTCAGTAGATATTGTGTTAATGGTATGATTACATTGTTTTTGTAATAATTTGTTGAGTTTGGAAGGCAATAATGTTTTGAATGCTAATATTTTAAGAGCTGTAATGCGCACTTGTGTGGTTATTTGTTCTTCAAATTATAAAAATCATTTGTCTTTGTTGTTGTTATGTGCCGTCGAGTCGGCCCCGACTCATAGCCACCCCTCCTTGGGTTTCCGAGGCAGTATCACTATTGCCCAACCTTCCTTCCGAGGAGTGGCTGGTGGGTTTGAACCACCAGCCGTCTGGTTAGCAGGCAAGTGTCTTAGCCACTATGCTACTAGAGCTCCTTGTCTTTAGGTAGAGTTAATACAGGTACAGAAAGAGCTGAGCAATATCATAGTTTTAATGTGAATATTGACACATTTAATATTCTTGTATAAACATTCACCAAGTGTTTATTGGACAGCTATCATGCTATCATCAACAAGAGACTATGGAAAATGCTATGAGAAGTAAAATAACTATTTGTAGTAATTCTAAATGTTTACCAAACAAAAAACCCAAACTCACTGCCATGAATCGACTCTGACTCATAACGATCCCTCCTTGGGTTTCTGAGGTAGAAGTAGATTGCCCTGTCTTCCATCTGATGAGTGGCTGGTGTGTTTGAACCACCAGCCTTCTGGTTAGCAGTCAAATGCCTTAGACATTATTCCACCCAGAAGTATATCCTACTAAATTTCTCACTAAAGTCATTAAAGGCATTCCATTCTACCATGTTCCCTTCTCCTCCTCCCACTCTAGAGAGCTTATCTAGACAATTTTATTCCCCTGGAATAGGAGAAAACTTGCATGAACACTTTGAATGTGTTTTTTTTTTTTTTTTCCAAATTCCTCTTTAAAAGAACAAGACCCTTTCATTGCAATGAAGTGACTCTTCAAAGGAGAGAGATAGCAGGCACTTTGCATGTTAACAGGCAAGTCACATTTCAAGCTCTGGTTACTCTGGTGGGAGCCCTAGAAATCTGAGTACCCTAAACACCCAATAGATATGGAACTATCAACCAGTGAGACTGTTCAGAATCCAGGCTAATAAAGTAAGGAACCCAGTATAAACCCTTCTCAGAGACAAAACAAACAAACAACTTCAATATACATTTTTAATGTTCTCCAAAAGTGCCTCACAGTTCCAATGGGTGAGTCATTCTAGTGTCACAGTAAAATACAGCTGAATTAATATTGAACTGAAACTTAACTAAATGACTTCTCTTTTTCAGAATTCGTGTTTGATCTTGTACATCACTTGAAAGCATTGTATTTTTTTTGTCACAGAAATATGAAAAAACTTTGATCTGAGAGAATCTACAATAATACAGAACACGTTTTCCCTCATACATCTTGCTTTGGGCCCTCTGGAGTTACCAGATTGCTTATACTCAGGGGCAGATAATGGTGTCATGGCATGAACACCAGCTATGACTATGACAGGAGTACTATTATGTCACTGTAAATTTGCTTAAATGTTGAATAATTTTATCATTAAATAAATTTTTGATTAAGCAACATTATCAACACAGTCAAGCTTTTATTTAAAAATAAAAAGAGGCAGGCAGTTTTGAAAATTATTGTTAATTTAAGTTCATGGAAATATGCTTTCTTCTTTCACTATTTTTGCTTGCTAGAGTGGATTATAATTCCCCTCAAATGAGGAAATATTTTAAAACGTTCTTTAATGTGCCTCCTAAATTTGCTTCTGACTCATCTGTTCCTCAGTAGTTCAGCTTTTCTCTATCAATAGCTTCAGCTTGTGAATCACTTTTTGAAAACTTCTGCTTCTGTCTTTCTTTTAAAAATAGTCTTCTGGAGCTGTTGTAAAATGGTTTAGTGATAACATTTCTGAAATTTTTATTGCACAACTCTTAGTTTGCTATTGTTAGTACTATATTTCCCAGGTTTCTCTAAAAATAAATATTCCTCTCATTTTTTAGACTTGAAATATATTTTGAGGAATCTGTGTCTTTACTACAGGATAAGCATACAGCCCTGAAAGAACTGATTCCAACAGAAATAACCAAGTTAAAGATGTTGCCTTCCAACTGTCTGATTAAATGCAAATGCTTCATTAAAAAGCATATCCCTCATTTAACGTTGTTCAGCAGAATGGGACTCAAACGATTCAATCTGTTTAAAGTTAACACACTGACAAATCTTAGTCAGAAATACTCAATGGGCCTACAGAATGTTAGAACAATGTGCACTACATCTAAATTTCTACTCTGGTGACTTCATCTACACAAGCCCGTCCTTACGGAAAGCTTTTTTGCATCTTAAACAATCTATCCCCAATGTTGTCTAGAAAAATTGAGTTCAAATTTAACCTAATTCAAGATGCCTCACAGAAAAACCCAACTCCATGATGTCTTGATGAGTTATTCCACCATTTAAATGCAGAAGGACACTGCTTTATATTATACCATTTGACCTTCTAATATGCTCTTTTAATGGTTCTTAGGCTATTTTATGCCTATATGTTTTGTCTTATGATTAGATTTAAAGTGTTTTAATAGAGTGGTCTATGTGCTTTATTTGTTTTATGTTCATAGAGCATATAGGTTTTAAATGGTCATTATTTACATACTGGATTATTTACAAGGTCAGATATATAGAGAAATAAATTCCAGTAAAGTAACACGTTTAGCATAATATATCTTATCTTCTACCTTTCTGGTTACTTCTTTGATATTTCCTTTGAATAACTGCCCTTCAAGTCATAGTAGGCAATAAAGTATGAGGAAGTATAAAAGTAGGTAGGAGATAAAATAATATGTGGCTTTAATAAGGGAACCTTTCAGTACAATTATAATCTGCTTTGTCAAAACAGAAAGGGTCTGAGAAAATCAACATGGAAAATAACGGATTTCAGCTTTGATAATACCAAAGTCATCATTATGAAGTGCAGTTTTACTTTGTGAAAATGTTAAAGTTGTTCAGGGGAAAAAAAAAAAAAAAACAGCCAGTAGGAGATTTCTACTGCTGAGCTTCAGACGTAGGGTTACTTCCATAGTTTTTATCCTTTGCCTTTCTTAAAATTTTGATGAAATGTATTACTCTTAATTCTTGAAAGTGAAGTAACAGTCTATTGTGAAAAATGCAGGTTTGTAGGAGGACATAGCTAAGATTTAGTGGAAGGGCGTGTATATTTTAAAGACTGGGAGACAATGGATAGCTGGGTGAGATCATGTGTTCTGGTTTATGTATATTTTCCAGGAAATTTTATAATCTTCCTCAAATTTCACAATGTCTTCAAATCATGTTCTCACTTCCTACTTAAAGGGCTCTTTCATTCAATTGAATTATTTTATTTATTCTAAAACCTTATTGTACCTTGTATTGGCCCATTATTCTTTATTTGGATTTTATTCTATACTTTTCACCACAATGACCCCTTTTGTCTCTACATGTACTGCCTATGAAGGCACCTACTATTCTGAGACAAGCCTATCCTTTTAACATTTCTTCTAAAAGCACAACATCAAGGAACTTTAAATAAACTAGTGTTTTACTTTATCTTTTCTACAGTTTGATATTTTGTAATTTTAAAGGTTTTTACCCAAAAATATATATGTTTTGAAGAAAAGTTTGACATTACACACTTAATAGAATCATTTTTTCATGGAACTGAGCTTTGCCCTGTTCATTTTTCTACTACAAACACAATTTGTTATCTTTGTCTGATTAACTACCTCCTGAAAATTTCCTTTTGGATTCCCTGAGCAGTGCAAATGGTTTGCCTGAGAAGCAAAAGTTTGAAGGTTTCTATTAACCCAGAAGCATTTCAGAAGAAAACCTCGGTGATCTATTTGTGAAAAATCAACCATTGAAAACCCTATGGAGAGTGTTTCTACTCTGAGAAACACGAGGGTACATGAGTCGGTATCTACTCAAAAAGAACTGGTTACTTGAGTGTTTATAGTTGTTTCTGCCCCACTAAGCTACCCCAGTAAAACCTCTTCAAACTCTTCTTTCCTGCTCCTTTCTACTCTTGCTAACTTCTACCACTTAAGCAAGCTCTAGCCACAGGTTAGAAGTGAAACACTATGGATTTCTCCCCCCATTAACCAAAAAAAAAAAAAAACCAACTTCCCGATAAAGAACATTCCAGTGGCGACCAAGGGATTGCTTCCATGTTGTATCTTTCAATGGATATTGGTTGAATATTTCTTGGCATGCTGAAGACAATTCTTTTTCTCCATATGGATTATCTAGTTCCCCCATTTGAAGATCCGTTACCTTCTGTCTTAAGGAAATGCTGTATTCTCTTTGAAAAGTGATTCTATTTAACTCTCCAAGGAAAAGAAAAACAAGAGAGATAATTAACCAGTAATTTAATAATATTTTAAGTATATTTTGATGTGTTCAGCAAACAGGCATATCATATATATCATTTTAATGAGCAATAGCAGTCTGTTTTAAAATATGTTTTCCTTAAGAGATTTCTAATGCAGCTCCAGGCAGATATTTTTTCACTTTAGTTTTAAAGGCAGAGCTGACAGTGTGCTATGAATAAAAATCAAAAGTAAATTCCACAATCAGGATGCCTCCTTGCTGCAAGTTCTTGTTCCATGGGACTTGAGATTATACATTGGGCAAACTAATAGCCTGCTGATTTCAGCCGCAGTGAGTGACAGGAGACCCATGGTGACAAAAGATCTAAAAATATATCGGGCTTTGGCTATTAAAAGCCTTATCAGCAAGTAACAAAAATCAACAGAGCTTTAGGATTGCCAATGCAGGGATTTAAAAAGGCTCCTAGTAAGGGAATATTACTAACCATCCTGATAATCTGTTGACATACAACGCAGGCCGCCTCTGTCACCACTTTCTGGCTGAGAGCCCTGGGTGATGAAAGGCAGAGTGAGTGGGGGTGGGACGTCAGTGTTACTCCTGATGGTCTTGTGGCCATAGTGAGGCTTGTGTTGAGGGGACATCAATCTACATCTGTCTCAAAGTTTAGCAGTGACTTCAAGATCAGCAGGTGATTAGTTTAACATCTTTCTGAGAGGGTTGTATATTTATTCATATTCTCTATAACATCTCAATAGCTATTCATTGATTTTAACACAGTGAATGCTACTTAGAGCTAAAGCATTTTCCATTAATAAAGTGAATAAATTCATACTTTATGTTATCCCCCAAATACCTCTTGGCACAGAAAACTATTAGAAAGCACTAGTACAATGAATCATTAGCAGTCACTATTTGTAGATTCCAATTGTTCCCACTGATGGGGTATGAAAATGGTGTAAGAAGGATGTACTTGGTATATTTGGGTGGCACTAGCAATTGTTTGAAAACACAGTGTTTCCTGTGTGCATTTCCTGGTCTGTCTCCTGGTGGATTCTGTAAAGTGACATATCAGAGATCTGTAAATGAATTGATAAATGACCATTGTTGGAGATTGTATTCTACACTTCTGAGTCCATAGGAGGAGTTGAGAATCAGAGATGGTTTTCTGTTTCTTCTGCCAAAGGAAGCAGAGTCCTAATTTATTCCTAGCTATAAAGTAGAGATTAGAATCAATCTATTCAGCTAAAGAAATAGAAACACAATCCAACATCTGCTGTTTGGAATAAGATATTTAACTGGAAGGTTGGAAGGAAGGGAGAGAGAACAGTGTAAGACAGTGGGCAAGACAGATAAGAACAGAGTCAAATGAAGCTGATGACATTGGGAATATGAAATATAAAGCAGAATGAACAAATTGGGCATCCTTTAATACAGTTACTGCCGAACTCAAGTAATCAGCGTACACCATCCGTAATAGAGAAGCAGCGGATGCGCCAATTAATGAAATCTTTTAAGATACCTATCAAGGCAAGTCAGTGCCCCAAATTTTCTATACATAGTTTTATTAATAGCAATAAGGAAATTCTTATAATACTCATAGATTTATTTATTTATTTTTGTTTTAGTATAAAGTTTTGTTTTTTAAAAAAGTATTTTATTGTGATGTGGGTGAAAGTTTACAGAGCAAATTCATTTTCCATACAATTCATACACTTTTTGTTTCATGATGTTGATTGCAGTCCCATAAAGTAACAGCTCTCTTCCCACTTTCTCCCTGTGGTTACATTTTCCCTGTGTACTTCTTCCCTATGAATTCCTGCCCTCTGGGTTATCTCCCTGTGCAAACGCTGCCCCTCTGATCTCCCATGGTTGATTGTTCTAAGGTGTGTACTTCGCTGGTATAAATGTTCACCTTGTAGGCCTATTGTTTAGTTGGAATCCATGGGAGTGAGTCCAATTACAGGTCCAAAGAGTGACTAGAGGCCATAGTCTTGGGGGTTTCACAAGTCTCTATCAGACCAGTCAGCTTGATCTTTTTTGTTCCACATTTCTCTCCTGCTCTATCCAGGATCTCCTATTTTGATCACTTTCTGAGTGGTTGAGAGTGGTAGCTGGTCATCATTCAGTTCTTCTGGTCTCAGGGTCATGTAGGCTGAGGTTCCCATGGTCCCACTAGTCCCTGGGACTAATTGTTTACATTTATCTTTGATTTTCTTCATTCTTCTTTGATCCAGATGAAGAGAAACCAATTGCTGCATCTTAGATGGCCACTTGAAAACTTTTCGGACTCCAGTCGCTACTCACCAAAGTAGGATGTAGAACAATGTTTCTGTGTAGTATGTTATGCCAATTGAGCTTGATGTCCCCCATGACCATGGTCCCAAGCCCACAGGCCCAACTCACTCCCTCAGCATGATTGTCTGTAGTTAAGAAGTTATCATAACGTTGCCCTTGTTAGCTCTATTATATATATAAAATATACATATATATTTATATGGACATTCTTATAGCACACACAGATACAAAGGTAGAAATATCAACTGTCAAGCTTATATATGGTCATGGGTGTATTCCCTTTTGCCTAGACATCCCTGATCATTTGGCCTGTCTAACTATATATTCATTTATAGATTAATGTTTGTTATTACTGGTAATGCAGTAAGTGTAAAGTATAGTGAGTTCAAGGGAATTCAGGGATGATCAAGAAAAATGACCAAGAGATAGCAACTTTGTGCAACCAGATGTTGACTGGGATCAGTGAATTGACAGTCACATGTATAAGGTGGTCATTCACAACAGGAGGTCTTCAAGAGGCGAATCGTGCAGGGAGGAGAGGAGAAAGGAAAGGACAAGCTTACATGTGTGTATGCATAGTTCTCCTCTAACAAAGTGGGCTCCTCCGGGTCAGAGGAAAAATAACCCCAAAGAACAGCAGAATCCTGGTGTCTTTATAACTAAAGAGATTTATCTTATCGAGGGCTAGCAGATATTGGGTGCAATTTTGCAGGGTATGTAAAATGAGCAGGCTCCAAATACCTGCTTTTTTGGGCAATTTTGAAAGCAATTGAATAGGTATAAATTTGAACTGATGATGACAGGTTTTTTGTTTGTTTGTTTGGTTGGTTGGTTGGTTGTTTTTGCTGATGGGCTTCAGCTTGCTATGACGCAGTAAATAACTTGTGGTCAATACACAGAAGCCATCTTTGACTCATTTGTTTATAATAGTCTAGTAATAAGATCTATCAAGTTTCTGATCATGAGACATCAGTCTGATGTCCAGTAATCGCTTGCATGGGAAAAAGTCTACAAAATCAAATTAAGACATAAAAGAAAAACAAACAAAAGAATGGATAAAATACAAATGAAGATTTTATGATGACTTTAAATGAATTAAAGGAGACCTTGTGGGAAATGGTCAAACTCTTAGCTGCTAACCAAAAGATTGGAGGTTCAAACATACCCAGTAGCTCCATGCGAGCACTACTTGACAACCTGCCCCTATAAAGACCACAGCCTAGTGAGCCCTCTGAAACAGTTCTACTCTATCCTGTAAGATCTTAGTGAGTCGAAATCTACTCAACTCATACCACAAGAACTAAATGAATTAGAGCCAAAATAATATGATAACCTCCATTTATTCCCACATTAGGCCCTCTTTTTCCTAACTCTCACACTCCATTCCTCCAAAACGGAAAGATCAAAGACAGAGGTAGAGGGAAAAAAAAGCACTTATATAACGGGGGCCTGCAGCCTGAATGGGATGTAGAGGGTGAAGGTGGAAGAGACAAAATTTCCAGTGCATTTGTCTTGGTGATATCAGGTGGCATCAGGTGGATGGACTTAAAATTTTTAGTACTGTGGTCTAGCAAGGCTTTTCCCCTTAGTACCAACCCTTCTGTTTCTATACTTGTCCAAAGTGTGAAACTGATATTATCTTCATTTCAAACGCAAGGTAGTTCTCACTTATGTTTTGGGTGAGCAGAGATTTCCTACTTCTGTGTAACAGTAGTGATTTGATATTTAGTATTTCCAAAATTCTTCTACTTAAATAATTCCTTGACAACCTATCCTGCAGTCTTAAACCCCTTATTTTGCATATCTATTGCCATAAGATTGCCCTCTGTTACTTTGTGTTCTAAAGCAGGAACTATTGAAAACTAGAGCAATAACTATCTGGAGAAGTTCAGTTTGCAGAGGTCTAACAGAGAAAAGTGCTACTAGGATGCAGGATAAAATTGCTAAGCACTGTGGTATAAACTGGGAACTCTGTTGCCTTACTGCCTAAGGCAAGTGATGCTAACCAGAAAGCTGGTGGTTCAAACCCACCAGCCACTTCTTGGAAGGAAGGTTGGGCACTCTGTTTCCGTAGTGATACCATCTCAGGGTCACTATGAGTTGGATCCGACTCAACGGCAGTAAGTTGAGTTGAGTTGATGGCATAAACTTAGTTTTCTTGGTAACTTTTGTTTGCTTGTTCCTCATAAAGCCAACTTGCTAGTATAGAGAAAAGTTCTGTTCCATGGCCACGAACTACTTACTTTTGACCATGAGGCGTCATAGATGTGGTTGGAATACAGAACATTCAAGAAGTTTTCTAATTCATTTTATTGAAATATACTATATGTACAGTGAAATAGTCAAAACTAAAGTGACAGGGGTCAATGCATTTTATTTTTGCAAAAAAAATAAAAAATAAAAAGAGAGAGAGAGATGTGTTCTAACTCTACTATTACTATGTGATTTTACAGCTGAGTTTGAAAAAAAATATGTTCATGGTTCAGAGGCACAATAGGTGAGAATGTGGCTGGAAAATTATTTAGAAAAAGAAACTAACTTCAATAGTTATAGGGTATCATCTTTGAAAAACCCATTTTCTCCTGGTTTTAAAATCAAGGCTGAGTACATCCTTCAGAATGCTTTGCTTTATGTTAAGAATGCAACTTAACCAAATTCCTAAGAGGAAAGCTGCTTTCTTAAAAAAAAAAAAAAAAAAAAAGGCAAGTCTCAGCATTTACTGTATCTGGAAAATAACATACAGTATATTAGACTCTGTTAAATGTCTGTGAATGTAAGGATAACTTTTCCTCAGAGTATTGGATGAAAATTAAAAAAAAAAAGAATAATCAGTTTGACTGAATAGTAAATGTATCCAACAATCTTTAAAGACTTTGTATTCATCAAATACCATTTTGAGCACAGGCATGAATGGCAGATATTCTTATGATCTTTCTGGATGGCACAGGAGTTTTGTGGATCAGTCTCTCAAGCTGTGACACACCACCAAGGTCAAGGATTCAACAGAAAACATTCATAAGCAGTCAATTTTGGAGTGTTTGACTCTAAGCCTGTGTCTAGAAAAAAACCAACATATGTTTTGGAAAGTAATAAACCAATGCATACTAGAGCGGGCATTACAGCCTTCTTCTTCTTTTTTCTTTTTAAATTGCTATTTGGGTGAAGGTTTACAGAGCAAATTTGTTTTCTATTCAACAATTCATACACATTTTGTTACATGATATTGTTTGTAATCCCCATAATGTAACAGCTCTCTTTCCCACTTGGTTCCTGTGGTCACTTTTGCTCTATGTCCTTCTTTCCTATGCATTTCTGCCGTGTTGAGTTATCTCCCTGTGCAAATGCTGCCCCTCTGATATCCATGATTGATTGTTCTAAACAGTGTACTTGCCTGGTGTAAATATTCTCCTTGTAGCCCTGTCTATTGTTTGGCTAGAAACCATGGGAGTGAGTTCAATTCCACACCCGAAGGGTGACTAGAACCTATCGTTTTGGGCGTTTCACCAGTCTCTGTGAGACCAGTTGTTGTTGTTATGTGCCGTCGAGTCCGACCCGACTCATAGCGACTTCTCCTTGGGTTTCCGAGGCAGTATCGCTACGGAAGTAGATTGCCCAACCTTCCTTCCGAATGAGACCAGTAAGCTTAGTCTTTCATGATTTTGAGTTTTGTTCCACATTTTTCCTTCTATTCTATCCAGTATCTCCCATTCTGAATGCTTTCTGAGTGATTGAGAGTGGTAGTTCTCACCACCTAATTCTTCTGGTGTCAGGGTCACATAGGCTGAGGTTCCCTTGATCTACTAGTCCCTTGGACTAATTATTTCCATGTGTCTTTGATTTTCTTCACTCTTCTTTGCTCTGGATAAAGATAAACTAATTATTTCACCCTAGACAGCTGCTCGCAGGCAATCACTACTCATCAAAATAGGATATAGAACAGTATTTGTGTGTAGTATGTTATGACAATTGAGCTTGATATCCCCCAAGACCAGGGTCCTGAGCCTGCAAGCCCAGTGACTCACTTTCTCATGGCATTTGGCTGGGAAGTTACCATAACTTTGCCTACTGTTAGCTGTATTATATATATGGACATCCTTATTACACATATAAATACATATGTAGTAGAAATATCATCTGCCATGTTTATATATGGTCATGGATGTATTCCCTTTTGCCTAGCCATATCAGGTCATTCATCTTGTCCACCTATATATCCACTTGCAGATGAATGTGTGTTATTACTGATAATGCAGCACTGTATGTGTTAAAGTGTTTACCTTTGTTGTCTATACCTCTTGATTTTTAATGAGGGTTTCATAACAGCTCAGAAAATCTTCCATCCACCATTATTAAAAAAAAAAAAAAAAAAAAAAACATCTATTTTAGCATATTTTACTGGAGAAATTAAGTCACCCTGGTATTTTAGAAATTAGCAGTGCTGTCTCATCTGAGTAAATGACATGAGATCAATGAGTAATGGATAATACTACCAAATTAGACAAATGGTTAGTTTGAGGCCAGATGAGGGTGACTTTTCAGATTAATTCTACGACTAATTTTGGCTTTTAAAATATTGCTAGCATTTAATGTAGATATCTAGCAAAAGGAATATGAGTAGGGAAGGAATAAATGCAGTGATTATTGTGGGGTAATCTAAAAAAGACATGCTTTATGTTGACAGGACAATAACATTTCTCCTCCCTTCTCTAATTTATTTTACACTGCAGAAAAACACAGATATGTAGAGAAATAAAATGTATTTGTATAGAATGTGTTTCAAATATGTTTGAAAGACAAAGAGAATGGTTACATTTTGTATATATTAAAGGTAAAAAAAAAAATCCTACAACTTTTTTGTGTTGCCTTTTATTGCCTTTCTGTTTGCCCCCAGAGACTTGGATAGTGATAATCAGGCTTTGTCAATCAATGTCTTCTATCCATAGAGTGTACCTTTGAAAAGGGTTGGGCACATGTCCTGAGAACATAGGATTCATGTATTCTAAAGCCCAAGTCTGATTTATCCCCTAAACTGCAACCAAGAGGACATTTTACACTCTGCCAAGAATTATTCAGAAATAAATTGATTCAATGGTAGCCAAGTCTTCAAGATTGCTTTCTGCTTTTCTTATAATCTAAATCTTCTTGCTGGAATAAGGATGACTTTCAGACAATGTAATACTGGAAAGACAGCAAGGACTTAACCAAGGAAAAATGGGTGAGTGAGTGTGTGTGTGTGTGTGTGTGTGTGTGTAGGTGGTTCTGAGGGTTATTTTCTTCTGACTCAATTATCCTTTTTGCCTATTAATGGCTTTGGGTCATAATGAATGCCTTTCAGCTTAAAGAAGAATTTGATGTTGATCCCCAATGTAAAGAGGATTGCATCATGTTACACAGAGTTTTTGGTTACCTGATTGAAACCAGCTCCCCACTTTGAAGATAATAGAGAAACATGTGTATGGGTATGGAATAAATCAATCTTGTGATTTTTTATGAATGGCCATCATTTCCCTATTCTCATATTTTTCAAACTATTGTCCCAAGAAATATAAACACATATTGTTTGCTAAAAGGGCATATGCATTTTCTAGCAGCTGGAGTATGATAACAAATCTGTGTTTCAGAATCCTAGAAATTAATATTTTTGTCTAGTGTTAGAAACTATATCTTAGAAATAAGATCTTTTGTCTCATATTTCTTTTCTTTTAGGCAGTAGGTGAACAATGGTCTTGAAATATGAATGGATTAAGTTGAAGTCATTCAACTGGCTAACTGATAGTGCCTGGAGTAAACTATGACTCTTGCCCTACTTCTCTACTCATCCACCTCACCTCTCCATTGCAGATAATGACTACCCACACATCACATAACACTTCTAGTGAAATTTAAAATTACAGGATTGTTATCAATGAAAGTGTGGTACCTAGGATAATGAAAAAGTATTTTTTGAAAAGCTTCATATTTGTGACTCACTAAATGATGTTCCTGTCCTTGATAAGTAGTTATTCTCCCTTGTAAAAAGGAAATGATTCATTTTGATAACATATCTTACTTACCGTTAGAGGGCAGATTTCTTTCAGGCATCCTCCATAATCACTTCATTTATATGATATAATTAAATCTTTAAATATAAAATTAATCTCTTTCAACTACTCAATTATTACAGTCAAATCAATTGTGTTGGTTGGCACTGTGAAGATGTGATTATGGAAGAGGTCCGGAGTTCACACCTTAAATAAATATATACTTTGTGCCTTATAGTATAACAGAGGTTCAACCAGGTCTGTGGTCCAAGAACCCAGTCATTTCTTACTTTCCTAGTTCACTGAGTTTTATACTCACTACAAAAGCAAGGAAAGCTTGTCTTCCTTGCAAAGTAGTCCATAATCAGTTTTATGAATATTTTGGGTGAGAAATTGCCATATTTTCTGTTGCAGCATCCTTCAGATTAGAAGAGAAATAGTGATCCTCCTGTCCATATATATAAACATGCCTGAATTAAATGACATCTTGACATTTTGTATTTTATATTTATGTATGAAATGAATTTTTTTTTTAAATTATTTTTGGTGTGATGTGTGTGAATGCACATACCATTGTAAATATGTATGAAAATATCCATATGCAATTTTTTCTTCTGCAAATCTAAACAGCCTGTTGCTTCGCAACTTTCTTGTTTCACACAATACAAAGTGATTGCAGGCCTCCTTAAAATTACTTGGACTGTTTCTTGTTACAGAATTTTTTTTCTTCCTGCAAGGTTATGTGGCTGCTTCAACCATTATGAGTTAATTTGTGGATAAATCTTTATTTTTCTTTGGTCTTTTGTACACACGGTGGAATATTCATTTAAAAAAAAATTGCCATAATCCAAAATTTTCAGTCATCTAATATCTCTCGCTACTTATTTATTTATTTTTGAAACTAACTATTTACTTCAAGTAGTATGTAAATACACAATTTAGATGCTTGTCAAAAACAGTGTGTTTTTTTTAATATGCTTTGAAGTAGGTTTGATGTAAAAGAGTTACTTTTTTAGCAAAACATAATGGCCACTGTCATTTTAGGGCACTGTAGTATAATAAATTGACAGCTTTTTATAATGAAAGGCTGGAGAACTTTTTGATGATTGCCTTAGCTTTTGGGAGATCATTTTCAATCTTGCTGTGCAGAATCACTTTTGTCAAACTCTTTTCCCACCAACCTCAGTATGTGCTTAAACTGCACTATAAAGGATTTATGTTGTGTATGAAAAAGAACTGTCAGATTTCTCACCCTCATATTTATAAAAATAACAAATGCTTAGATAGAACTTACTATATACTAGGTACTAAATCCTTTACCTAAATAAACTCATTTAACATTCACCATAACCTGATGAAGTAAGTAGCATTATTATTCTCACTTAACTAATGAGGAAACTTAAGCACAGAGGGGTTAATTAACTAGCCCATGACTCAACAGCATGTACCTATAGAACCTGGATGTACAGTTAAGGCAAGTTGATCTGAAGTCTTGCTTTTCATCTGTTTGCTAAAATTGAATAATGAGTTCTGCCTTTGATTCTCATTGTGATTCTCTTAGGCAAGTACATAGAAGTGGACATTGGGGCTCAGTAATGTATAATTATAATAATATGTTCACGAGCACTCATCCAGTCAATGCCAAGGCTAAGATCACAGGTGGACATTGTCAACAGAAAGGGGTTGTTTAGGTTTAGTGTGAAATAAAACACATTTACCAAAGATGGTTGAGTTAATCTGTTCAGGTCCCTTAAGACACATCAGAATAACTAATGTACCCTCTCTCTTTTAATATGCTCGTGGAGCTTAAAAATCCAATGTTTTAGAGATAGTGCATTCCTTTATATGAATCTTAATGTGATTTCATTAAAGGTTAGGGTTGGATGTGGATGAGTATTCAAACCCTAGCTTTGTCGTGTTATAATGCTTGGGATTCTTCCAAGCAATTAGCGCAATTTCCATTTTCTCCTTTGCTGTAATACGAATAAGGAAGTAAGTTCATGCTTCTTACATTCCTTCAGTTTATACTTCAGGACTAGCTTTGCTTTTTAACCTTAATTCTATAGGTATAGCTCATAGCTCTTGATTATATTAGTTGTATAGTTCTCTGCCTCAAATGTGTTTGGCTAGTTTTTACCAACATGTAGTTACAGAATTTGGACATGGCACCCTGAGCTGGCACTGACAGGAATCATTGTGTGGGTTTTCACTCATTTTTATTGTTGAATTTTAAATTTCTGATAGAGATCGTAGAAATTACCTTGATAACTCAAAGTCAACAAAAACATCAAGCACTTCATGGATACAAATCATGATATGTAAAACCTCTATTTATTATTAAAAAAAAATCAATAATGCCTTTCTCTCTAATATAAACTTTGTCACCTGTGAAGATAATAAAACAAGCCTAACATGGTGACTACTTTTGGACTTGAAGTAAGCAGAAGTATCAATGAACATTTACAACAACTCTTCCTTCATGGACTAATTTCTTTTTGCAGATGGTACAGTGCAATTTTATTGTGCCCTTAAAAATATGTGGAGAAAAAATAATGATCAACAAAGTGAATTCCAAATTTTTCTTCTCCATTTATTACTGGGTAAAATAGGGGTAAAGATGGCTTTTATCTCACAGATAGTAAAATTTTTACAGGTGTGATGATTTCATCTTTATGAATATAGATAAGCCAAAGAACTTTCTAAAGATGCTTAAAAATCATTTTAGAAGAATTCACTAGGATGCTTATGTTTACAAACCAACAATCAAATATGCCAATAGACAAAGGGCCAGCAAAAACAGCTTTAATTCATAAAATCTAGCACATTAAAGGAAAATAGATGGTTTTCCAATGATTTTTAAAATATAGCCTACTCTTGGTTGTATTTAATAATTTAAAACTAAAGTGTGAGTTATCTAAAAATACCAGTCTCTACAGAGAGATTTTTTTGGGTTCTTTCTTCATGGGTGAAATACTTGGGTAGATGTAATGAACTTTAAATAAAAGGGAAACTTTTTTTTTTTTTAAATCCCAAAACTGCTAGAAAGTTTCCATACAACGAAATGTTCCACATGTAATGGAAATACATAGAGCAGGGCTAGATAATC
Organism: Orycteropus afer afer; assembly: GCF_000298275.1. Lineage (NCBI taxonomy): Eukaryota > Metazoa > Chordata > Mammalia > Tubulidentata > Orycteropodidae > Orycteropus > Orycteropus afer. The sequence continues at coordinate 4,469,326 of NW_006921725.1, read as the reverse complement.
AAGGAAAAGTGAGAAGAGAACAGGACTCACCCAGATATGCAGAAATGGCATGAATGCTTTTGAACTGGGGATGCAGTGCAACGCTTTGTTTGTTGTTGTTGTTATGTGCTGTTGAGTCAGACGGACTCATAGCCACCCCTCCTTGGGTTTCTGAGGCAGTATCACTTTGGAAGTAGCTTGCCGTACCTTCCTTCTGAGGAGTGGCTGATGGGTTCTAAAGTATTGCACTGAATAATTTTAAAATATTTATTGCATGAACATAGCAATGGTTTTTTAATTATCAACACATCTGCTAATAAGACTGGCTCAAGTAAGCAATAGTTTCATCCTTTTGGTTTGCATTAAACTACTAACACGTAAAGGTTGGTAGCTCAAACCCACCCACCAACACCGTGGAAGAAATGCCTGATCATTTGTTTGTATTATGTTTACAGCAAGGAAATCCTATGGAGGAGTTCTGTTCTATAACCCATGGGGTTGACATGACTCAGAATTGACAGGAGAGCAATGTGTTTGCTTTGGTCTGGACACAGACTTACTTTTCTCAAGACAGAAACTATAAAAATATGGCAAGCCATGTCAATGCATATCAAAATGGGATTTTCATTTTGCCTCATTTGTAATAATAGTTGTTTTCATTCAAGTTGTCTCTTCTATTTCCAAATAGTAGAATTAAAAATATGATTCCATATGTTTGAGGGAAGAGTCCCTGTGTGGGACAAACGATTATTCATCAGGTTAGTAACAGAAAAGTTGGAGTTTTGAACCTACCCCAGAAGAAAGGCCTGCTTCGGAAAGGTTACAGCCATAAAAACCCTGTGGAGTACAGTTGTGCTTTAACACATGAGGGCACCCTGAGTTGGAATCTACTCAACTGGTTTATTGGTGGTGTTTGAGTGTAAACTCATACCAAGTATTCCAGAAACTCACGATTACATAAGGAAACTCTGGATCTTCAGTGAATCTTAATGAGGAGTGGGGGTAGGGGTGGGAATGAAACAACTTCAAGGACTTGTTTTGCCTTCAGAATGTTGTTCTTGTGGCTGAATGTGACTTCACATATTGACCTTAGGACATTCAGAACCGCATTTCAGCCTAAAGTCAGTTAACAACAGTAGTAGCTATAGAGGTAAATGTCAGCTTAGCTTTAGTTCTCTCTCTGAACTTCCTGGGCACTGGAGTGATTTAAAATTATTCAAAAATTATTGAACCTGTCCAGTAATGGTCAGGAGATATGCTTACAGCTTAAATTGACAAATGGGAGTTGTTGCCACAATATATGGCTGCAGTGAGGAATGTGAAAAAGAGCACTGTTGTGTAGCTGGATTCCCTGACTGTTGCTGTCAATAGCAGACAGCTTGGGGAAAAAAAAAAAAAAAAACCCACCGGTTTTGCATTGCAGATCATAAAGCTAAGTCATTAAGATGCTAGGCAATAGTTTACTTTTTTTTTTTTTTTTTGTAGGGTGGACAGGGAAAATCTCTGAAAACACTTGGAATTCCAACCTTAGAAACTAAAGAGTGAACAGGATGTTGGGATTTATTTATTTTATTTTAATTTAAAAATCTTGGTGTCCTTCCCTTCATGCATTCTTCCTCCTCACTCTTGGTCTTTTGCTCATCTTTCATTCCCTTTTCTGATGTGGAAAGTCACAGTTCAGGTGTAACCAACTCTGATTCATCTAAAGCAAATCGGGCCAGAACAGGGCTGATAATGAAGCTCTGTCCTCCCAAAACAAGTGTGCTTGCCTTTTACTAGCTAATCATCAGTGTGACAATAGAATCTAAAGATTCTATTAACATTACAGAAGCTCTCAGGAACCACTCTACATTTTCTCTCAAAAATGTTCACTCTCATAATATAGAGGGCCTTGATTACTGATTGAGACTTGTGTAGCTGAAGCTCAGCATGGTGAGTTTTTCCTTTCTTTTCTTGTTTTGAGGTATGTTCTCCTGCCAAAAAAAAATATATATATATATATGTATATATATATATATATAGTCATAGTTAATCTCTTTACAGTTTCCGACTCTGCATCTTACAACTTGGGATTCTTTTCTGTTTGATCATCCAAGGAATATCTATGTCATATCTATGATGATTCAGACATTGTACTACGTGCTGGGCATACAACAGATAAGAGCTAAAAATAAATGTCTTTGCACAGTATATACTCTTTTTCTGTGTTTACTATAATCATACTTTGTACAGCACTTCAAAAACACATTGTTACGGATTGAATTGTATTCCTTCAAAATATATATTGTAAATATTAACCCCCAAGGAGCTCTGGTGGTGTAGTGTTAGGGCATCTGACTGCTAACCAAAAAGTCAGTGGTTGGAACCCACCAGCCACTCTGTGGAAGCCATTCTGCTTCCGTAAAGATTCATAGCTTTGGAAACCTGATGGGTGTCCCTGTGGATTGGAATCAACTTGATGGCAGGGAGTTATACCTGTGTTTATAATCCCATTTGGGAATGGGTATTCTCTGTTACTTCAGTGAGACAGTATTAGCATATGTCGTTGTTCTTTTAGATGTCTTTGAATTTCTTCTGATACCTAGCGTCCGTATTTGCAACAGAAGGAAGAACTGCCCTATCCTGCACGATCCTCATAATTTTTGCTATGCTTGAACTCATTATAGCAGTCACTGTGTCAATCCATCTCATTAAAGGTCTTCCTCTTTTTTTTCCTGACCCTCTACTTTACTGAGCATGATGTCCTTCTCCTGATAACAAGTCCAAAGAACGTGAGACAAAGTCTTGCCATCCTAGCTTCTAAAAAGCTTTCTGGCTATACTTCTTCCAAGACAGATTTGTTCATTCTTCTGACAATCTATTTTTTATTCAATGCTCTTTGCTAATACCATAATTCATATGCATCATTTCTTCTCCAGTCTTCCTTATTCATTGTCCAGTTTTCAAATGCTTATGAGGTGATTGAAAATATGATGGCTTGGGTCATGTGCACCTTATTCCTCAACAAGTCTTTTTAAACACTTTTAAGCTTTTTTGCAGCAGATTTGCCCAATGCAATACATCATTTTATTTCTTTACTGCTGCTTCCATGGGTGTTGATTGTAGGTCCAAGTAAAATGAAATCTTTTCTCCATTTGTCATGATATTGCTTATTGGTCCACTTGTGAAGATTTTTGTTTTCTTTATGTTGAGAAGTTGTCCATACTGAAATCCAAGCTGTAATCCATACTGAAGACTCTCTTTGATCTTCATCAGTTAGTACTTCAGGTTATCGTCATTTTTAGCAACTAAGGTTGTGTCATTGCATATCGCAGGTTGTTAATGAGTCTTCTTGAAATCCTGATGCCATGTTCTTCTTCACAAAGTCCAGTTTCTTGGATTATTTGCTCAGCATACAGATTGAATGTTGTTGTTGTTGTTGTTTGCCGTCGAGTCAGCCCCGACTCATAGCGACCCCTCCTTGGGTTTCCGAGGCAGTATCACTACGGAAGTAGGATTGCCCAACCTTCCTTCTGAGGAGTGGCTGGTGGGTTTAAACCGCCAGCCTTCTGGTGAGCAGTCAAGTGCCTAAGGCACTATGCTACCAGAGCTCCTACAGATTGAATAAGTATGAGGAAAGGATACAACCTGGATGCATACCTTTCCTGACTTTAAACCATGAATGACTGCTTCTTGGTTTATGTAAAATCAAGTTTTCTGGAATTCCCATTCTTTGCAAAATTATCCATAATTTATTATGATCTATGCAGTCAAATGCCTTTGTATAGTAAAACACAGTAATCATTTTTCTAAAGAAAAGTGATCAGACAAAAAGTGGAAAATTTTGAGCCATATCATTAAATTACTTGCAAGTAAAATTTTGCTGAAGGTAATGTCAAGAATGGTTGTAACCATTCATAGACAAGAAAATGCCATTAATTTAAGCTGGATTCAGAAGAGGACATGAAACGGGGGATATCATTGCTAATGTCACATGAATCTTGGATGAGCACAGAATACCAGAAAGATTAGTGTGGTGTGTGTCTTACATAAATCTTTTTTTTTGAGATTCCAAAAAACCAAACTCACTGCCATTGAGTCGAACCTGACTCATAGCGACCCCTCCTTGGGTTTCTGAGGCGGTGTCACTACTGAAGTAGATTGCCGAACCCTCCTTCTGAGGAGTGGCTGGTGGGTTTGAACCACCAGCCTTCTGGTTAGCAGTCAAATGCTTTAAAAAACAAATGCAATCATTGTCATGGAGTCAGATGTGATTCATAGCAACTCCTCCTTGGGTTTCCGAGGCAGTATCACTACAGAACTAGATTGCCCAGCCGTCCTTCCTAGGAGTGGCTGGTAGGTTTGAACTGCCAGCCTCCTGGTTAGCAGTCAAATGCCTTAGGCACTAGGTCACCTTAAGCAGCAGTAAAAAGAAAAAGATTAGTCCAGCAGTGAATGATAATAATAGTAAAAAGATGGGAGAAGAGACACACCTTATAAATATTGCTGAGGAACAGAAGCTGAAAAGCAATAAAGACCTTCCTCCAGAGTCCACAGATAGCAAAAGTCTTCCCTGAATTCAGTCTTCTAACCTCCCAGACTATGAGGAAATACATTCTATTTGTTACAGCCATCCACTGGTAGTATTGCCAGAAATACCACTTGTGGATTAGGAGGCTAGAAGTTGGAATTCAGAGAGCTGCATTTAGAAGTCCTTCTCTTTCTATTGGCTCTCACTTTAGGAGGAAGGTTGTTGGCCTATTTCAGCATCTGTGGGTCTAGCATTCTTTGGAAATCTCCACATGTCTTGGCATCAACCTTCCCCTAGGAGGTACTCAGAGCAGAGATCCTGGGTCCAAAGGACACACTCTGCTCCAAGCTCTACTTTCTTGAAGATAGTAGGTGTCTCTTTACTACTGGAGACAGAGTCATCAGAGCCTTTAAAAATACACAGACTTAGAAAATATTTCTTCACAATTTTGTTTCTCTGGAACTATTCTCAGTACCAAATATCTTTGGCTTCATTCCCTAGAGAATCAAAGACAGTGAAGGTTATATATGTATATATATATATTGTTGTTGTTATGTGCCGTCAAGTTGGACCCGACTCATAGTGACCCCTCCTTGGGTTTCCGAGGCAGTATCACTACGGAAGTAGATTGCCCCATCTTCCTTCCGGGGAGTGGCTGGTGGGTTTGAACCGCCAGCCTTCTGGTTAGCAGTCAAGGGCCTTAGCCACTATGCTACCAGAGCTCCCATATATATATATATCTATATATATATATGTTTTTGACATTGTTAGGTGCCATCGATTCTGCTCCAACTCATAGTAACTTTATGTACAACAGAACAAAACACTGCCCAGTTCTATGCCAGCCTCACAATCCTTGCTACACCTGAGCCCATCGTTGCAGCGACTGTGTCCATCCATCTCGTTGAGGGACTTTCTCCTTTTAGTTGATCCTCCACTTTGCAAAGCATGATATCCTTTTCCAAAGAATGTTTCCTTCTGACAACATGATCAAAGTAGGTGAGGTGAAGTCTGGCCATTCTCACTTCCAAGGAGCATTCCAGCTGCACGTCTTCTAGGACAAATTTGTTAGTTCTTTTGGCAGTCCCTGGTACGTTCGGTATTCTTCAACACTACTACGACTTAAAATCATCAACTCTTCTTCAGTCTTCCTTACTCATTATCCAGCTCACACATGTATATGAGGCAATTGAAAATACCATAGCTTGGGTTAGGCACACCTTAGTCTTCAAAGAGACATCTTTGCCCTTCAGCACTTGTAAGAAGCCTTTTGCATCAGATTTGCCCAGTGCAATATGTCATCTGATATCTTTACTGTTGCTTCCATTGATATTGATTGTGGAACCAAGTAACATGAAATCTTTGACAGCTTCAATCTTTTCTCCATTTATTGTGATGGTGCTTATTGGTCCAATTGTGAAGATTTTTGTTTCCTTTATGTTGAAATGTAATCCATATGGCAGACTGTAGTTTTTATTCATAGAGAGGTTTATCTGGAGGAAATGGTTCACATGGTTGCAGAGACTGGCAAGTCCCAAATCTGTGAGTCAGACATCAAACTGGAGGCTTCTCCTGACTCCTATAACTACAGAGGCTGACAAACCCAAGACTAGCAGGTCAGACAGCAAGCTGCTGGCTCACGTCCAAAGAAGTGGAGGTCAGATGATAACGAGCCAGATATAGGATCCAGGTTGAGAAAAATGTTATGTAGCTTTGCCACAATGTTCATATTTATTGGATGTAAGTCACACTCTCAAGGAAACTATCTTTCAACTGATCTACTGCTCAGATCTCACTGGGTCTCATCATGGAGGTGATTACATTATTACATAACTGCCAACTACTCATAACTGCCAAACTTCTGAGAATTATGGCCCACAAAGTTGACATGCAAGCTTAATCACCATAGTCTGCCCCTTTGTAAACTGACACCTATACACATCTCCTTAAACTACACATGATATTTAAATAAAGATAATTATAAAATCATACTTGCCCCTAACAGGATACAATAGATATATGTACAACTGAGAACATTCCTAGCCCTGTTTGCATCTTCTATTGTATAAGTGAAGAGAACAAAAATATTTGATGTGCACATACATGGACTAAAAACTCATAGCAATCCTGGTCCTCATTCCTGCAATTAGTCACATGGTTGTACCTGGCTGGTATTTAGAACTATCTTCTTCCACCATCCATTCTGTATTCCTTTTGCCCTCAGCAAGCATATCAGCTGATAGGATAACCCAAATCTTCATTTCTGAAAGGTCTGTGCCATTGGTACCCATGTCAGAATTGGGTTGCTGTAGTTTTCCTTTGACTATAATCATAGAGGATGGCAGTACTAAGAGACATCCTAAGGAACCAACATAATAATTAAAACACAGGTTCATTGAGTGCCCTTTATGTACCAACCACTGTGCCAGGTGGTTTCTAACATAATAAGTTATATGAAAGCACCCAAATCTCTTAGGTAAAGAGATGCCTCCTTTTAAGGACTTTGCTTGAAGAGTGTAATCAGTGTCAAGGAATTCTGCTTGTAGAAAGTTTTGAATTGGTGTATGTTGTGCTGTGTATATTTTTAGCAACAACAACAAAATAAATTATTTTTAAAAAATGAAATATATTTTATTTTTCATTAAAAAGTTATTTATCAAAATTCCTGTTATATGTATGGTGTTTGATCTTTTGTTCATAAAAACACAATCCTAAAGAAAAATTTAAAATTTAAGGATTTATGGTCATAAGAAATCTTAAAACTTTAAAAGATTCAGTTGTTCAGAATTTTGATAATTACCAAATGAAATAAATATTAATTTTCTACTTTATAAAGAGTAGTTAGGTACATAAGATATATCTGACCTATAACTGAACTGAAGTATTATGCATTTGCATTAAGAAATCATAGAAAATAATACTCTCTCTCCAGTCAGTCCAGTTTCAGTCCAATGCCTCTGGACGCCAGCAGCTTAAAGAGAGAGGCTAAGAGAGCAAATTTCTAGCGTGGGGAGTCATTCACACTGAATTGTGCACAACTGATAACTGTCTTTGTGCTAATTTAATGGGAGAAGGAAGCAGACAGCAAGGAAAACTGGAAACATGCGTGTATTGAATTTGTGAAGGAAAAAACGTAGCAGTGAAAAGATTTTACATTTCTTATTGTTTTGATTATATCATAACTCCCTCACTGACTCCTTTCTGATGAGGTGCCATTGTACATTTTCTTGTGATTATGCCAAATGCTTGGTGAGTGAGTGTACAGGAAAGAAGTAACATCACTTTTCTCTCATGCCCTATTTGCTTTGAGAATGTAGCTTCTGGATGGGATATTGGAACAGTGAGGGTGGAGGGCAGGATTAAAATTACCCAGAGAGCTCTTTCCCAGAGCAGAGTCAGGGAGTTATAAGAATCTTCTCCAGCTTTTCTTGTCTGCTGGGCTGAGGGGGGAATTCCCAAATGACAGACCTGGGGAAAAGTAGTATGCTTTGGAATTTTCTCATTATAGGTGAGCACACAATGGCATGCATCCAAAAAGAATACACAGTCAGGCACACCCTTACTTTCAACTTGGTCATTTCTGTTTTGAGACTGTAGTGGAGAGCTCTTGATTTTACCACCCTAGAATTTTAAATCAGAACCCTACTTTCTGTTGGGAAACCCACTCCTATTTCATTTGTGCTGACCTATACCCCTCCTCTCTTACTGTAGCACTTGATGAGCACACCACCACTCATTTGCCAGTTTGTTGTACCATAATGGCTTGCATGTTGCTGTGCTGCTGGAAGTTATACCACTGGTACTAAAGTGAGGACTAGTTATTCAGGCTGGGCCAATGAGCACTTTCCATGCCCAATGGTTCAGGGGTAAGCACATGCACTAAGTTGGGCCAGTGAGATGCAATTCTGGAATTTTGTTTGTAGGTCATGATAAATAAATATTTTTTCTCTTTTCTTAAGTAAATTCTTAATTTAATTCTTCTAAACTCACTGCTGTCAAGTCAATTTGATTCATAGTGACCCCACTCTGGGTTTCCAAGGCAGTATCTCTATGGAAGTAGATTGCCCAGTCTTCCTTCCGAGGAGTGGCTGGTAGTTTGAACCACCAGCCTTCTGGGTAGCAGTCAAATGCCTTAGGCACTATGCCACCAGCACTCCTAGGGTGACATAAATGGAGCTGCTCAAGCCCCCAACTGGCCTGAGATAACTGCCCTGAGAAGAAGGTTCATCCAATATTGACAGAAAACTTCCAGAAATGCAAGCTGGGTTCAGCAGAGGATGTAGAATGAGAGATATTGCTGATGTGAGATGGATCTTGACTGAAAGTAAAGATGACCAGAAAGATGTTAACTTGTGTTTTATTGACTATGCAAAAGTGTTTGACTGTGTGGATCTTTATGCATTATGGATAACATTGAGAAGAATGGCAATTACAGAACACTTAATCATGCTCATGAGCAACCTGTACAGAGACCAGAATGCCGTCTTTGGAATAGAACAAGAGGATACTGTACGGTTTAAAATCAGGAAGAGAGTGTGTCAGAGTTGTACCCTTTCAGCATACTTATTCAATCTGTATACTGAGCAAATGATCTGAGAAGATGGACTATATGAAGAAGAATGTGACATCAGGACTAGAAGAAGACTCATTAACAACCTGCAATATGCAGAAAACACAACTTTCCTTGCTGAAAGTGAAGATGACTTGAAGCACTTAATGATGAAGATTAAAAACTACAGATTGCAGTATGGATTACACCTTGACATAAAGAAAATTAAAATCTTCCCAAGTGGATCAATACATATCATCACAATAAGTGGAGGAAAGATTGAAGTTGTCAAAGATTTCAGATTACTTGGTTCCACAATCAACACCAATGAAAGCAGCAATCAAGAAATCAGATGACGTATTGTGCACAGGGCAAATCTGCTGCAAAAGACCTCTTTAAAGTGCTGAAGTGCAAAGATGTCTCTTTGAAGACTAATATGCCCCTAACCCAAGCCATGATATTTTCAATCACCTCATGTACATGTGAAGACTGTACAGTTAGTGTGGAAGACTGAAAATGAGTTGATGCTTTTGAGTTGTGATGTTGGTGAAGAATAGTGAAAGTACTACAGACTGCCAGAAGAACTAACAAATCTGTCCTAGATAAAGTGCAGCTGGAATGCTCTTGGAAGAAAGATTTTGTCTCACCTACTTTGGTCATGTTGTTAGAAGGGACCATTCCCTAGAGAAGGATATCATGCTTGGTAAAGTGGAGGGTCAGTGAAAACGTGTAAGACCCTTGATGAGATGGATTGACACAATGTCTGCAACGATGGGCTCAGGGATAGCAAGAATTGTGAGGCTGGTAAAGGACCATGCAGTGTTTCATCCTGTTATACATAGCATTACTAAGGAGCTGGAGCTGACTCAATGGCACCCAATAACAACAACAATAGAGAGAAGAGGAGCTGAGAAATGAGTCTTAATCTTGGTGAATTCCCTGAAACTAAAATTAAAACACCAAATTCAGTGCCATCAAGTTGATTCTGGCTCATAGTGACCCCATAGGAGAGAGTAGAACTGCCCAATAAAGTTTCCAAGGCTATATCTTTATGGAAGTAGACTGCCTAACTTTCTTATGTGGAGCAGCTGGTGTGTTTGAACCACTGACCTTTGGATTAGCAGCCAGATGCTTTAACCACTGTGCCACCAGAACTCCTCTAAATGTACCTATACCAAAAGTCATGGACCCCTGGATCTTTTTATCATGTGAACCAACCAGTTAGTCATTTTTGCTTTTTCATTAGTTTGAATTGGGTTCCATTCTCCTGCAGTAGAAAGATTTCTGAATTATGCATACTAAAAGCCTATTAAGTTTTCTCTTTAGCTGATTTTCCCTGCCTTGTTTCTCAGTTGTTATTGAGAATTCAGCATAGAATGCTTTGACTAGGTTTTTTTTTTTTTTTTTTTTTTCCCCCAAACTTGCATCCAATAAAGCCCTCTTCAAAATGACTTTCACCCCTTAGGAAAGTAAAATGGAGAGAAGAAAATGCTCTGAGTGCACAAAAATATTTGCTTACTTTTCAATTAGCTTAAGGCTAATTTACCTTTTATCTTATGTAATACAAGAACTCTGCTGGTGCTGTGGGTTAAGCCTTGGGCTGCTAACCAAAGGATCAGCGTTTTATAAAGATGTTCAGCCTTGGAAACCCTATGGGGCAGTTCTACTCTGTCCTGTAGGGTCATTATGAATCAGAATAGACTCAATCACAGTGGCTTTGGGTTTGATTTTTCCTTATATACATAAGGTAAGAAAAGTTGTTTGGAGGTATTTTGTAAGAGTCTTGACATGTATATCTCACAATAGCCTATAACATTTGCCTCTTTTACTGTTTTTGCAATGTAATCACCTGTTATCTATCACTATATATATCATATGTATGTGTGAATGTATATTTATGTATGCACCTCCAAAGCATTGCTATCGACTCAATTCCTACTACCAGAGATATGTGTTACTGAGTAGAGCTACTCCATAAAGCTTTTTTTTTTTTTTTTTGGCTATAATATCTGCAGAAGCAGATCACCCACCTTTATTCTGTGGTATCACTGGGCATATTCAAACCACCAATATTTCAGTTAGTAGTCAAGTGCATACAGATATGCCTTTCTTAATGTCTGTTCAGGTAATGTCAGACTATATATATATATATATTCATGGTCCCATAAGGTTATAATCCAAACCAAACCAAACTCACTGACATTGAGTCACTTTTGACTCACAGCAACCCTTATTGGATTTCCAAGGCTGTAAATCTTTGTGGAAGCAGACTGCTTCATCTTTTTTCTATGGAGCAGCTGGTGGGTTAAAGCATGCACCTTTTGGTTAACAGACAAATGCTTTGACCACTATACTCCCAGAGCTCCTTTATAAGGATATATATAATAGAGTTCAGAAATCTAGTTCAGAAATAGAGTTCTCTCTAGTTCAGAGAATGCAGGTATACTTTGCAAAGTAGTGAAAAGCTGATCTCTCACTGGCTTTCTGGGTTTTCCAATTGCCCCAGCCTTAGAATGGCATGGGGACAGGGTCTCAGCACCCATCTGTGGCTACCTGTCTCACAGAGATTAGCTCAGGCAGGGGCCATGCAGACAACACCAGAGCTGCCCAGGAGGAGGCCTTGCTGAGACCATTGTCCCACTAGGCCTGTACCCTATGTGCATGATGGCGTGTGTCTGAGAGTGTGGGTCTTCCTGCAGTGGCAGCCACAGTGTGTTCCAGGCTGTGGCACTGGTTGGAGGAAGGGCAAGAAAGGTGGCTGGATGGCTGGTGAATGTGCACTGCAGTGAGCAGGTAGGTGCTGGGCATAGCTCTCGAAGACAGGCAGTGGCCATGCAGGACTATAGGCACTGGAACAAAGGGACTACCACCCCTTATCTTGGCAGTGGTGATGTGGGTCCTGAGCTGGACTGATGACTGTCCTGTGTATTTCTCTCCTTCATATAATAAGGTGTTTGCACAATGTCCACATCACATAACATGTTATTTTACAGAATGTATTGAGGACATTAAGTGACACAAACTTGTGTGTATATGTATGTGTGTGTGTGTGTGTGTGTGTTTAAATCTCATTAAAAGCCAATAATTTGTCATATCAAAGCATTATGCATGTAATCATTGATTTTGTTTCTCTTTTTTAATTGCTGAGCTTGATTAGCTTTAAATGAACCTTATGGAAATGATAATTTCTAAACAGAAGTGTGAGAAAGTCTATTTGACCTTCAACTGAAACATTATTCAATATTTTGTAAATTTCCATTGTAAACAATATAATGAAATCATAACATAGAAATAAGATAAAAACTAAATGAAAGGATGAGTAGATCAGATATCCAAGTAGATAAAAGAAAAGCTTAGGTAAAAACCTTATTAAAGAGAATTAGTGTACCTCAGCACAAATGAGAATGCTTGAGTTCTTGTTGGGTCTTTCTGGTTTTGATCTAAATCAATTGTACTTATCTGTTAAACTGCTATTATGCCTTTCTTTCAAATAATATTCTCCAAAGCAAGAATGTACTGGAAACAGATATTTTCTCTAACACGTTTAGCATGCTCTCTCCTCCCACAAATCTAAAATAGCTTTTATAGAAGTGCGTAATTACACTGAGACCGAAGAGTATAGCAGTTAGCAACAGGGCCTCTGGAGCCAGTCCTGAGTTTTACCAGTTGCATCAACTTCAGCAAGTTCTCAATTTAGCAAAGCTTTGGAAACCTCATCTGCCAGCTGGCATAATAATAGTTCATTACATGAAATAATACAAGTAAAGTGTTTAATGCAATACATAACTTATTCTATTCAGTAAATTGGACATGTTAACAAGTCAAATAAATTTTTTAAATACTAGCTAACCAAGTTAACCAGGTTTCTATATTGCATGATTTCTCAGAACTTTTAATATACTCATGAGCACTGTGAGTTTCTATGGAAGGGACTGGATTATGTACTATTTTTGAAGTTTATTTTATTCCATTTTATCATAGAAGTATCATATCATGGAACAATATAGTTTCATGCAAGTCAGTTAGGGTAAAACTCCATAAGCAAATATTCCTAAATGAAACTATGAAAAGTATAAAAAATAGAGAAAGGAAAAGGGAGAACAGGGAAGACAAGGTGAAACTGAGAAACAATGTTAAATGAATAGCTTAGAGCAAACAGATTTCCTGGTAAACTTTTGTTCCATTCTAACATACTGATTGTTTTTTTCCATAGGTCACTGAAATATTTTGAAAATTTTAAGGGTCATCATAAAATTTCAGTTATACTCATAGGTACTCTCTGTTGGAATTATAAGTAAATGATTGATAGTTAAGTTCACATCTACTTGGCTGAACCAGGATTCTCAGTGGTTTGGCTGTTATGATGTAGTTATACCCCATGATGAAATTTGATATAATGTAATCACCTCCATGATGACATCTATTACCAGTAACCAATTATTTGAAAGGGAATCTCCTCGCTGGTGTGAATGCTTTCAGTACTTATGGATGTTCTGGCAAAGCTCTTTGGCTTTTTGCTCTATCTATATCTTGCATCTGTCTCCTCATCATCTGACCTCTGATTTTTTGGACTTAAATTAATTGCCGCATTGCCTACCAATCTTTGGATTGTTGCCTTCATCACCTCTGAGCCAGAAGTCTGTCATATTACCTAATCTTGGGTTTGTTAGCCTTCCCAGCTGTAGTTTGCTGTACTACCTGCCAATCTCAGGCTCTTAAACTCTTGCAGCTACATGAGTCAGAGAAGATGTCTGAACCACACATTTGGGACTTTCCACCCCCTATAACCACATGAGCAATTTCTTTGAGATAAATCTCTCTCTCTCTCTTTCTCTTTCTCTCTTTATATATATATCAAAAAAAAAAAAAAAAAACCTCACTGCTCTTGAGTTGGATCCAACTCATAGTGACCCCTCCTTGGGTTTCTGAGGTGGTATCTATACGGAAGTAGATTGCCCCATCTTCCTTCTAAGGAATGGCTGGGGGGTTTGAACAGTCAGCCTTCTGATTAGTAGTCAAATGCCTTAGGCACTATGCCACCAGAGCTCCTGGTTTTGCTTCTCTAGAGAATCAGGCTAAGACAACAACTAATTGTCCAAATGTCAAAATTGGAAAATTCCCTTGTGGGCAGCAAGTTTTTAATAGTTTGATTCAATGCAATTCTTAAATTTTTTTCAGTCATCTTTGTTTCACTTGTATCCTCCTAATCGTTCTTATAAGTTTTCAATTTGTGTACAATTTAGTATTCTGTAAGATACCAGTGCTCAAAGAAAAGGAATGCTGTCCTTAGTGCATATGTATACGTGTGTGTGTGTGTGTGTGTGTGTGTATTTATAGAATAAGATGGGAACTATTTTACTGAAATAAAATGTTGGCTAAAAAACATGCCAATGAAATTTTTAAATTATTATTAGCTATATGATTTTGATAATACTAACTGTACCCTTTATTTTCTATGATTCACACATTTTATAAAGCATTATCGAAGGGCAAGACTGTAACAGGATAGGGGCTACTGAGTTGCCATTTAGCAATACCATAACAAAGGAAATTAATGGAAATGTAAAAGTGATCATTTTTATGAACCACATTATTTGAGATCAAATTATATTGTCAGGGTTTTTAAAACTAGAATTACATTAAAATATTTTCTATAGCTCCTTTTCACCTCTTTTACTATTTAGCTGAGATAAGCAAGGACTATACAATTCCACTATTTAGCAAAAGTTTAAGAAGCACCAACTGAAGGCAAAGTATGGTTCTAGGACTTGTGAGTGATATCTCGATCTAAAAGATTCAAAGAAGATAAAAAAAAAAAAAAAAACCTCACTGCCATCAAGTCGGGTCCGACTCACAGCGACTCTTCCTTGGGTTTCTGAGGGGTTATCTCTACGGAAGTAGATTGCCCAACCTTCCTTCAGAGGAGTGGCTGGTGGGTTTGAACTGCTAGCCTTTTGGTCATCAGTCAAATTGCTTAGGCACTAGGCCACCTGAGGTCCCTTAAAAAAGATAAGAAAACTATAAAATAACTATTCTAAAAATAAGAATTGTGATAGCACATAAGAACGGTGTTTGTGTGATATTTCAAAAAACAAAAGATCCATTATATAGATAAGTCAGAAGATGTGATCTTCAATGGGTATTTGGAGAATTCACAAGGTCCTGATGATAGAGACAGTAGAGACTTCACCACACAGAAGAATTATTGAATATGTCAAAGTACACTAAGTGTTAATGTGCACTAAAGGGAGAGTGACACAAATGTTTAACTGCTAAGCTATTAACCAAAAAGCTGGTTGTTCAAATTCACCTATAGGAACTGAATCTCAGAAGAAAGTCCTGGCAATCTACTTCTGAAAGATCATGCCATTGAAAACTCAATGGAATGCAATTCTACCCTGAAACATATGTGGTTGCCATGAGTTAGAATGACTCAACAGTAACTGGTTTACTTTTAAGACTTCATTAAAATGATGTTTTAGAAATACTGAAAAACTATAAAGTCATATGTATATTATATCATAAACCCAGCATTGGCGACACCAAAGAAGAGCTGATGGCATTTTGGATCCTCATGATCTCCATAAATTATGCTTAAGGCCATCCCGATAAATACACATGATAAATTAAGAATCAGTGTGCTTGTTATGCCTACATAGCATTAAGGTAAATGTTCTTGTCCCACCTTTTAACCTCATTTCCAGATCTTTCTATGTAGAAATTTTGAAATCATTACTGAGCGCAAGACTGAACTTAAATGAAGGGAAACATGAGATTAACCTGTAGAAAACATTGATATAATTTGGAAATACCCAAGCCTAGTCAAGATTTCTAGGGTACATAGAAAGAAAACAACCATGAGCCTTGAATTTTTTGGATTGCATTCTGGAGATGCAGGGAATCCCCACTTAGATATTCAAGTGAGGCCCAGTGCCTGCATCGTCTGTGCTCCCCGGGTACGTGACTATACCTTCGGTTGAGTACATATCAGACCATGTGGTCTGGTATTTTATTTAACTTGAAAATAAAAATTCCTTAAAAGCAGAGATTATTTTATGTCTAGGCAGAAGGGAGTTTATGTGTGTATGAAATGGTAATATTTAACATTTTCTGATCTCTTACTATACTATACGTGAAAAACTTACTATACTAAGTATTTTTTCTGCTTTACATTATTTAACTCTTAACAACATTACAAAATAAGTGCTTTTGTTATCCCCAGGTCACAGAAACTATTGATGATAAGCCAGTAATAATTTGTTCTCCTTTGTGACTCATTATAACACGATCACATGTGTCAGACTAAAACTGTGCTCCATATGGTTTTTAATGGCTGATTTTTTTGAACTAGATCCCAGGCCTTTCTTCCAACATAGTTTTGGGTAGACTCGAACTTCTAATCTCTTAGTTAGCAACTGAGAGCATTATTGTTCATTCCACCCAGGGACTCCTTAGTAGTAGAACTGGGACTCAAATTCATGATGCTGACTCCAGAATCCTGGATCAGAAATGTTTTCACCACCCTCTTTCACAGACCACTAGACTCTCGAGTACTTCCAGTAATGGAAAGAAACACATTGTTAGACAGTTGGACTGACATGTGCTTCCTTGTACTACTTACTGATGGTCGGTCATCTTTCAACCCTATGGAAAAAAAGAAATAGCTCTATTCCACAACACAACCCTACCAAAACTATTTTTACATGAGTTTTCTTTTCTTCTGAATAAGCATTCTTGGTTTCGTCAATGTTTTTTTATGTATCATTTCTAAGAATATAGTGTTTACTGTCATCTTCTTTTTTAAAAAAAATGAGGCCATTCACTTGTTCAGGAATACATAGTTGGATTCATAGATTTTCCCAAATGCAAACCCATCAATCTATATTTTTAGTTTCATTGCCTCCTACTGTGTCTAAGCTTACAATAATTTACAAATTTAATTCCTTTAAAATGAATGCAATAATTCTTAGCTTAAAGATTTTTTGTGAAGAACAAATGACACAATTGACTTGAATAAATTCTGGATTATAATACATTAAAACACTGCATTATGAATACTTCTTAAGCTTTATTTATGCCATGAAATCATCTTTGATTTATTCTATGGCTGTTAAGTTTCTTAGTATGCTCTTTACAATTTTCCACTTTTTTTCAAGAGTATTATTTTCCAAGACTGTTTCAACTGCTTCTTTCCAAGAACAAATAAGTTATTAAGGGCAGGACAAATTTGATGCATTTCTTTTATATGTCTAGCCAACTTAAGTACCAAAACCATAGCTCAAAGCATAATCAAGTACCAAGTACACAAGAGAGGAAAAAATATGTTAAGGCTTCAGAATCTGAGTGCTGAGTATGACAATTATTTCTCTCACAATAGAATTTCAACTGGATTTTATAAGCACTTATTTCTCATTACTGAAATAGTAAGAACTCAAGTATTTCATAGACTAATGTCTACTTAAACCCAGGTAGACATGGTTTATTTTGCAAAGAGTCTTTATTACTGTGTTGTTGTTGTTATGTGCCATCGAGTTGGACCCGATTCATAGCGACCCCTCCTTGAGTTTCCGAGACAGCATCCCTACGGAAGTAGATTGCCCAGCCTTCTTTTATTACTATAGTATGTATTAGATTTCTATCTTTCTTTTTTTTTTTTTTAACCAAAGAGAATTTAGTTAAGATGTATTTGGTACTTCATGGCAATTGAAATGAATAGAGAACTTATGAGTGCATACCTTATGATAAATACATGGCCAGATTTGTCTTCTGTATTCAAGTCTATTGTATGCTCTGCTAATACGATATTACTTTCAACAGAAGTATCTGTCATGCTATAAATCTAATATGGTCCATTGCTTTAGCAGGGTTTGACAACCCTTGATATTTCTCTTGGAAATTCTCCATGACACTGAATTAAGAAAAATGGCATTTCTCAGATAAAGCAGTTTTTACTACCCTATGTTTTATTTCTCATGGAATTAAAGCTCACTTGAACAATTTGCTACTCAAAAAGAATATTCACTCAGCTATGAAAAAAAAAATCTATAAGATAATTCACCCTAAAAATGTAAAGGAAGTTTTCATGATCAATATTAACTTAAAATCTCTGTAAGCATTATCAAGCAAATCTATCTCAGATCACTTTCTGTTCATTAAGATAGAGGGGAATATAACATTTAAAGTAATGGCAGGTTTCAACTCCTCTTACATATTTATTCATGACTAGCTCGACAGCAGTGAGTTGGTTTTTTTTTTTTTTGGAAGAATGGCGTTAATTATGGATCACTGGAAACACATTGCTGTAAAGAAGATAAACTTGAGAACAATCAATGTTGTTCTATAACAACATTTCTAGTGACTATAAAAAAACCATAATTTAGTTTTTTCTTTTACATATTAATTCTTGCAGGATAAATTTTATTCTCAGGAAAAAGTAATTTTTGTATTAAAATATTTAAAAATCTTTTTTTTCCTTGACCATTTTCTAAAGAAAAATCTAAATTGTAGAAATCATGTGGAATTTTTCCCATCTGATGGTCAGTGATATAAATGTTTCCTCAAAAAGATTCTGCAGTTGTGATCTTTTTCTTAAATTTTATCAAAGAGGAGGCACAGCAACTAGCCTTCCAGCCTGTAAAGAAATAGTCAATGCTGACAAGCTTGTTAATAATTCAAAAGTTCTTATACTGGATTGTGTCTATCCCTAAGCTTTAGCTTTATAGAAATGCTCAAATATATTACCAATTCTTTACAGTTTTATCATATTTTGTGTTCTCTCTTAAGATGCAACAGTCTACTTTTGAAACTCATACAAAATAATTCTGCAGAAGTATGTCTGCTAATTTCACTTCACTACTGCTTGGTAATTTTTCATGGTGACCACAAACAATCAAGTCAGAAAGAATGAGGTAAAGCTTGTTGCCAAAAAAAAAAAAAAAGACATAGAGAGAGAGGATATATTTTTAATCATTTTCCTTTGAGGAAAACTATTCATATGGTTTATTCATTCATGTTGTTTATTTCCTGACTATACCATAGTTTTTCTCTGTAATTTTGACCAAACTATTTAACCTCTTAATCTAATTTTCCCTCATTTTTATTTGGGATGAAGCCAAAACATAGGCAGAAAAAAGGAGAAATTGTTAAGAAAAAGTAATGTTGTTGTTGCAGCAATTAATTGTAAGTTAATAGTGTAAGGTTCCAGGTTTGGTCTTATTCATGGGAATTATCAAAACAGAAACTTCCTTATCTACAAAATGAAATTTAATAGTAATACATTCACAGATTTTATGAGCATTAACTTACATATGAATGGTAAAGGGAGTCGCAGAATTTATGCTGTCAATATTTTGTCTTTGTTCCCTTTTAGTTTTTCTAAATTTTACCACTGAACAATGCTGTTTACAAGTGAAATTTTTATCCTAACTCAAAGATGATAGTGACTTAAAGGTTAAGATTACTCTTATTTCTTATTTCTATGCAGAAAACTTAAATGTCAGAAAAATTGGTCTAGTGTGTTTTTAAAAACAATATTGATTAAAAGCATAGTTTTTTCATTTTTTTTTTTTTTAGTCAGTTAAAGTAGGTCTGAAACAAATAGTCTGCATAACACAGAAAACATTTTATTTCAGAAGTCATTTCAGGGATTTTTGATTAAGTGAAAAAACCTAGAAATGTGTGCCAGGAGCTGGGGAAGAATATCAATACACAAGAATCAAAGGTCTTGAACCTAGTGTGAGAAAGAATATTAGAAATTCCATTGAATAATTACAAATCTAAAATATTTCAGAGTACCAGATCGGCTTCTTCAAATTAAACCAAAAAACAAAACAGACTGGTTGCGGTTGAGTTAATTCTGACTCACAGTGATCATATAGGCCAGAGTACAACTGCTCCATAGAGTTTCCAAAACTTTAATCTTTACATGAGCACACTGTCATATCTCTCTCCAGTGGAGTAGCTGGTGGGTTCGAACCACTGACCTTTTGGTTAGTAGCTGAGTAATTAACCATTGTGCCACCAGGGCTCTTTTATTCAACTTAGACGTCATTTATTATTATTTTAAAAATATACGTATCTTTTTAAACGATGCAATTTTTGTCTTCAGTTTCTTTGCTAAAACATAAAGAAATGGTCACTTAAAAGATAAAGGAGTATATATTGACATCAACCAGCCACAAGAGGGAAGTCTTGGCTATATTAGAAGTAGTAGATAAATAGGGAGGGGTCCATTTTTTGCAGAAAAACAAACAAACAAAAATCTAACAGACAGAAATGGAAGAAAAAAATAGTTTTACTAGCTTTATTTTTTTTGTGTGTATCTGTGTATACAAACAGCCTGCTGCTGTAGCTACTAGAGACTATGGTTTGCAGCTCTAACCCATTATCAGACTTTTTAAAACTCCAGAATGATACTTTCCCCACACAATATGTTTTTCTTAAAACATAAACCATTTGTTTTCTGGGAAATTAAATATAAATTGATTTTTGAACTATATGTACTATTACTCATACATCTATATTTTATGCACACAATAAAATTCCTGAGAATAATTATTACCTAGATTCTCTGAGCTATACACAGTGTGATATCCATTAATTCTCTGTGTTATTTATTGGAATGATTTCTGACTACATTTTATCCTACTTGAGAATCATACTTCTATAATTATAGGATTTAGAATCTCAGATATGCATTAGCCAAGAAATAAATGAAAAGATAAAGCACTTATTAATAAGATCAGCTATTAAGCTATTTTGGAATTCATAGTGAAGAGTGCCTTGAAATGGATATTGGGCCCTGGAATGGCATATTTTAATTGGAAAGGTATTTGGTTGGGAGGTTTTATTTGTATTCACTATTTAGATCATTTTTGTTTGGATTCAATTTCACTCATCAAATAATCAGCTGTACATGCTATATTTAGACAATGAAATCATCATATATTCAAATGAATACAATGCTCTTGTGATCTGTGGTGTAGCATGTAGTCCATAATTCCTAAATTCTGACTTTGGTTTTCAAGAACTTTACTGATGTCATACATAATAAATATTAAATATTTCTTAATGTCACAGCATATTCTCATTTTTATTACCCTAGAATATATGCAATTTTGTGCTTCAACTTCTTTATTGGAAAAAAGATGGTAAAATACTGTGAAAATGTGAAGTAATTCCATTCATATAAATGAAAATAATATTTTAAAGGCATATAGTGAGTATACAGCACTATATTTTATTTGTTCCTTTTCATATTCATCATTATACTTGTTTAAGTGTGAAAACTTTGAAGATGTATATTCTTAGAGCTTATAAAGAGTTTATTATCAATTATTTTCTTTATCTATTTAGGGAGAATTGGTCTTTAGTCTAACTTGCATTAATTTGTTCAAGTTAAATCCTTGGAAGGATGGTTGGGCAATCTACTTCTGTAAAGATACTGCCTTGGAGACCCAAGGAGGGGCTATGAGTCTAATTGACTCCATGACAGTGAGCTTTTTTTTTTTTAATCCAAAGTAATAAATTATATACTCTTGGTTGCATTTAAAGTGATACATAAGTGCATCTCTGTGCTCTAAACTGAAAATTATTATATCTTATTTAAATATTTATAATATATATTTTTTAACATAATAATAATGTATAGAACATTGAGCTAATCCTACATTAAATGAGTTCTTTTCTGGCTAAAATCTTATTTAATGTTGATAATAGTTTGTTTTTTTTGTCATGTGAAAAGTTTAATGAATTGTGAACTATATGTTATTGGCATGAAACTCACCAGTTCCCTGTTGGAATGGAGCCTGTTCAGTTGTCAGACTTTATTTATTTATTTATTTGAGTGTACAATTAGCAATCGCTCATGTTCTGAAGGATTTTAGTGGCAGGATAGACAGAATCTGTTTTGTTTTCCTTCTATTAGGATGGATGACTTACAAATAGTCCCACTGTGATTAGGCATTTATTTTACAGAGAAAAATCTATATGGGGATCATTCTTAACATGTCTCTGAAGTTCATTTTCATCATCAATCAAAAAATATAGAGGTAAAGAAAGAACATTCAGAGAAGACAAAGATTGTGTAAACATAGTCATAATGGGACTGGCAGAGAGAAATACCTATATAAAAGATGTGTTTTATTTTAAACAGTGTGTGGGACCAGGTAGACATCCACAGATGGCAGTATTACCTTTTTTTTTTTAAGCTGTCCTGATTAAAGTCAAACTGTAATGCTAGCGTGGGAAGCAGCATTAATAAAAAATAGATTTTAGTCATACTACTGATCTGGAAGTTAAGGTTGGCAGAGTTTGGCAACTGGGCCATGGTTACATGGAGAATAAGTGAATAGAATAAAAGTTGTTTAATTCTCAAATCACTATCCTGATTATTAGGGATAGAAAAGAAAACCAGGTGTTGTCTAGTCAATCAGGACTCATGGCAACCCCATGTGTGTCAGAGCAGAATTGTGCTCCCTAGAGTTTTTGATGGCTGATTTTTTGAACGTAAATTGCCAGACCTTTCTTCTGAGGCACATTTGGGTGGACACAAGTCTCCAACACTTCACTTACCAGCTAAGCATGTTAACTCTTTGCACCACCTGGGGAATTGTCTTATTTTCTTTTTATTGTCTGGACATTTCACATGACTGTGCAGTGCCGAAGGCATTTGACTGCTAACCAGAAGGTTGGTGGTTCAAACTCACCAGCCACTCCATGGAAGGCAGAGCAGGCAATCTACTTCCATAAGTGTTTACCACCTCAGTAATCCAATAGGGGTCACTATAAGTTGGAATCAACTCAATGGCAATGAAGTTGCTTTTGCTTTTTTCAGTGCATTTTTTGAGTAACTTTATTAAAATACTATTGTGAGAGAAATGTGTCTTTCATTAGTAAACAAAAATCAGAGCTTCTTTCTTGAATTTCATGATGTATATTTTAATATTGCCTACTAGGCATTTTAACCATTCTTATTATAAGGCAAATTATTATTGTGACTTTAAGTGACAACTAATGGTTATGCTGCTACAAACATATTTGGTGTAGTATGGGACAAATTCTTTTGATTAGTTTACTTTCTTCCCAAAAGTATCAATTGTCATTGCATTTCTTAAGTGCCTTTGAGTCAGTTCTGACTCACAGTGACCCTATGCACAACAGAAGGAAATATTACCTGGTCTTGTGCTATCCTCAGAAGTATCACTGGTGGTCACTAATCACCTTTCCTAACTTTCCTAGAAAAAAAAATTACATCATCTTCAATAAAAAGGTCATTAACTTATAAAAACAGTATTTGCATTTAAAAATCAAACTGCAGCTCCACATGCGTACATGAACAATTTTCTTTTTTTTTTGGGGGGGGGAGGAGGTTAAAATAGCTCAAACCATACCATTCTTTCCATTTTACAAGTTATCATATATGCTTAATAAACTAGTGTACTAGAAATAACATTAAGATAACCAAAAACCCAAACCCACTGCCATGGAGTTGATTCTGACTAGAAAACTTTAGGACAGAGTAGAACTGCCCCATAAGTTTTCCAAGGAGGTAAATCTTTATGAAAGCAGAGTGCTTTATCTTTCTCCCATGGAGCAGCTGGTAGTTCAAACTATCAATCAACCTTTCAGTTAGCAGCCCAACACTGTAAGACAGTGCCACTAGAGCACCTTACCATTAAGGTATTGTTGTTGTTAGGTACCACTGAGTTGGCTCTGACTCATAGCAACACTATGCAAAACGAAATGAAATACTGCCTAGGCCTGCGTCAGCCTCACAATCTTTGTTATACTTGAGTCCAACTTTGCAGCTACTGTGCCAATCCATCTTGTTGAGGGTCTTCCCCTTTTTCACTGACCCCTACTTTGCCAAGTAAGATATCCTTCTCCAGGGAATGGTCCCTTCTGACAACATGACCAAAGTAGGTGAGATGAAGTCTGGCCATTCTCTCTTCCAAGGAGCATTCTGGCTGGACTTCTTCCAGGATAGATTTGTTACTTCTTCTGGCAGTCCATTATTACAATGAAACATGTAAAGACCTGGAGTTAGAAAACCAAAAAGGAAGAACACTCTCAGCATTTCACAAGCTGAAAGAAGTGAGGAAAAAAATCTGAGCTTCGAATTTCAGTATTGAAAGATTCCATGGGCATATGTTGAATGATACAAGAAACATCAAAAGAAAATAGATGGAACACACAGAGTCACTGTAACAAAAATAGTTGGTAGATGATCATCCATTTCAGGAGGTGGCATATGATCAAGAACCAGTGGTATTGAAGGAAGAAGTTGAAGCTGCACTGAAGGAATTGGTGAAAAAGAAGCCTCTGGAAGTTGATGGAATACCCATTGAGATATTTCAACAAACGGATGCCACCCTGGGGGCACTTACTCATTTATGCCAAGAGATTTGGAAGACAGCTACCTGGCCAACTGACTGGAAGATATTCTTAATTGTACCCATTCCAAAGAAAAGTGATCCCACGGAATGTAGAAATTATCGAACAATATCATTGACATCACACATGAATAAAATCTTACTGAAGATAATTAAAAAATGGTTTCAGCAGTATATTGACAGAGAACTTCCAGAAATGTAAGCTGGATTCAGAAGGGGGAGTGGTGAGAGGAATATGATACCTGATGTCAGATGGATCTTGGCTGAAAGCAAAGAATAACAGATAGATGCTTAGTTGTGTTTTATTGAACTATACAAAGGCATGCAATTGTGTAGATCATAACAAATTGTGGATAACATTGAGAAGAATGGGAATTCCAGAACACTTAATTGTACTCATGAGGAACCTGTACACAGACCAGGAGGCTGGTTCAAACAGAACAAAGGGATACTGAATGGTTTAAAATCAGGAAGGGAGTGTGTCAGGGTTGTTTTCTTTCACCATACTTGTTCAATCTGTATGCTGAGCAAATAATCTGAGAAGCTGGACTACATGAAGAAAAACACAGCATCAGGATAGGAAGAAGGCTCATTAACAACCTGAGATACACAGACAACACAATTTTTCTTGCTGAAAGTGAGGATGATTTGGAGCACTTACTGATGAAGGTTAAAGACTACAGTCTGAAGTATGGATTACACCTCAAGATAAAGAAAACAAGAATCTTCACAACTGGACCAATAAGCAACATCACAATAGATGGAGAAAAGATTGAAGTTGTCAAAGACTTCATATTAATTGGTTCTACAATCAACACCAATGGAAGCAAGAGTCAAGACATCAAAAGACATATTGCATTGGGCAAATCTATTGCAAAATGCCTCTTTCAAATGCTGAAGAGCAAAGATGTCTCTTTGAAGACTAAGATGCGCCTAACTCAAACTATGGTATTTTTAGTCACCTCATATGCATGTGAGATCTGGGCAATGAATAAGGAAGACTGAAGAAGAGTTTATGCTTTTGAGTTGTGGTGTTGGAGAAGAATGATGAAAGTATTGTGAACTGCTAAAGATCTAACAGGTCTGTTCTGGAAGAAGTGCAGCTGAAATGTTCCTTGGAAGTGAGAATGGCCAGACTTCTCCCCTAGTTTGGTCATGTTGTCAGAAGTGACCATTCTCTGAAGAAGGATGTCATGTGTTGTAAAGTGGAGGGTCAACAAAAGAGAGGAAGTCCCTCAACAAGATGGATTGACACAGTGACTGCAATGATGGGCTCAGGTATTGTAGGGATCATGACACTGGCACAGAACCGGACAGTGTTTCATTCTATTGTATATAAGGTGGCTATGAGTCAGAGACAACTTGATGGCACATAACAACAACAGCAACTGGCAGTCTATGGTTCTTTCAGTATTCTTCACCAACACTACAACTCAAAAGCATCAACTCTTCTGTCTTCTTTACTCATTGTACAGCTTTCGCCTACATATAAGGTTATAGAAAATACCATGGCTTGGATTTGGTGCACCTTAGTCTTCAAAGAGAGCTTTCTTCTCTTCAGCATTTTAAAGAGCTCTTTTTCAAGAGATTTTCCCAGTGCAATATGTTGTCTGACTTCTTGATTGCTACTTCCATTTGTGTTAATTGTAGAACCAAGTAACATGAAGTCTTTGACAACTTCAAACTTTTCTCCATTAATTGTGATGATGCCCATTTGTCCAGTTGTGAGGATTTTCATCTTCTTTATGTTGAGGTGTAACCCATACTGCAGACTGTAGTCTATAATCTTTGTCAGTAGGTGAAGTCATTTGTACTTTCAGCAAGGAGGGTTGTGTCGTCTGCATAGCACAGGTTTTTAATGAGTCTTCCTCAAATTCTGATACTATGATCTTCATATAATCCAGCTTCTTGGATTATTTGCTCAGCATACAGATTAAATAAGTATAAGTATAAAATCCTTACACCTCCATTCCTGATTTAAAACTATGCAGTATCCCCTTGCTCTGTTTCAAAAACAACTTCCTGGTCTATGTATATACAGGTTCCTCATGAGCACAATTAAGTGTTCTGGAATTCCCATTTTTCTCAATGTTAACCATAATTTGTTATGATCCACCCAGTCAAATGCTGTTGCATAGTTAATAAAGCACAAGTAAACATCTTTCTTTCTTTTATTCTTTGCTTTCAGCCAAGATCCATCTGACATCAGCAATGATATCCCTTATTGTTTTTTTCCTGAAATTTTATATTACTTTCTCCATTAATTTCCCCAATACATGAGGATTACTTTAATGTTTGATGATGTCATTATGAGTTGGAATCAACTTGATGCCAGTGGACTTTTCTTTCTTTCTTTCTTTCTTTTTTTTTTTTTTTGGCCCTTTACAGGACTTGACATCCTGACAGGGTTGTGAAGTGTCATTTCTAGGCAATACAATGAAGAAAGGGAAATGTATTGGTTTGAGGTTCTTCCTTCCATTACCTCCTTAAGTTTTATGAGATATATATTGTCACCATTCAATTACAATTGAGAAGTCAACCAAAATAAAGAGAAATTTTGCTTAATTATTTTTATTTTTTATTTTTTTTTAGCTATGAGCCTCTGAAAACTTTTTGTGGTTTAGGTAGTCTGTCCTTGTATACATCTGGCTTGGATACAACACATTAACTGGAGATGATCTTGCTCTCCCTCATTTCTGACAACTACTGTTCCAAAATATGGTTTTAGTTCACCAGTCAAATTCTCTTGCCTACAACTTAAATTAGCTAGAGTTGTTTCTGTTATTTGATACTGTGAATTCTGACTGAGCTTTATACTTGGAGATCATATTCATTGATGCTCTGTATAACATCAGTTTGGGCAATGCCTGACTGCATATACATCCAATGTCCCAACCCCCCAAAAAGCTGTTATATTAAAAATTCAAGGTACATGCAATGGTTCATAATAACAAATGAGTGCTACTTTGTAATGCTCATGAAACCATTTTCATTATTACTTTAGTATTATGTTAAAACTGTTTTAATGTATCTGGAAATATTTCTTTCTTTTTTTTTTAATTCACAGAAAGATACATTATATACTGTATACTAAGACAAACATTTATACTGATGTGAGATGTAAACTGTACCTAACTGTTGCAATTTACATGAAGAGAGATTTAGGAATAAATCTTTGACTTAAAGAGAGATTTAGGAATAAAACTCATTTGTAATCTGGGGACTGCCTTATATAAAACACAGTGTTCACACAACATGCAAATCACATAACATCCTATTTCACAGAACATATCATGGATGTTAGGAGCTCTGGTAGCGTAGTGCCTAAGGCACTTGATGGCTAATCAGAATGCTGGCAGTTCAAACCCACCAGCCACTCCTTGGAAGGAAGGTTGGGCAATCTACTTCTGTAGTGATACCACCTCGGAAACCCAAGGAGGGGTTGCGATGAGTCAATCCACACTCGACGGCACATAACAACAAGAAGAACAACATCATGGATGTTAAGTGATGCATGACTGTAATTTATCATCATCTAACGTAGAATACTTCTGAGAGTGAATAGGAGCACTATTAATAATTCTACTATGACAATGGGTATAAATCAGAACTGCCTTGAGTAAACTGGAGCATATGGTCACCCTATTTAAACAGTTACCTACATGATTGGTTCACACCAGTTTAAAATATTACTCTCATTGCCAAATTTGAATTTTCACTTATGATTTTTTTTTTTTTTTTACTTGAATGACAACCAAAATTTGAGGAAATGAATTTGTAATGGTTATAGGGACAGCACTAGGGCAAAAGGAAGACTACACCACAGACACTGTCAAATCATATATAAGAGACTGCTTACCCAAATGACGCATAAGGCTTTCTGGGGTGTGGAGATTCCAAACAGTGCCCCCCCCCTTTTTTTTTCTCTCCAGAAATAATGAAGCTTAACTTGGTCTACTTGCTCTGTTTGTTACCCTGTTCCCAGGGTGACATGACAGTGTTTTTTGAAGTTTCCTTCTTCCACTTCAAAACTGATCATCCGGTGAATGGGTAATTATGAGCTCAACTAGGAACCATGCTAGGATGTGAATGTCTAATACCCACATAGTGTTTGCATCGCAACTAATGAACACTCCCTTGCCTAATATAACCCAATCTAATTACCCATAAAGCCTTGGGTAATTTTCACTTGACCCTAAACTTCATACATTTAGCTGCTTCTGCTTCTCTACCCAATACTGAATGATAACTCAACAAGAGAGTAGTGAGCATGAAGAGCAAAGGTTGTTCCCTCTGCAGTATGTCATCATGCTGCATGGTATTTTAATCAGAGAAAATCAGTTGTTTCAGTAAGATCTCATTTACTTACCTAATTATCTGTTGTGATTTGGAGAATAGCCAGCCCAAGAAAAAGTACTTCAAATAGTTTGTCTCTTTTGTTTTGTTCATCAATTCCCTTGTATAGGTTGTATCAGCATCCAATGGAATGAAGAAGAAGGATTGTGCATCCACTCTAATAACACATACTAAGTTGTCTCACTGGACTGTGAGCTCAAGGATATTATCATATTTATTTCTGTATCTCCATCTCCTATCACTATGGATGGAACATATATGTACTCAATACATGGTTATTTCTTGATGTATTCACATACTTCGCTTGAACTGGTTCCAGGTTGATGCAAGGATGATGTTTACTTGTGGTTTATTAACTATGCAATTAACTATGCATAATAATGGATAACATTGCAAAAGAAAAAAAAAAAGGGAATTCTAAAACACTTAATTGTGCCCATGCAGAATGTGTGTGTAAATTGTAAATCAAAAGGCAGTCATTCACACAGAACAAGGGATATTGCAGAGTTTTAAATTGGAAAAGGTGTGCACCAGAGTTGCATCATCATTTCACCATACTTACTCAATCTGTATGCTGAGCAAATAATCCAAGAAGCTGGACTACATGAATAAGAACACAGCATCAGAATCAGAAGAAGAATCATTAGCAAAATGCAACATGCAGATGACACAAACTTGCTTGTTGAAAATGGGGACTACTGAAGCATAGACTAATGAAGGTAAAAGACTACAGCCTTCAGTATGGGTTACAGCTGAATGTGAAGAAAATGAAAATCTTCACAATTGAGCAAATAAATAACATCATATTAATGGTGAAGAAATGAAGTTGTCAATGATTTCATTCTACTTGGATCAAACATCAATGTCAGTGGAAGCAGCAGCAAAGAAATCAAATGGCATAATACATTGGGCAAATCTACAGCAAAAGATCTCTTCAAAACAATTAAAAAACAAAGAAATGACTTTGTTGATTAAGCTGTGCCTGATTAAATCACTTTGTTGATTAAGATGTGTCTCTTCAGTTACCTCATATGAGGTGAAATTTAGAGAATAAAAAATGAAGACTGAAGGACTGGTGCATCTGAATTGTGTGTTGGGGAAAATATTGACTATACCATGTGTGGTGGTTATGTTTTGTGTCAACTTGGCTAGGCCTGGTTGAGTGGCTGGGCAGCTGGATGTAGTATGTCCCATGATGAAACTGTTAAGCAACTCCATGGTGGAATCTACTGTGAGCAGCTGAGTAGCTGCTTTAGGGAATGTGGTCTGCTTCCTGTATACAGCAGAAGCCTTGGGGAATGGTCTCTAGCTTATGGCACATTTGGACCCTGCATGTAGTCATGTTGTTGTTCAGAAGCCTGCCATGCTCTGCCAACCTTGGAACTTACAATGGATTTGAAGTAATGGCCTGCTGTGTGGGTTGGTAACATCAGGACTGTGTCTTTTTACTTGTCAACCTTGGGTTTGTCAGCCTTAGCAGCCAGTAGCTGAGTGAAGAAAAGCCTCCAGCTTCAGTGGGCCGGGATCAGGAGGCAGAGCTGCAACCCAAGAATTAGAGGCTTTCACCCAGCCCCTAGAGATTGGCACTTTGAACTTGGACTTAAAGCCTCCAAATTGTAAGAATAAGCTGCTGTTTGTTTAACCCATCCCATTTGTGGTATATTTCTGTCAGAGCAGCACTGGGTAACCAGAACACCATGGGCTACAGAAAGAAGAAATAAATCATTCTGGAATGAAGTACAGTCAGCATACTCTTTGGAAACGAGTATGACATGACTGCCTCACCTACTTTAAACATGTATCAGGAAGGGCCAATGGCTGGAGAAAAACTTCATGCTTGGGAAATAGAGTTAAAAAGGAGACCCCCAGTAAGATGAATTGACACAGTGATTGCAACAATGGGCTCAAACATAACAACAATTGTGTGGATGGTGTAGGATCAGGCAAAGTTTCATTCTGTTACAGATAATAGAGTCAGAGCTGACTTGATGGCATTTAACAACAATAACAAGGATGATAGTCAGGAGTCTGATGAAACACTTTGCAATTCTATGATTCCTACTAAGGAAGTTATTTTTAAGCGATAATTTTCTATAGAAACCTTAGCTATTATAAAAAGGCTAATTTTGAGAGCAATTTAATTAAGTAGGTATTTCAATAGAACCACAGTGCATATACTGTATTCTTTAACATTTGCTGTAATTGAGCCTTTCACTATGTCTTCAGTCACCATTCAAGCACCTTGAAAATCATTCCACAACCTCAGCCAAAATGGAAATGAAAAAGATGTACGCCAACACTGTAGTCATTCTACATTTGTAGAAGACACATGGCTTCTACAAATCTTCATACGTGATAGATTCAATAACAGGACTACTGAGGAGTTGGAGAAGGCCATTGAAACGAGAAAGAAATGCATAAAATGCACCTAGAGAAACTAACTATGTCCCTGAAAGCTCCTTGGTGATTTTTGAGATCAGTTCATACTATGAAGCCATCAGTAAGGCATTAGGACTCAAAGTTATTTTTGAAAACCAGCATACCTGAGTGAACGATCTTCATTGCTGCATTTGATGATAGATGTGAAACTTGTCTCTAAAAAAATGTCCAGACCCATGTTCATGCCCTTCCATTTTTAAACATTGTAATATTAAAAAAAAAAAAAAAAAAATCGTTGTGCCAGTTTTGGGTTTGTAATAGTGACAACCAGCTGAGATACAAGGTCTAAAATTCTTAGAACAAGGGATACAAAATCACCCAAGATGCTTCTGGAACTATATTGCTCTAAATATTGGATTCCACTTGCTACCAATTAATCCAAATTCAGATGCCCTAATCTGCCCCTTGCCATGAGTGCCAGCTAACAATAAAAACAATCTGCCCCTCTAGAACAATTATAAAATTGGTAGGTTTGGACTGTAATGTGGATCAGATGAAGAACCATCATCTAAATAGACACAGAGGGGCATCTTTACTCCATTCAATGTTGGAACTGAAGAAAAGTCTATTGAAGTATATTTAGACACTCAAAATGAAGCTCCTTGTGAAAATAGCA
The DNA here is from genome assembly GCF_000298275.1 of Orycteropus afer afer. Lineage (NCBI taxonomy): Eukaryota > Metazoa > Chordata > Mammalia > Tubulidentata > Orycteropodidae > Orycteropus > Orycteropus afer. The sequence continues at coordinate 4,437,485 of NW_006921725.1, read as the reverse complement.
TGGATGTCCATATCATTAACCATAAGTCAAAGCTGTCTTCTGTGGGAATGTGGCAGGTAGTGGGAATAGCAACCAACAATGGGAATCGTTGGCTTCTCTGGTCACCATTCCAAACCACCTAGAACAGATTTTGACTGACCCAGCACCCAGGCTGGATTGTCATCTCTCTCAGATTGCTGGACAGTTTGCTAAGCTAAAATGAAAGAACATTTGGTAAAAACCGGAGGATTTTCCCAAAGACTTAGTGTCTGATGATGTTGCCATCATCACAGGGTCTCAGGCAATCTTATGTGTATGGAGGTTGTCATGTTTACAATATGAAACTAACTGTGGTTCTAGGTATTTTTGAGGCATTTGATAAGAAAGCTATTACAGCTTCCTTAGAAAATTCTGAACACTGGATAGTTATACTAATGCTTCAGAAAGATAAGTTTTATAGATCATTTTTAAAATATAGACTGTTTTTTTGGGGATAGTTTTCAGTTATTAACTCTTAGTACATTTTAAGTGAAAAAAATGATCAAAAATATGATGCTAATTTTTGAGATCATTAAAACAAATTTACCATGATTTATAAATCACCAATAATGATGGTGGAAACAGAGAAAGGGTTGAATTTGTTCTGACTGTGAGACTCTTCAGTAACTTTTGAGTAATGGGTTGAAAATTTTCATTCATTTTTTACAAAACAAAAAATAAGATCACGCTATCTCCACACAAGAAATAAGGTAAATGGTGTTTCCTGCCCCCCTTGTAAATAGATTGTGCTAAAGAGCCAGAGAGGAGCTCTGGTAGCATAGTACCTAAGGCACTTGCCTGCTAATCAGCAGGCTGGTGGTTCAAACCCACCAGCCACTCCTCAGAAGGAAATTTGGGCAATCTACTTCAGTAGTAGTACTGCCTCAGAAACCCATGGAGGGGTCACGATGAGTTGGCTCCGACTCGACAGCACATAACCACACAACAACAAAGAGCCAGAGATTTAATACCCAGGAGATTGAATTACTCTCTTGCATCTGGGGTTGCTCTATGTGGGTTAGAATTGTGCTCTGTAGATATGGAAAAGAAGAGAGGGAGGGGAAGAAAAGCCACATACAGTTATCTGTGTTCTAAATGTCTTGATGGCAAGCAGGAAACAATTGTCTCTAAGGAATTGCAATCTGACACCTGTCAAGAACACTAAATTCTTTTTTTAAGAATAAAACAGGGCTAAATTGACCTCTTGTCTTGGAAGTCCCTGAAGGGAAGAGGAGAATAAAAATATGGAACTGTTAGAATCAATACTTCAGTTATTTTACTGAATCTTGCTAACCAGGGAGTCTTGGAAGAAGTTTTATCACCTTTTCCTGAAATGATGATCTCTTGAGGTTACTAGGAATAAATAGTTTTATTATTTATTTATTTACTTATTATAATTGCCAGGGTGTTGCTGTTAGGTGAAAAGGAGTTGATTTCAAGTCCTAGCAACCCCAGATTACACAGTAGCACTTTCCCATAGGATTTTCTAGGCTGTTATCTTTAAGGAGCAGTTTGCCAGAACTTTTCTACCACAGTGATGCTGGGTGGGTTTGAACCATCAACCTTTGGGTTAACATATGAGTGCTTAACCGTTGCACCTTCAAGGCTAAATAATATCCACACATATTTTTTTTTTAAATAAATGTGATATTGTCTTATTAAAAACAGCCAAGAACAGGATAGCAAAAACCACATTTATCAATGAGAAATAAGACACAAGAAGATATTCAGATAATATAATATAATGATTTAGAAAACAAACAGCAAAGTGTTTCATTCATTTATTCCTTTAACACACTTTAATGAATTCCTTTTGGATACTAAGCAATTTTTAGTAACATTGAGACAGACTATGGTGAGAAGAAAGAAAGTAATAGAACAGGAGAAGATAAATGTGGATGACTTGAAGGACTTACTGATGAAGATTAAAGACTACAGTCCATAGTATGAATTATACCTCATTATAAATAAAACAAAAAGCCTCACAACTGGACCAATGAGTAGCATCACAATAGAAGGAGAGAAGATTGAAGTTGTCAAAGACTTCATATGACTTGGTTCTACAATAAATACCAATGGAAGCAGCAGTCAAAATATCAGATAACATACAGCATTGGGCAAATATGCTGCAAAAGATCTCTTTCAAGTGCTGAAGAGCAAAGATAACTCCTTGAAGACTAAGGTGCACCTGACATAAGCCGTGGTGTTTGCATTCACCTCATATGCATGTGAGAGCTAGAAAATGAATAAGGAAGACCAAAGAAGAGTTTATACTTAAATGCTTTAGAAAAGGATACTGAAAGTACCATGAACTTCCAGAAGAACTAACAAATCTGTTCTTGAAGAAGTGCAGCCAGAATGCTCCTTGGAAGTGAGGATGGCCAGACTTTGTTTGACTTACTTTGGGCATGTTGTCAGAAAAGATCATTCCCTGGAAAAAGATATAATACTTGGTAAAGTGGAGGGTCATCAAAAAAGGGGATAGCCCTCCATGAGATGGATTAATAAAGTGACTGCAATGATAAGCTCAGGTAAAGCAAGTATTGTGAGGCTGGCATGGGATCTAACAGTGTTTCATTCTGCTGTACACAGGGTCACTATGAGTTAGAGCTGACTCAGAGGCACCTAACAACAACAACAACAACAAAGAGATGGAGAGTTGCAGAATCGATAAGAAAACATAACCCATCAATATGTTGTCTATAAGAGACATCTTAGACATAAAGACAAAGATAGACTGAAAATCAAAGCTTGGAAAAAGATATATCAAGCAAGTGGCAATCAAAAAAGAGCAGGAGTGGCAAGATTAATTTCTGATAAAATTGACTTTAAGACAAAAATGACTGCAAGAGCCATGGAAAGACATTATATAGTGATTAAAGGATCAATTGAACAAGAAGATATAACCACAATAAATATGTATGCACTCAATGAAAGAGCCTGAAAATGTTTAAATCAGACTTTAACAGAATTGAAAAGACAAATAGATGACTCCACAGTCATAGTAGGAGATGACTTTAATACACCACTTTAATGAAAGATAGAACAACTGGAAAGAAACTCAACAAATTTGCAGAAGAAGTAAACAATGCAATCCACCAACTTGACCTTATAGACATCTACAGAGCACTTCACTCAACAACAGCAAAATGTACATTATTTTCCAGTGCACATGGAACATTTTCCAGGATAGACCATATGTTACCCACAAAGCAAGCCTCAATAAATTTAATATTGAAATACTGAAAAGCATCTTCTCAGATCACAGTGCTATCACATTATAAATCAATAATAGGAAGATCAATGCAAAAATAGCAAACACATAGAAAATGAATAACACTATCCTTAAACATGACAGGGTATTAGAAGAAAAAAAAGATGAAATTAAGAAATTCCTTGAATCAAATGAAATGAAAATACAACATACCAAAATTTTGGGGATGGAAGAAAAGCAGTGATCAGAGGCCAATTTATAGCAATAAATGCACACATCAAAAAAGAAGAAAGCCAAAATCAACAAGTTAACATAATATCTCCAATAATTAGAGCAACAGCAGCAAAAAAAAAAAAAAAAAAGCCTACAGTCACCAGAAGAAAAGAAATAATAAATATTTGAAGAGAAGTGAAACAGAAAATAGAAAAACAATAGAAAAAGTCAACAAGACTAGAAGTTGGATTTTAGAAAAGATTAATAATATTGGCAAACCACCACAAATTAACAAAGGAGAAGAGGTCGAGAACACAAATAACACCAATAAGAAACAAATTAGGCATCATCACAACAGAACCAAGTAAAATAAAAAGGATAGTATGGACAGATTTCTAGAAGCATACTACTTACCTAAGCTAACACAGACTGAGGTGGAAAATTTGAACAGACCACAGCAAAAGAAAAATTCAAACAGATCATACAAAATACCAACAACAACAACAACAAAAAGTCCTGGCCCAGATAGTTTCACTGGAAAAGTCTACCAATTGAAGAATTGACACCAATCCTACTCAAGCTACCCCAGAACATAGAGAAGGATGGGGTCCTCCCAAACTCATTTTATGAAGCAAGCATAACATTGCTACCAAAACTAGGCAAAAATATCACTGAAAAGGAAAACTACAAATGAATATTCCTCATGAGTATAGCCATGAAAATTTTCAACAAAATGCTAGCCAATAGACTCCAACAATATATAAAACAAATAATATATTATGACCAAGCAGGGTTCATATCAGTTATGCAAAGATGGTTCAGCATTAGAAAAATAATCAATGTAATCCATTACATAAATAAAGAAAGAAAAATAAACACATGATCATATCAATCGATGCAGTAAAAGCATTAGGCAAAATCCAACACCCATTCCTGATTTAAAAACAAAACAAAACCTCTCAGAAAAATAAGAATTGGTGGAAAATTCCTTAACATAATAAAGGACATAAATACAACACTAACAACCAACATTATTGTCAATGGAGAGAGACTGTAATCTTGTAAACAGGAACCCCCCAAGGATGCCCTCTATCGCCATTTCTATTCAATATTGTATCGGAAGTCCTAGTCAGGGAAAAATAAGGCAAGAAAGGGAAAACAAAGGTATCCAAATTGGTAAAGAAGAAGGCAAACTATCCCTAGTTGATGATATGATCCTATATATAAAGAACCCAAGAGACTCAGCAAGAAAACTATTGGAACTAATTGAGAGATTTAGCATAGTGGCAGAATACAAGATCAATATACAAAAATCATTGGATTCCTCTATACCACCAAAGAGATTGCTGAGAAAAAATAAGGAAATCAATACTATTTACAATGTTGTTGTTGTTGTTAGGTGCCCTCGAGTCGTTTCTGACCCATAGAGACCCCATGCACAGCAGAACGAAACACTGCCCGATCCCACTCCAGCTACACAATCCCTGCTATATTGAGCCCATCTTCACAGCCACTGTGTCAATCCATCTGGTTGAAGGCCTCCCCCCCTTTTGTCGACCCTTCACCCTACCAAGCATGACTTCCTTCTTCAAGGAATGGTCCCTT